>NC_135627.1:17923750-18233125 GCF_053574225.1 Canis aureus | reverse complement strand
ATAAGTTGAAATTTCATCTATGAATTATGTGTATATGTGTAGAATTAGCATTTTTATAGGGATTTTTTTCACTTTTGGAGTTATTTATAAGTTCAAGAACTCATTATGTATTAATAGATAAGTCTTGTTTATTTCACAAAAGAGGTAGAGACAGTGGAGGATATTTAACTACTAATAATTTTCTCACAAAACCATATTTGCCAAGGTGACAAGAATGAATTTTTACTTCTAAACCCTGTTTTCAATTATTACAGATATAGACAGGTATGGTACAAGCAACTATCCATCAGAATTGGAGAGATTTAAGATTTAGATGGTTTTTAGCAACCCAGGCAAACATTTAAAAAAAATCCACATCTGCTATAAGTGGGCTACCTCTCATGTTTCTCAGAGTTTATAGCTGTTAGCTGTTGCCTTTCAATTTTTAATAAGTGGTTAGGAAACCACTGTGGATAGTAGGCTGAAATAAACAGGGACAGAGAAGGCAGCAAAGCATAGGTCACATTTCTATTTTTATAAAGCAATATCATATTTTCCTTGTGTTTGGCTCATTTGATGTATTGCTAAAGCAAGCTAAGACATAGTTTTGGATGGTCTTAATGACTTAAAACTCATGTGCTCCAGCACATTTACCAGGTGTAATTTGTGTAAGAAACTTGAAACGCTACAGTGGTGTTTACTCTTTATAAAATACAATGTAAGTAGAATACAATTCATTTGTTACCTCAAAAATGTCTGATTAAAAACAGTTATACATATATGTCTATATATATATATATATACGAGTACATGGAATAATACTAATATTGTGTTCTGCAAATTTGAGTTTGCTCTATTTACGGAAATTTTCGACAATGATGAATATTTTACTAATTATCACTTGGTCTGATGTTCCGTTTGTTTTTTATCCATGTTTATTTCAGACAACAGAGGGATCAATATACACTTTAATGTGCAGAGTTTTACCATCAATATATATGTACCTTTTAGATATAATTTTGTTTTCATCATGATGGTATCAAATAATTTAACAAATGTTTAGCTTTTAAAAATACCTGATGGCTATCAGTTATCAAATGATAATTGATTTGTTTCTTATAAAAAGTAGCCATCTATACCATGCAGTGTCTACTTTTAAGAAACTGAATATTTTCCTATTTCAGTAAAATGATTTGAAAATCCCGATCTTCTGGAAACTTACTCTCCATTTTTTAACTGTATTGAATTTGGCTCATTTGTGTAGGTGTGGTTATTTCACTAGTAACCTGGAATTACATGATCAAAATGGCTTTGAATCTTCATTTTGCCTCACCTCTGACACTCCTTACCCTTTCAAAGTAGCTGATTGATACAGATTCCAAACACCAGTGAAAGAAAACAAGTTCTAGGCAGAGCAACCTATGGACACTATCATCAATACTTTTTCAACTACTAGACTATTCTTCTAATACTCCCAAATTCTGATAATTTCAAAGGAAAAACAAACCAGAGTGCTATAAAAAAACAGGCTGTAACAAAACCATTTCCTGTAGAGTTTTAGAATAGTAGCATTGCTTGCAATTCCTATGTGATCATTTCAATTTCAATTTTAAAAAACAAATAAATATATATGTAACCTGTGATCAAATTCATTTTGATAAGGTGGCTTACAGTGATAACTCAGGCAAAATGAATTTGATCATTAGTTGATTCAGATATAATACATTCAAGAATAGTAGGGTGATTATCAGTCTTCAGACTGTCAGACGTCATTTCTATTGTCATATTCATCATTGTCCGTATAATATTATATAGTGTGTTTAGCAGTTTTTAAAATAATTTTATTTTAACCGAGTAAACAACAACAGAGATCATTAAAGATGTGCTCAGATGACTTTTTTTCTAGTTGTCTCAACATACTTCTGCAGAAGGGTCATTGTATGGGATCATGAAGATGGATGCGTTCAGAGTACCAGTGCAGCATTCTAATGCCTTGGGCTCTTTCAGAAGGACTATTAGCCATTAGGTTATTATTTCACAAGCTGCTTTTCCTCTTCTATGAATTTTCATCATCAATGCAAATTCTATTTGAAGATTGCAAACTCAGTTCTCAAACTTTTGCCATGTATGTTCTCAATGATTCCCTGTTTCAAAAACTGCTAACTGCATCAAAAGAACAGTAGGAAAAAAAAGAGGGAGAGAGAGAGAGAGAGAGAGAGAGAGAGGGAGAGAAGAACAGTAGAACTATTGTACTGGCTGTTGATAGCACCATCCAGTGTATGAAGCATTCCCCTGTGTGTTATCTTAGGAGGCAAGCTTATGAATGCTGAAAGTATTCAACTTAATGGAGATTAACTTGGAAGTAGAAGGGTAATACATCGAAATATAAAGTTACTAGGTCTGGAAAGAAATTTTGGTTCACCTTCTATAGCCAAAAGTAAAAAGTTTATATTGGCTTTGGACTTGTCACTTAGTAATTAACCTTAGAGCAGCTTCTAACAAATGCATGTGCAGCATGGTACTGACAATGACCTTAAAAGAGAATAGTGTATTCCATGTGCATTGTAAAATGAAAATAATACTTTATTAACCACTGAAGAATAAAAGTTGCTGATTTATTTAGTAATGCAGAATTGTAGTGTGAGTGAAAATTCTTGGCCTCCTCCTCCTCAAACTTGTTTTCACCATAAATCACCTTTATTTCAAAATCTCCAGCATAGAGGCCAAGGAGAACTCAAAAAAAGTTACAAGTGGCATTTTCCTTAGAACATGCAACCTTAAAAAAAAAAGGAAAAAAAGAAAATCCTTATTTTTCCTTCCAGAATTATTTTTAAAAACTATGTAATTATTCATTTTGTAGAAATTGTTTTATCTGACGATTTTTTCCAATACAAATTATGTCGAACAAATAATTCAAACAGATATTGGTTTACATTAATAATATTTCCAAAAGGGGCACCTGGATGGCTCAGTCAAATGTTCAACTCATGATTTTGGCACAGGTCATATTCTCACAGTCTTGGGACTGAGCCCTGCATTGAACTTCACATTCAGGATGGAGTCTGCTTAAGATTCTGCTTGAGCTTCCCTCCACCCCTTCCCATCTCAAATAAATAAATAAATAAATAAATAAATAAATAAATAAATAAATAAATAATCTTTTAAAAAATAGTAGTTCCAGGGATGCCTGGGTGGCTCAGCAGTTGAGGATCTGCCTTCAGCTCAGGTCATGATCATGGGGTCCTGGGATCGAGTCCCACATTGGGCTCCCTGCAAGGAGCCTGCTTCTGCTTGTGCCTCTGCCTCTCTCTGTGTGTCTCTCATGAATAAATAAATAAAATCTTAAAAAAAAAAATAGTAGTTCCAAGTAAACATATTAAAAGTATGTATATTCTTTCTAACATTAATGTTTCACCAAATTCAAAATAAAATGTATTTAGTTTACTTTACACGCCCTTTAATAAATTACCCTCCATATAAGAAAGTTTACTAAAAATAACTGAAAAACTTATATGTTTACATTATTCAGTGACAGTGATGCTAAAAATAAATCATTTTTACATGGTTACTCAGATTCAGACCTTTGTGGCACAGTGAAAATAATCCTGAATAATGACTATACACTTTAATGTACATTTTACAGTGCCTAATATTGAAAGATCATGATAAAGCCATAAAAAACTTCACAAAGAAACACTTCCTGATTCTGTTCAAAGTCAAAATTAAAAACACTTTGAAATTGTCACCTACTACAATTTCTACACTACTGATGAAAATTATACTAAAAAGAAATGAATAGATATCTAAGATAAATATATTTTAATTAAGATGCGATCACTATGAATATTATTCTGATTATACACCTTCATTTTGGTTTCTAAATAATTGAGACTCATCCTGGCTGCTTGCTATTTTGTTAACAAGATTGTGTAATGGAATCTGGATGCCTAATGAATCATCTAAAATCATTGTTCGTTCTCTTGAAAAGTTATATATCACATTCATGAATTTAAATAATAGAACTGAAATAAGAGGGTTCGTCCTTGAATGCCTATGGAATGATTTTCCATTGCTTCAGCTTAGACACAGAACTAATTGTAAATCACTGAGGTGAAGAGGGAAGACTTACTAATTAAAGTTTACGAAGCCTCCTAGCGTGCATCCCAGATCAACCAGCTTTTCTGCAAATCTCATAACTAAATCTGTACCATGCCAGAGGGTGTAAAAAATAGAAGTTATGGTCTTTCTGAACTAGCACAATGCTCAATATGACTATATGACCAATAGAGGAAGTAAAAAATGAAAATTTAAGAAAATATCAGAAACATTTTATCATGGCTTGCCTAAAGTCTTATGACTGTCAATAAAACCTCATTTCTTCCCAGGTCTGTTTTTATAGGTTTCTGTTGCAGATAAACAGAATGGTTATTGAAATTGCTACATTCTCTCTCAGGATTCAGTGATAAAATGGACCATGTAGAAACAAGTTAGGTATACTTTCAGCTCTTTAATGACTTCCATACTTCTAACTAAGTATAAAAAGTATTTCATATATGTTTTTGACCAATTAAGTGCTCATCTAACTATAAATAATTAATATAAACAATAGGGCCCAGAGCTCATCAAAGTCACTGGTGTACACAAAGCACTTGGGATCCTTATTCAAAAGCTGTGTTTGATATAGGAGGTCTGAAGTGGGGCATTCATTACTTACATGCTTCTACTTGATGCTGTTGTTCTGGTCTCAGGACCATTCCTTCTATGAGGAACAAAAATGCATACTCTTGTTTATTACATACTTTATTTATTAGTGTCTCTGTCTCTATGAAAGTAGCATGAACTCTTATAAGACACTATCTACACTTACATATTAGCGTACTAAGACAATATCATACACACGAAGGCATCAGGAGCCCTAACAATTAGACTGGTAACATGGCTTAACCAATGTGACTTTTAGTATCAGACTGTTTGACTGTTTTTAGTCATGGATTTACTTCCTGACACCAAAGGAGAACCACTTCCATCTTTTCTCAGGGTTTCTGAAGTCTTCCATTTTGGAACAGTGCCTCTGGTATGTCAGCAGAAATGTTTCACTTTTAACTCTGCTAGTTTGTGATGAACGCTGAAGAAATATCTTGCACAATCCCCTGAATCATGTTAAATTCCAACAGAGATAAATCAAAGTTTTACGTGAACTAAGAGAAAGGAAATAGACTATCTAAATGGGGCAATCAGAAAATACAGCACAGAGGAGACAGGACAAAGGCCATCTGAAAAAATAAATTGATGGCAATGTTTATGAGAAAATGGCATTTGAGAGGGTGGATGCATGATTTATGATTTAGTTTCAATTCTTGACAATAGGGAGGAAGAAGGTATCCTGTGAAGAGCAAGCATGGTGAACAAAGACTGGGGGTTTGTGAGGAAAGGGAGAATAAGGAACACGTTTAGGAGGACCAAAGTTATTCAAATTGCTTGAAATAACACTGGAATTCTAAAAATGTGGATTGAGGGCACCTGGGTGCTCAATGGTTAAGCATATGCCTTTGGTTTAGGTTATGATCCTGGGGTCCTGAGATTGAGTCCCACATTGGGCTCCCCACAGGGAGCCTACTTCTCCCTCTGCCTATGTCTCTTCCTCTCTCTGTGTCTCTCATGAATAAATAAATAAAATCTTTAAAAAAAATAAAAATGTGGATTGAAAATGTTACAATGGATTCTGAATTCCAGAGTATAGAGTTTGCATTTAATTTGTTAGGCAAAGGGGAACTATTACAAGTTTTTCTATGTGGTCATTTTGTATGATGTACAGTTCTTTTTTTATAGATTTTATTTATTTGAGAGAGAGTGTGTGTGAGAACAAGTGGGAGGAGGGGCAGAGAAAGGGGAAGAAGCTGACTTCCTGCTGAGCAGGGAGGTGGATATGAGGCTTCATCCCAGGACCTGGAGATCATGAGCTGAGCCGACGATAGACACCTAACCAACTGACCCACCAGGCACTCTGAGCATACAGTTATTTTTACTAGTAATACAGTGACCTGGTTAAAAAAAATAAAGTGTAAATGAAGTGCATATTGCACAAGTAATTTACTACATACCTTGCACAAGTAATTGTTCTGTGCCTAAATTTCCTTAAGATGGAGATAATGACGGTACTCGCCAAGAAACATCCCTGTGAGCATTAAATAACCTAATCCATACGCAGCATTATAAGAATGCCCAAACCATCCCCACCCACCTAAACAAAAAAGTTGTTGAGTAAAATATGTACAAAGATTTTCTTAAATGTTTCCATGAACCAGCAAGAAAGGAAGGAATATTCCATAAAACAAGTGGAAGTCATAACAATAATACAGAGATAGAAAGAATTAAATGTAGATCTATAGAGATAGAGGAAAAATCTATGAATATATACACATACACACACACAGTTTAAGGAAAATAATAAAATGAACTTGTTCTACCAGTCCAATAAACAGAATATTTCCATATCTTTGTGTGCTACTCTCTGAACATAGTCCATTCTGAGAGTTTACCATGATCATAAATTATGTAAAAATCATTGCCTTTTCCTCTTTTTTTTTTAGAGATTTTGTTTATTTATTCATGAGAGACACAGAGAGAGAGGCAGAGACATAGACAGAGAGAGAAGCAGGCTCCTCACAGGGACCTGATGCAAGACTTGATCCCTGGACCAGGATCACAACCTGAGCCAAAGGCCAATGCTCAAGCCAAAGGCCTGAGCCACCCAGGCGTCCTGCCTTTTCCTCTTTGTAGAGTTTTAAGCATCAAAATATGCATTCACAAGCAATATATTGCTGGGTTTTGCACTTATATAAATGGAATCATGTGGTTTTTGTTACGTGGTGTGTTCCTTTCTCTTAAGTGTTAGATTTTTGAAATTCGCCCATGTTGGGTTTAGATGTACTCCTTTAGTTTACTAAGGTATAGTATTCTAAGTTATGATTATACACACCCATTTAATTACTCTATTGTTTATGGACATTGGAACTGATTTCAGTGTTTGCATATTGTGAGTTCTGTTGCAATAAACCATCTTGAACATGTCTCTTGATACACATGTATCAAAGCCTCTGCAGTATAAATCTAGAAGTATCATGGCAGTGTCTCAAAGCAAAGCATGCACATGTTGAGCTTTACTAGGAAATGCCAAACTGCTTTACAGGGTGATTGTGCCATATTTATATTCTTAGCAGCAATAAATAAATAAATAAATAAATAAATAAATAAATAAATAAATATTCCCCATTTTTGCAAACACTTTTTTCCCCTTTTTCACTACTTTTGTATATCTGCCCAAAGAATGGAAGTGGAACAGTATGTTATCCTATATTAATTTCTACTACCATACTAATTCGTTGAATTTGCTTTTTGCAAAGGTATATGCTTACTCATCTGAAAAATTCTTGTATACCATTTTCCCTATTCTATAGAGTTATTTATCTTCTTTGACAGATATTCTCAGGACAAAAGTCAACTTCAGTGATGGCATTATTTATTTTTTTTAAAGATTTTATTTATTTATTCATGAGAGACACAGAAAGAGAGAGGCAGATACACAGGCAGAGAGAGAAGTAGGCTCCATGCAAGGAGCCTGATGTGATGCTTCATCCCGGAACTCCAGAATCACACCCTGAGCCAAAGGCAGATGCTCAGCCATTGAGCCACCCAGGTGTCCCACATTATTTATTTTGATTATGATCTTCAGGAAGGGCAGGAGAGATTCTTGAATATTTCCTTTTATTTAACTGTTCCCTCCCTATCTTTCTCAGAAGGTGACCAACTTTTTAAAGAACATTGTAAAATCAATTTTAAAGACATTTGTGATTCTTACTCTTACTGAAGTCCAAACTGTGCCACATTATGCCAGGTGGCCCTTCTCTGATTTGGCTCTTCACATTTTTTTACCTAATCTGCAAAGTCTTTGCTAGTTTCATTGTTGTATAGTATAGGAAAATATTCCAAATTGAGTTTATTCATTATCTGTCACAGACATGAATTCGGTCTTGTTTATGTGACCCTTGGTTTTCATAAGAAATGTATTCTTATGACCACCATCTAGGGATAACATATGATTCTTAAAGACCCAGGTGATAAAAGAAAAAAAAAAGTCATTACTCATTTGGT
Organism: Canis aureus; assembly: GCF_053574225.1. NCBI lineage: Eukaryota > Metazoa > Chordata > Mammalia > Carnivora > Canidae > Canis > Canis aureus. Next base: position 18,224,995 of record NC_135627.1, on the reverse strand, counting down.
TTACTCCACATTAGATATATCACATTATCATAAAAATGCTAAAACTACCACTACCAATTATGATTACTAAAGTCAGTTACGTTTTTGCATATTTTATCCAGATTCTAATCCTATTTTATGCTTATAATAGATATTGATATATATCGATTAACTCTATTCAGTGATCATATAGATTGTTCCTTAGCAAGAATATGAAATAAATAAATAGATTAGATGTATTGATAGGTGGGTAGATAGACTGAGATATCATTAGAACACATACTACATCTGCACACTTAATTTATTCTTCCAGTAATTATATATATAATGCTCCCTACTAGTTCTTGTGTCAAGGTCTAATACATTTCTTTTTTTTTTAAGATTTTTATTTATTTATTCATGAGAGACACACACAGAGAGAGAGGCAGAGACATAGGGAGAGGGAGAGGCAGGCTCCATGCAGGAAACCCGATGTGGGACTTGACCCCGGCATTCTGGGATCATGCCCTCAGCCAAAGGCAGATGCTCAACTGCTGAGCCACCCAGGCATCCCATCTCTAATACATTTCTTAAGCAGGACTTACCAAAACAATACTTCACAAATTTTTATTTGTTGATAAGAGTTTGTGACTCTTTTACATAAAAGTCAATTTTTCTAGATAAAAGAATGTTGGATTACATTTTCTTTCCTTGCATCTCTTCAATATGCACTGATTGCTGTTCTGGAAGAAAGTGTTGCTGGCAAAAAAAAAAGAAAAAAGAAAAAAAGAAAGAAAGAAAAAAAAAGAAAGAAAGTTGCTGGCAAATATCTGACAATCTAATTTTCTACTCTTGATAAATCACGTATTATATTTTTACCCTCTCACTGCCCAATGTCTTGTTTTCTTTAAGGTATAGTAATTTTGCTAGGATATTTCTTTTTGTTGGTAGTTCTGAATTGATGTTCTCAGTAACATAATATACCTTTTAAATAAGTAATATCAAATTTTTTAGCAGATAATACTGAGTCATAGTTGTTAGTAATTGTTTTCTTCCCGTTTTGATTTTCTTTTTTTAAGAATACCTATTACACATTTGTTGAATTGTATTCGCTTATCAGTATATGCTTCAATACTTTTGATCTGTTTTTAAATTTATTTCTAATTTTAAATATCTGCCTTTTTTCACTTTCTATTTCTTTTAAGGTATTACTGGTGGTGTTTCTTTTAACACTCGTAGATTTTATTTTTAAATGATTATTTTTTCTTCCCTTTTTACTTTTTTCAAAATCTCTCCCTCATTTCTGAATTTCTCTAATTCTGGTTTATGTTCTTGTTTGGTGTCTTAGTTACCTTTCTTAATGTCTTTTAGCTTATTTAGAAAACTATATGTTAAATTTTTTATCTGATTTCTGAACATGTCATTCTGGTGTGCTTTCACTGTAGTGATAGTAGCAGAACACTATTTTTGTTATAATAACTATATGGGATTTTATCTCAATCCTTTTCTGATGCTTATTTTTATGTGAATTTAAATTTTCTAAATTTTTAGAAGGAGGCTTGGTTCAGATAGATTTTCTAAATTTACTGGGTTTCCAGTCCTGTTGTTTTCACACAATGTTTAAAAAAATATGGTGACTTCTTTACTGAGATATTCTGGCTCTGTCCCTTCCCTTACATTTATTCATATCTTCTCTTCCCTAACTCTCCATTGACCATGTCCCACTAATTCTTGATTCCACTTCCAGCAGTTTCTCTTCCTTGTGGAATGCAAAAAGGAAGACAGACTTGCCAGATTAGTTTCGAGTTGTAAGCTCCAGCCCCATCCACCTTATATTCTCATTATTAGAGTGGGAAAAACTTCTCCCAATTCTCTGCTGTTTTCAAATTGATTTCCAGTGCATAACAGTTGGCTACCTGCATTCTTTTGTGTTCAGGCCTGTAACATGCTGTGTTGCTTTCCACTGCTTTTCTTCTGCAGACATGCTGATGGTATTAGGCTTAGTGACTATTGCTAGTATGTCCTCACGTATTTATATTTTGAGGTTCATGAGAATAAGTCATGACTTGGGTTGTAAAATAGTATCTATGATTTTGACTTCGCTATCTCATTGTTCATGTCTGGTTTTTGTGTGGATCGGAGAGTCTCCGAAAGCTATGCTGCAACAGTGCTGCAAAGGTATCTTCCCTGAATTCCCCAGATCATTTAAAATTTTAAGGAAATGATAATGCTCTTCTTTAACTTTGGTTGTGGACCTAGGCATAATACATGTGCATGCATACACACATACATTGGTTTTTCATGTATGTGAAAAAACAACTGGATTTTTCAAATTCATATGTCACGAATAGTCTATTTACAGTAGCAAGTTTCTTAAAATGAGTGCCCTAAGAAAAAAAGAGGTCAGAGACTTTGAGTCAGTTGGAAACCTGTCTGAAATGTACAGAAGCTGAGGGGCTCTTTCTTGGCCATGGACATTTCACTGAATGCTGAAGTTGAGCATGACTCTTGTTTATTGGTTATTCCTTTTTTGCAAATTGCCTCCCTTTCCTTTTCCTATTTTATTACTAGGTTGATTTGGGGTGGTATCTCATTATATACCTAATATTTTGTCAGTAGTTGAGTGGTAAGAAGTCTCTTTGCTCTTTCTGGTATGTGCATTTTTAAAATCTATGAATGTTGGCTTTTTACACTTAAGGTGCTCAAAGTCTAGAAGGGAGACAGATATGTAAGTAAATAAACTAAACTTAAAATATTCCTAAAAATGGAACAACATGAGATGTAGAGGACACACAAAAAAGTGAATGATAAATTTTACATACATACATACATACATTTATATTTATTTAGCCAGGAATAACATCCTAAAAGTTACATCTGTACTGATGTCTATGGAAAATCAAAAATAGATGGGCTGTGGGATAAAATTCATTCTAGATAGAGTGTTACAAAAGCACATATATTTCAGATATTAGAATGTATTCATGATATGTTTGACCTTCCTGAACCACCGTTTGTGAAGGAGGTTGAGACAAGAGGCTAGCAAAATAATAAGCAATCTCTATAATATAGGACAATAGATAAGTGCCTTGGTTAGTAGTTTGGGGTTTTATCTCTAAGAAAGAATGATTTACTCAACTGCAAAGGGAAAACCATATATGTAAGGCCCAATGCCCAAACAATATAATGAATTCCAGTGATGTTCAGGCAACAGTTAGATCTAGATTGTGTAGTCAGTGAACCGCAAACTAAACATGTCAAATTTTCACCTAAATCTGAGTTTTAGTTTTTCATATTTGGTGGACGCACTACCAGCTATTATCCTACCAAGCCAGAGATTCAAGAGCCAGCCAAGTTTCCTCTGCTTACTTCACTCCCCACAGTTAGAAAGTCCCATTGTCTTTACCTGCTCAATTTCTCTTAATACATTCTTTTTTCTATTCCTATTGCTACTTTCTTAACTTAGGTCCTCACCATCTCTTGCCTGAACTCTTTTTATAATGCATAACGGTCTCTTTGCTTCTATTTTTCCCATCTCTGCCCTGCTGTTAACGTAATATTTTTAAACTGACAGTCTGGTTCTTTGCTGAGATACAGTACCCCAAGCCACCATGAAGTCATATTAGGCAGAGAATTGATCTTCTAAGGAGAAGAGGCTATTTCAGTATTGAGAACTTATGAACAGTTGAACAGTAGCTTTTAGTTATTTGTTATTTCAGACAGCCAATTTCATTTTTTCTGAGGATACCCTGTTGCTTTTGACCAAATTAAACACTTCTGTTGTCTCCCTTATCCCAGTGAAATGAGTGGTGGTGCACAATTGTTCTTTCTTACAACTCAGACTTCAAAAAATGTAAAAAAGATTGTTATGGCTATCATGCTGGTTATTTACCTGTTGTGTCTCAGTTCCAGACCACCCTTCTAAAAATTGTCCCATGATTATGCAAACTACATTTTCTAAACTCTCAACTAAATTCCCAAATTACATGAGGTCTATAAATTATGTTTCCCAAATTATCATGCCAGCCAGTGTCCTGTTACTTTTTGCCAATGGGAGGTACTAAAAGGAGATTTTAAGAAGGGGGAAAATACTTCCTTCCTGTTTCCAATTCTTGTCAGCATTATATCCACAGCAGAGTATCACTCCCTAGCCTCCAAATGCTGTTAGCACTGATGGAGGCAGTTGTGTCTTAGCCCTTGAAGACACCTGTGTCAGTTACCTTTCCTTTCACTGAGACTCTGATCCCAGCATTATGGTGCCCACAGAGATCTGAACATGATTCAGGAAGGACTACACTTCATGATTCAGTCTGAGAAGTAAACTCCTCTTTCAAGTCTCTAGATTCTGGATATCCCAACTCTTTCTTTCTTTCAATCCTAAGAGTGAGAGCTATTCTTTATAGTTACTATTATCTACGGCCTTCAACATATTCTTTCTGTTCCACTAATCTTTGAATATCTATATATCAATTTCTTGTAGTATGTTATCTCTAAAATATCTAGTTTGCATAATTCCTGGGGTTTTTTGTTTGTTTTTTGGACTGGACCCTGCCTGATACAGCTGATACAGTATTAATCATATAAAGTTAGAATTAGGATAATATAATTATTATCTGAGAACCAATAAGACCTTCCTGTAGTGTTTCAATGGATAAAACCATCACAATGTACCATGCAGGCTAAACCTGTTTTACATTTCCTCCCAAATTCCAGAGGAAAACAATCATGTAGAAAATGAGAAGAAATAATCCACTCATGCTTGGACGTGTTGAATAGAGAATATGAGGAAATAGATGAGTGTTCATCTGGGTGAGAAATACCCTGGAGGAATCAGCCCCAGAACCACTAAGCCTTTGTTTTACTATGGCATTGCGCTTGATGAACCTGAGTTGATTTGAAGTTCTAAGTGTTGATGAAACTAGCATGTAAAACTGTCTCTGAGGACAACTTCTGGGACTACTGAGTTTGAGTCTTCTATGGAGCAAAGTGTATAGGGCTGGGAGAGGTTGAGGCAGGGGATTTAAAACATACATACATACATAAAAATTAGCAAAAGGGACTGGCAATTCCAAAGTAACAATTTGTTCTTGAAAACAAATTCCATGTGTCTTTCTTTTACTATTATTAATTTCAGGTCTTCCTAGATTTGGAATTTTTTTTTAAGATTTTACTTATTTATTTATGAGAGACAAAGACAGAGAGGCAGAGACACAGGCAGAGGGAGAAACAAGCTCCCCATGAGAGGCCCAATGTGGGACTTGATCCCAGGACCCCAGGAGTGTAACCTGAGCTGGAGGCAGACACTCAAACACTGAGCCACCCAGGCATCCCTAGATTTGGAATATTTGAATTAACTCTCTAAGATACAGTCAAGCACTTCTTCAACACCCTGTATATTTAGCATATATATATATATATTTCTTTATAAAGATTTTATTTATTTATTTATTTATTTATTTATTTATTTATTTATTTATTTATTTATTTATTTTAGAGGGAGACAGAGACAGTGAGTGCGGGGGAGGAGCAGAAGAGAGATAAGCAGATACCATGCTGAGCATGGAGCCTGATGCAGCACCTGATCCCACAACCCTGAGATCATGATCTCAGCCAAAATCAAGCTCAATCAACTGACTGAGCCACATAGGTGCTCTGTAGATATATATTTCTAAAGTATAATTCCATTCCAGCATCTAACACCGAAACTTTTATTAGTTCCTATCCCCCCACCCTGAGGAATATAATTTTGTATATGAGTCACATTAACTATAATAGGTTGTATGATCTTGAGGGCAAGTCAGGCAGCACTTATAAAAAGGTGCTTTTTATGAGTATCTTTCCACACATCACAGCACTATTTTTGATTATAGAGTATACAATTTCCATCGGAATTATCCCCATGCTTATTTAAAATGCAGATTGTTGAATTCCACCCCAAAATATTGAATCAACATTTCCATGGATAGAGCCCAGAAATTTATATTTAGCAAGCATAATAAATAATAATTATTCCCAATAAAGCTTGAGAACAACTGCCTCACAGTCCTTACAACAATGCCTCCAAACATGCGACGTTTAATGAATGTGTTCTGAATTGCATGAATGGCTATGAGTATAATCTACATGTGTCTGAGACACATCTTAATTAACATTAAAACCCAGATTTTTTAATGAATTGAAAATATTGACATTAATTTCAGTCAAGAATATTAACTGGAAACCAAAATGAATATAAACATGTTCACACTCAAAGGATCATAGTTTTTAAATATAGAATACATTTGGTAAGCATAGTTTCCTTTGACAACTATCAGTATTTGTGAATTATATGAATAACTTTCATATCTTCACATTGTAGAGACCTGACTGAGGAATTTTTGTATTAGCTTAATGTGGTATTTGGAGTGAAAATTAATAAATCAAAAGCTATTATTTGAGTGCTAATTGTTAAATTGTAATGTAAAGCACTGAACTTAAGAGTGTAATTTTTAGATTAACGTGTAATGTCTCAATTTTGGAAGAGATGCATTAACACAGTTTATATTGCTTGGGGATATTTTTTTGGTTTATTATGGTCGACTTCCTCTAATTTCCTTATAATTGTAATGTTTCATGCTAAATTTTTAAAATATAAATAATTATGTTTATTTATTAAGTAATATGTATGATTATTTCCAGTTTTTGGTATAATTTTGCAAAATAATATATATTATGCATCATAGCTTTTCTCAGAGAAACTATTATTCGTCTTACCTTTATGATACAACTACGTTTGATGGAATATTTTTTTTTTCCTGAAATCTAAATTACATTATGGAGTTCATAAGGGAATAGCATGACACTAATTCTATACAAATTCTGAACTCCAAATTAAATTTGAGTCATTAATTGCTTCTTCTTTAGACTCCCAACCCCCCCAAAACAGTCTTTTTTTTTGATGTTAGCCCCTTACCTCTCAATCCGTCTATCCACTCATTTATTCATCCAACAAATACTTCCTTGTTACTTATTCTGTGCTAGTCTCTATGCAGATTTCTGCCTCTGGAGAATACAGATGAGTAATCAGGAAATTACAGTGCAGTATGAAGAATTTTATTTGTGGGAAAACAGATTTATGGGAACATAAAGGAAAGCTATCTTATATGGTCTTAAGGATCATGGGAAGTTTCCTTAAAGGAATTGAAATATAATCTGATGCTAAAGAAACAGTTATTAATAGGGTTATAAATAGCCAGGAGAATAATCACTACAGGATGAGGAAGCAGTAGCAGAAACATGATAACTAGAAAAAGCTGAGCATCATTAGAAAACTGTATGGAATCCCAGAATGCTGTAGTATACAATGTAGCCTGGGGATTGGCATAAACTAACTCACAAATTACTTATCCATGACATGCTAAGCCAAAAATCAGTTCATTGATCAATTTGCACTCCAGCAAGAGCTCTGTAATTGCAGTGTTAAAAATGCATCTGGAAAGAGTTGCTAATGCAGTAATAGAAATATGATATGTTAATGACATAAATGAAAATCAAATATTTCCTTTTTCTTGTGGTAATTTCTCTACCTCTTCAAGTGGACTTGGTCACTACTTTATCTGCTAACTCAAAGCTTTATGTAATATTTATATTATTACACTGTAATTTATTTATGTTTTATTTCTTCTTAGATCACGAGTTTCTAAAAACACTACTTATGTCCATCTCTATATCTTTGGAATCAAATATAGTGCATGAGTAAACATGTTCAGAAAATCTTTGTTGAGTTAATGTATGAGTACATGAATAAGTGAAGAAAAGTATTTCGAAGTCCTCATGTGGAGTATTGTAATATAAAACCACACAAGAATAAAATAGGAGTAGAAAGAACAAAAGTAATGGAAAGAAATGGGAAAGTTATGATGTATATGATAAAAATTAACTGAATTTTTCTATTGAATATTTCTACTGAGTATTTTATTTCCTCAGCATACAGATTGTCCAGGCTACTCTCATGTACTTTGTAGGGTTTATTGTATTTCAGGAGCTGTCAGTGTCTTTGAATATAACTTGTCATCACTGAACAATGTTCCTATATGTAGGTTCAGCAAAACATGCTCAAGATTAGTGGACAGTGGCAAGAATTGTAAGAATAGTAAAAATATTATATTTCAAAGGTGAAGCTTACTTACACAACTAAACATATTCTTACTATATGATCCAGGAATCACACTCCTTTGTAGTTACTCAAAATAATTGAAAATTTGCATCCACACAAAAGCCTGTGGGTGTATGTTCTTAACAACTTTATTAATAATAGCCAAATTCAGAAGCCAAGATGTCCTTCAGTAGGTGACTGGATAAACTATGGTACACCTGGAAGATGGAATATTATTCAGTGCTAAAAGAAATGAGCTATCAAGCAATGAAAAGACATGGAGGAACATTACATTAATAGAACTAAGGGAAAAAAGGCAATCTGTATGACTCCAACTATGTGATAGGCAATAAGCAAAATTATAGAGATGGTAAAAAGATTAGGGTTTAGGGGGAAGGAGGGAAAAGCTGATGGAGTGCAGAGGGTTTTTAAAGCAGTGGAAATACTGTGCTTGATACTATAGTGATGGAAACATGTCATTATACATTTGTCTAAGCTCATAGAATGTATAAAACCAAGAGTGAACACTAAAGTAAACTTTGGGTTTGGGGGGATAATGATGTGTCAATCAATGCAGGTTCATCAGTCATCAAAAGTGTACCCTTCTGGTAGGGGATCTTAATAATGAGGGGCTTGTGTGTGGGGGACAGGAGCAAATGAAAAATTTCTCTATTTCCTGCTCAGTTTTGCTATGAAAGTAAAATTGCTCCAAAAAATAATGTCTGCTAATTATAAAAAGGTCAAATTTGTTATTTACAAAATACAAATATGAAAATGGATATTTAAAATTCCAATAATAATAACAATAATAATTCTTAATAGGTAACTGACATCATAAAAACAAGAGCTAATATTTCTTTAGTGATAGTCAATGACAAAGCCCAGCTCTATTCTGGGTATTTTCTACGTATTAACTTATTTAACCTAAACACTCTGTGTGATACTTATTATTGTTTTTTTTCTGGTTTGGCACCAGCACTTGAGTTCTTTGCCCAAGGTCACAATAGTTTCAGTTGGAATGCCACAGAGCCAGGATCAGAGCCAGGCAATAGGACTTCAAGCAACAATAACAGAATAGTCTCAGCATACTGTGCATGAGTAACGCCATGCCATATTTTAAATGTTTTCAGAATCTTTTTGCTTATATGGATGAAACTGAAAATCAAAAAGAGGAGAAGTATCTTTAGAAAGCACATTTCTAAATATTGGTCTAAATAACTGAAGAAGCAAATTTAAAAAGTAATTGTTCATTTATATACTCGTATACCACAAGGATTTATTCTGTGGTACTTTTGAAAGGACCACAAAAGTATGGAACTTTAAAGTTAGTGATAAACTTTAAGAGGAGGTATGCTGGACAATATATAAAGTAACATTAGTTCTAATTATGGTTATGTCACTAATGTCCAGGGGCCTTGAATAAGTCTTGGATCTCATTTGCCTACCATATTAAAAAAAAAAAAGGGATTTGGACAAGATGTTCTCAAATTCCCTATTATCTTTCAAATGCCATGTCTCAGGAAAGAACATATTTTTTTTAATTTATTTTTTATTGGTGTTCAATTTACTAACATACAGAATAACCCCCAGTGCCCGTCACCCATTCACTCTCACCCCCCGCCATCCTCCCCTTCTACCACCCCTAGTTCGTTTCCCAGAGTTAGCAGTCTTTACGAAGAACATATTTTTAAATGTTGGGCATTACTTAGAAAATGTCTTAGGTATAATTGATTTTGTTGAAAGCCCTTCTTACTAGGATAAAACCCACCAGATAAGCTTTCATTGTCATACAAAGTTAGGGTTATTAATTTGCTGCATCAAGTGAGATAGTACACCAAAAGAATTGTGAGATAGCTCATCAAGAGAGCATTGTGATGGGCTACTTACAGCTTTGTGATTGTGATGTGCCATTTATAGCTTCGCACAGGTTCCTATAAGGAGGAACTTAAATGAACAGGTCAGCTCTAGATGCCTGCGATCCTAAGGGGAGGGCTCTTTAACACTTGGGTATCACAGTCATTTTTATTCAGGAGATGTGAGAAATCAAACAAACTTGGGGAATCACTGGTAGAAAAAAAAGCAGGAAACACTGTGTGATCTTGGCCCTTTTCTATTAGAAACATTGTTTTAGGTTCTGTTAGGAACATCACAGTCTCCTCTATACCCAAAATGATGCAAATAAGACAGGGTAACTGAGATACACACACACACAGACATGAATAGTAAAATTTTTTTCTCTAATGATTAACAGAAAAAATTTTAAAAGATTTTATTTATCCATTCGTGAGAGACACACAGAGGGAGGCAGAGACATAGGCAGAAGGAGAAGCAGGCTCTCTGCAGGGAGCTCGATGCAGGACTCAATCCCGGTACCATGGGATCACACCCTGAGCTGAAGGCAGACGCTCAACCACTGAGCCACCCAGGAGTCCCTGATTAACAGAATTTTTGATAGAGAAAGTAATATATATACGGTGGTTTTTTTCCCATAGTTAAATATGCGGTTTATGTTCTATGAAAACATCTTATATACAGGACCCTACTATATTGTCTATTCTATTAAAGAGGTAAAAATTAATTGAAGATATGCCACTGAGAAATAGTAATAATTCGTTGTAACCCCGCAGATATTAACAGAGGATATTCCATGATTAGTATTGCATTACTTAAATATGCATCTTAGTTTAGGCATTGAAGTGCAGAGAGAAAAGTTTTTGTTTTTTTTTTTTATATAACAATATTCTATATGGTTGTTAGTATTGGGGAGAAAAATGACCCAAATTGCTAATGATATAAAAATTCAAATACTACAGTGTTCTCAAATGAAATGAGTAAAAGGACAAACATTATATGTTCTCATTCATGTGGGGAATATAAATAATAGTGAAAGGGAATATAAGGGAAGGGAGAAGAAATGTGTGGGAAATATCAGAAAGGGAGACAGAACGTAAAGACTGCTAACTCTGGGAAACGAACTAGGGGTGGTAGAAGGGGAGGAGGGCGGAGGGTGGGAGTGACTGGGTGACGGGCACTGGGGGTTATTCTGTATGTTGGTAAATTGAACACCAATAAAAAATAAATTAAAAAAAAGAAAGACAAAAAAAGAACTACAAAAAAAATAATATTATACTCTAAAAAAAAAAAAAGAAAGAAATGAGTAAAAGCAATGCAAATGACTATAAGCAAGAAATATCCTTGAGAGAAAGAGATCTAGAAAAGGCAGCAGTAGTAACAATGTATGAAGATATGCTATGCAAATGATATTTTCTGTTTTTCTCTTCCTTTGAATAAAGTAAATGGTTTGAAGAGAAGCAACAGGAATTAGGGCTAAGAACAGAGGAAAACAGATTTTGATTTTAAAGACTCTAACCTGCGGAAATATATTTGGAGGGCAGATGAAGCATTTTTTCCTTGGGTTGAGTGGACCACTGAACCAGACTGCTAGTAACCCATATTTGATAGACTGACCCCTGCCTCTGGACATAAGGGCTTCTAGATCTCTTAAGAAATACTGTCCCAAGGTATTTCTTTTTAAATGTAAGTTTTAGGGACGCCTGGGCGGCTCAGTGGTTGAGCCTCTGCCTTCGGCTCAGGGCATGATCCCGGGATCCTGGGATCGAGTACCACATCGGGCTTCCTGCGTGGAGCCTGTTTCTCTCTCTGCCTGTGTATCTGCCTCTTTGTCTCTGTGTCTCTCATGAATAAATAAATAAAATCTTTAAAAAGAAAAAGTAAGTTTTAGTAATATGTTCTTCTAGCACTTATTCTTGTGTCATAGCCAATATCATGAAATATTATAATGGAGATAACATCAAGGAAAAAATTTTCAAATAAATCTTCCACTATAGGAATGTTTCCAGGAAAATGATTGAGTGACTACTTATATATAAAGTTATGTGTGAAAGTTCTTCTGTTTTGAATTTCTAATGCCCTACAGAAAATTCATGCATAAGTAGTGGGGCTGAGTATTAATTTAAGGATATTATCAAAGGTTTGTATTACGATAATGGTAATTACATTTCTTTTAAGACTTTACTTCCTCTATCCACAAAACAAGATTTTCTATTAATATAGGATATTTAACTACCAGCTTCCCCATGGCTTCATGTCAGTTTCTATCAGAAGCAGTTTTTCCAGAATCAGAGTTAGCAATGTCTGTTGACGAATTGTATTTCACTATTTTCCTTAGATGTAAATAAGAAAAAATGGGATATGCATGTGGCAGGAAGACAGTAAAACTTCCAAATTGTAAGACTTAAGAAATATTTTAAAGTCATATCACCTTAAAAAAAAAAATAAAGTCATATCACCTTCATTTTTCACGATTTATTTATTTATTTGAGAGGGAGTGAGAAAGCAAGAGAGTGAGGGGAGGGGTAGAGGAAGAGGGAAAGAGAATCTCAAGCAAACTCCTCAGTGAGCATGGAGCCTAACCAAGGGCTCCATCTCAGGACCTTGAGATCATAACCTTAGTGGAAATCAAGAGTTGGATGCTTAAGGAGCTACCCAGGTGTCCTTCACATAATCTTAATTTTGGAGCCATATTATAATATAGCAAATTGCTTTTAAGATCCCTTCTCAGGTTAGTTACCCCTCATATCGTGACTGTGTATGTAGAAGCTACTGCACACACATGTCATTCTTCTCAAATCTTTTACCATGACACTCTAACTACTATCTCATCAGATGGGAATTTCCTCAGATTTGTTCCACAAGATATTTGTACCTGACTCCATTCCTACTCTTTCTCTTTCTCTTTCCCTTTTGCTAAATGATAGGTGTGCCCTATCCCCAATCTAGGACCACTTCTGTATTCTGTATAATCTCCCTAACTGCATTCTCAGACACTTTGCTTTATAGATTATGGCCATTTTTTTCTTTATATTCATATGCCCCCTCTAATAGACCCTACCCTTAAAAAATGTTAATTGTTTTCAAGCTTCTTCCATTAAAAGAATTCAGTAAATTCATTGCTTACATACATATATATCTATACACATATATACATATGTACCCACACTCACCTTCCTAAATCCATAATCCCCTTGACTGCCCTTTATAGCTCTCTCCTGTCACAACCAGACTTCTTGAAATAGCTGTCTGTATTTTGAGATTACTGTTCTTAATATAGTTTGTCTCTCAATCCATTTGCCCTTCTCGATTGAATAGGCATTACCAAAGTCACCATCCTCCTATAGTCTGCACTCAATTTTGTTTCATTTGTCCTCAGAATTGTCAAGGTCAACTTTCAGTTTTTTAAAGTATATTTACCTTTGGCCCATTCCTTTAATTTACTGTATGGAGTTCCTATTGGATCTTCTAATTTTTCACTTTGTGTTTTTCCTGAGTGATATTTTCTTCTTTGATGGGTGGGTAATTGACACCTCTACATTTCCAACCCTATGATTTCTTCTGAAACTCAAATATATGTAATTCACCTCATAAAACTGAGTTCTATGTTAGCTCCACCCTGAAACCTGCCTTCTATCTTAATGATTTACCATCACTCACTCAATTTTGCAAGAGAGCTGTCCTGAGCCCTCAGTTTTGGGTTTCTATTTCCATCTTCTCTCAAAGTTTCCCATCACCATAGGACCTATTAACAAGATTTAAAATGACAGTTCACTTATTTGTACCTATAATAGATAATACAATCTGTGTATTTCTAGCTAACATATAGCTAGAAATTGCCAGCTCCTAGATACATGGCAATACTTAAAAATATTTCTCCGTGAATAGAAGAGAATGAATAGATGGGTAGATGCGTGGGTGAATGCATGGATGGATGGAAGGATGAAAAGGAAAATGCTTATGTGTGAATTTGGAAGAAGAACTGAATTTCCCACTTAAAGTAGTGAAATCCAGTTGAGTTGTATGATAACCCTAATGTACGTGGAGAAAATGACCCTAAAGGAGAATATGGAAACCACAGCCATACAGGAATTGTTAGGGTATGAGTTCTGAAATAAAGAGTTTAGAAAGGTTTGTAAAACCAAAGAATGGTTCACAGGATTGAAAATAGCAAACAAAACATAACCTTTGAATTGACTCTTAGCTGAAACTTTAAATTCAGTTTTGGGAGATCTGAGAAGTAGAATCAATTTTGACCAGGGGGAAAAATAAGGTGGTAAAAAAAAAAAGGGAGGACGTCTCTTGGTAGATGTGAAATTTTTCATTTGCTTTATAGTCATAATAAATTTTATGTCTCCCTTGTTCATCTAATGCTTCTTTCATTTAACTGACATGTCACCTTGAAAATATTTTCTGAGAAAGAAGGAGCCTTTTATAAAAAATGGCTCTTCTCATTACTTAAAAGAGATACTATCCTATATGTTGTTTGAAAAGGTTTGCTCAATGCTATTTTAGTTCCACTGAGACCCAAAATGTGCAACATGATATCTGAAACTAATTTTTCCACTTTTAGCAGTGTAATGCTAGGTTATTAAACAGCACCAAGGCAATTAAGATCCATTTTTGCACTTTTTTCTTTATACTTTTTTTAAAAAAACTGTAGTTCTAGAGTTTTCTTCTTTTGAGTCTTCCCTTTTAAAAAGGGAAATTTAAGCAATTATTTACATTTAACTATACATATTTATAAAAATGGAAACACATTAATGGTTGAAGCAACACATTAGAACTTTGGTTCTTTTTTTAAAAGATTTTATTTATTTATTTAAAAGACAGAGAGAGCTTGAGAGAAACAAGCAGTGGAGAGGGACAGGCAGGCTGCCCATGGAGCAGGGAGCCTGATGTGGGGCTCGATCCCAGGACCTGGGATCATGACCTGAGCAAAGGCAGCCATTTAACCAACTGAGACACCTAGGTGCCCTAAAATTTTGGTTCTAATTTATATGTAATCTGTTTCACCGCCAAGGCTTATTTTGGTTAAAATTAATTCTTGGCTATTGACAAAACAGGTATGTAAAACTGATCCAAAAGAAAAATCCTGTGTTGCCTAGATGTTCTGATCTGTGAACAGAATGTGAGTTGTAAACCCATGTTTAATTTGAGAATTAGTAGATATTTTCAAAATAAGGTAATTTGTGCTAGAAATATAGATCTGCCTCTATCACCAGGGTCATTATTACATTTGTTTTGTTGGCTATTTTCCATATTATTTAGATCCATTGATTGGGGACTTTATAGAAAGGGAAGCCCGTCAGGCTGGAATCTGGCACAGAATGCCTCCGTATTTATGCTGCTTTGACACCACTTCCTTTTCAGGCTGTGCTGCCATGTTGTTTCTCTGTCATATACAGTGTGCCATGAGCACCCTGGGAAGTGCTGGCTAGTGTCCAACCAAATCCTTTAGGCAAGTTCTTCTTCTTCATGAAATACCCTTCCATGTTAATTTCTTACTGAATTGTACTGAAGTTTTTCAGGAATCTGTTTAATAAAAACTTCCTTGTTGCCTTCAACTAAAAGTCATTTCTTCCACTAAAATGCAATGAGCAAAAAGTTATGTCTTGTGCGCCACTTCTCACATTCTTTATTACATCATAATTATTTCTACAAATATTCATGTTCCCTTACTATAATTCTTCATGAATCAATAATCACTTTTAGTATCTTGAGTCAATAAATATGTGGAGAATGAAGAACACAATATCTTTGGATCTCTCAGTTTCACTGCTATGAAAGTAATATATATTTATGTGTATATGTATAAAATATGGAATGTAAGGGGCATCTGAGTGGCTCAGTTCAGCAGACTCTTGTTTTTGGCTCGGATCATGATCTTGGGGTCTTGAGATCCAGCCCTGTATCAGGTTCCATGCTTAGCAAGAAGTTGGCTTCAGGATTCTCTCTCTCTCTGTCCCTCCTCAAATAAATAAATACATAAATCGATAAATAAATAAATCTTAAAAAAATAAAATGTGAAATATAAAAGCAAGATTTAAGTAACTCATCTCTTACTTAATTCATATATTTATCCATTCATGCATTTATTTAACCATTATTAATTACTTTATTGAGCACTATGCTTGGTGCCAAGAATAAAAAACTGCATAATAAAAAAAAGAAAGTCTCTATTCCTCAAAGAGTTTAAACTAATGGGTAAAACAAAGCAAAACAATAAACAGCAATGTCATAGAATGAAAAATGTTATAGCAGAGTTAAGCACGGGATATGATAGGAATAAGCGCACTGAGTAACTTTGAAAAAGGTCCCCCTCGGAGTTTTTTTTTTTTTTTCGTTGAAGTATTCTGGAAGCATAGACCATTTTATTTTATGTTGTAATATTAGTAAAACATTTAGGTATGTACCTTTGTTTCCACATTTAATAGCCACCCGATATGTCTATGTCTATATCTGCAAATATATCTGTCATCTAGATCTATAACATATCCTGTACCTATAAATATATTAAAAAGCTAACTGAAGGCTTGACATGTAAATTGAATTCAATAAATGTTTCCTTTCCTGATTCTAGGTAGTTTTGAAATTTAGGAGTGGTTCTAAAGAAGTTGAGGAATATTTGTGGAAGAGGATAGGACACAGCTATGGTGCTTACCTTACATGCTGTGGTCCAGGTATATAAGAGTTAAACTGTTTATATCTTTCTCATTCACATAATTGCCTTGCACCCTTTTAGATACCTTCACTGAACTCTTGGTAGGAAAGGCCACTAGATGGGGCTTGTGTGCTTAGTACTTTAGCAAAATATTCCTTTTTTTTTTTTTTTTAATTCAGAAAAACTCTTTAACCTATCCTATTCTTTATTAACTGTAACGCCGTAAAGAATTCTTATTAGAAGTCTCTTTATATTAGCAAGCGTGCAACATAACTATGCACCTGCAAACATATAATATTCCTCAAAGCAAAGAAAGCAAGTCTCTTTGCAACTAGGCACATTTATCTCTTTAGAGGCTCTTTAGATCTTTACCTCTTTACGTCCCATTACCAATCTAATAGTTCTTCTCAAAACTGTGTCTCTTCATGTTGTAGAATCTCAGATATTGTACCTTGGAAGCACTGATTCCTACTTTCTAGGGCCATTTATTACCATTAATTACAGCTTGCTCCTTATCTATTGCTAAGGTTACTTTCCTGAAAGACAGTGGTTCTCAGACTTTAACATGTGTCAGCATCCCCTGGAGGTCTTGTTACAACTCTAATTGCTGGGCTACACTCCCAGAATTTCTGAATCAGTAAGCCTGGGGTGGGACCAATGACTGGTTGCGTTTTCAACCAGTGCCCAGAGATGCTAATGCTATTGGTCCAGGGACCACTCTAAGAACCTCCACTTCACCCAAAGGCTCTCTATGGATAAAATGTATAACATTCATGATGTCTCAAGACAGCTGCATGTCCCCATGCAATATTCATCACCCTGTAACATTCATCTCTCCAGACACTGAGACCTGGATAAAGACCAAAAATAAGGGGAGTTCTTTTCTTGTATTGATGCTTCTAACCACCAGGCAGTCAGTTCCTTCCCTTAGGTAAGACTGAACTTCATCACCAACCAAGGAGGTACTGCTCTATATCTTTTAGCAGTCAGTAACTAATACTCATTATTTTTTTTTAATGAAAAGTTTTACCCAAGACACCCAGGCTGTGGATTCTGATTTTCCCTTGGTTCACTGACTTTTAGATTTCTGAGTCTTTCATTTCTGTTTTTCCCTGTCTTTCCTCCACCTCACTAGGTTCCCCTATCCCAGCCCCCATCTTTCCAACTTCCTTCCCAAATTTCCAGAGCCCCTCTCTCCACAGCCTCATCTCAGCCCCTAGTTTACAAATCTCCCACCTACCACCTACCATGCATAATTATATCTCTACTTTACCTTTACTGGAGACCTAGTTATGCAGAGTTCTTTATGTTCTGTATCTAGAAGTAGGTTGCTCAATTCCACACCCATTTATTTCTGATTATCCATTCCTTCATCAGTTATTGACTACCAATGATTCCAGACCCTGCCACATCCAGCCTTTCTGGCTACAGTAGTAAACGAGGAAGGCACAACCTCCATCTTTTTGAGACCTCCATCACTGTTTTGATTGCTGTGTTCCTTTTGGATTCCCAGTACCTCTTATCACCAGCTTGTTTTCCATCTCAGTTAATGTCTTGGTTACAGACTCCTGGCTTTTGTAAACCACAAACTTCTTGGCTTTTGCCTGGCTCTCAAGCTTCTATCTTTACTTGTTATTAAACTTTTAAGTCAGCATTGCTTCTGGCAACCTGAGCAACCTGATTTTCATCCTCCCTGTTGAACTTCGGCACTTTCTCTGTTAATATGATTGCGCTTTAATCATGATATTCTAACATACCCCATCTCATTTGGTTTACTATAATTAGCTAATCTTAATTGATTTCAAATGATTAGCTAATTTTAACTGAAAAACAGACTACAAATATGTTACCTTTATATAATGTTTATATTTTTATAATTTCATTAATTCCTTAATCTTAGCTTATTAAAACTGTTTTATTCTACGCTTTTTATATTGCCATCCTGTAAAACCTCTACCCTTGTGCTAATAACAGAATAAGCTGCTAGCATGTTCTGGTCTCCACCATTACATTTTATGGAAACTTACTCAAATTACCATTAATTTATTTAGATCAGATATGCACATTCTTTGATCAAAATGATCTCTTGCAGTGCAGAAGCTTCCACATTTGCCAGCAAAATCACTTTTACTTCACACTCTCTGTCTGATATTCTTTTCATGATCTCTACATGACAACTCTGAATACATGCCTGAACTCAGCCTCCTATTTTATATTCTACTGCCTTGAAAAGACTAGTCACAACATCCATGTCCACAGAACCACTTAGCTTAAATGAATTACAACAAGGCTCAAGAAACATTTGCTTTAAAACAGCATAATCCTTGCCACCATTTTTCTCCCAATGTAAACATTATAATTACTTAAGAGTTAACATAATTAAGGACACTCTGCTATTCTACATACAAAAGTCATTTGCTAATGAGGGGGAGAGTGTTGGGAATGGAACACAGAAGTTCAAGCCACTGATAAACATTTTTGGAGGCTTCAGGCTGAGGGGGTTAAGCTATTCCAGTAGATAGAATTTTTACCAAGATCATAACTTAATCATATTTGTGATCCAAGTTAGGCTCATTTTTTTCTTTCAGTAGGAATGCTGCAAAGTGAAGCATATCATGAGTACTAAGGGTAAAAGAAACAATTGCTTCAGTGAGCCTGAAACTGTCGCAACAGCCGTGTCAGAACAGATGGCTCTGCATTTATTCCAGTCTAGGGATTCAAATTGGCAGTAGTCAAACAAAAATCCTGAAAAGCATGTCAGCAGTTGTGGGAAGAGTTTTCTTTATTTAAAAAGTTGTTCATGACATTCCATTGAGATTGCATATTGAACCAGAGGTATTCGCTACTTTAATTTACCTATTCATGCATTGAACTTGTGGCCTACAATTTATTTACATGTATTTGTATATCTATTATGTATATATAAATTGTAGGCCACTTTCTGCATATATATATACACACATACACACATGGACACATATGTACATATATATATATATAAACCTAAAATATATATACATGTATACTAGCAGTAGAGTGGTTTGTGTATATACTACTGGTAACTTATTGTTCATATATAGTAATCTTATTTATTCATTATATATATGCCATATGTATTTTGTGCATTATATATATGCCAAGTAGTCTTTGAAATGTGTTAATACTGTATATCAACAGTTGCTAATTCCTGAACTAATGTGAACTAATTTGCATTTTGAATCTGCACTGCTACTAGCATAAGAATTTTGTTTTCTTTTAAACAAACTAATTTATTCTGTCTTTAACAAAGTGTTCCACCACAGACTACATGAACTTTACATTAAGCCCAAAATGTATTCCCGTTAAATGACTACACTTGTTGACTAACATCTTTTTATCCTTACAAAGTGAGTAATGAATAGTTTCTTTAGAAGGAAAATGAGACAAATTTGGCATTTGCAAGCCAAGATTCCTAATCTAGTTCTGGATAAAAAAGAAAAGCATCTACATATCCCCCATTATTTAAAAAAATAATAAAAAAAAAGAAAGAAAGGATAATACCTTGGTTTTCTAAGTACTGTAGAACTGGAACTGTTTCTAAATGAGTTTAACTCAATACTTTCTTTTACAGAGGTCATAGCTAAATGCAGATGTCCAATGAGAAGGGTTTTCTCATGATATTTCTTTCTCAGGGTATTTAGTTAGTGTGAGCTTATCCATTGAATGTGTCCTAATGTTGGGTCTAGAAGCTAGTCTCTAGCCTGACTGGTCCATCATAATCTGTCTATCCATCTTAGGAGATCTCTTTAAAAGCATCTATAATACTCCTTTATCATAGTGTTTGCTCATAATTTTGGTAGAATATTTATTGCTAGCTAAATAATAGATATTTTTCCTACTATAATGTAATGTTGACAGACTTGGATCCAAGAGAAAAATATTCAGAGCCTACAATTTTTTCTCTAGATTTATTATGTGCTCTTAAAAATTTGACTCTGATGATTTATGTGATCATAGTACTTTTTATTCTGGCCCATGGGCAGACTGAATTTTTAGAGCAAATTAATATGTATACAGATTAAACAAATAAATGTTAAAATTGGAAACCTTAAAGAGAGAGTGAAAAATTATAAGTGAATTGGCTAAATTTTAGATGAGGAAAAGATATTACAAGACTAAATTTAAACAAAATTCTGCCCATACATGTTAATATAGTTTTTACTGTGGACAAAAAAACGTAAAGTATGACCTTAGATTTGAATCATAGGCCCAGGTTTTTACCAGCTCCATATTCTTTCAGTTGAGTTCACCTAAACTGCTCTAAGCAATATGCCCAAATGTTTATCTTGTCTCAGAGATGTTAGAGGCTTATTTCTCAGTGTCCAAGGCAGGTCTTCGTAATTAGCTGTTGATTTTCCTCCACATGGTGACTCAGGCACCCTTCTTATGCGTGAAAACAAGAGGTTTGGTTGAGAAAGCCCCACACTTAACCTGATCTTTGCAACAAGGTTAAATCCCTTTTGATTAATACTAACATCTAAATTGGCCATTTGGGGTCTCATCTTCAAAGATTAAGTTGTAGCACAGGAAATTATCTAACCTATAAAATTATTTAAGACATGGGAAAATAATCATTGGAAAACTGGGGAAAAAAAGTAAAGCTATCGCATCAATAATTTGAGTCTAATTTTCTCTTTGTGTGTGTGTGTGTGTATTTATACAAAGAGCAGAAGTAAATTCACTAAATATTACCAGTGGTTTTCTCTTAGGTATTATAATTACAAATGATTTTAATTTTATTATCTCTACTTTCTAATTGTTCACAATGAACAGGTATTTCTTTTATAATGAGAAAAAAAGACATGTAAAATACTATCTCCTTTCAGCTACTAAAGCTATATGTGAATTGTTTTCTTAAACTCGAGACCTGTCTGAACATTACTTGTCAAAAACTGTTCATCTCTTCTTGCCACAGATAGCCTAGCTGTGTGCTTCTACTCTGTGCTAATAGTTCACAAAAACTAATTAGCTTTTTAAAGTTTTCTTAACTAAATCACAGTTAGAGGGAAAAAATTAAAAATAGTGATGATACTACTGAGATGAACTTAAAAACATGTGTTAGTAATAAGACCCACAGCACATAATTTCTTGTTACTGAATTAAACTAAACTTAGACCAAGTACCACAGCTTTTAATTTATTCTTAGAAAGTATTTTGTGTTTGGGGAAAGTCTGGCTAATGAATGAATTCAATCAACCAAACAATAAATAAATACAATTTCCCTCTTGATGTGCTAGATAATTAATGTTTTTGAATACATGGATCATTGCTATGTACTATGCTGAGTGCTACAAAAGATTTTTTTCTTAAGATAGAGCAATTTTGCTGGAGTAATTTTTTAAAGTATTAATGTATAAAATTTATATATGTAGATTATGTAAGCAATGAAGAAATGTGTATTACTAGGATTTTAGAGATAGATTTTTTTTATTTTTATGAAATCCTAAAAATGACTTACGTAGAAAAATACAACAAATAGATGACTTAGCAGAGGTAGGAGGAGATCAAATTCCCTGATTCATTCCAAAGCTTGATGCTTGTATATTTGTATCTCATTGTTTCTCCAAAATGTAAAATTGTGTTTTGTGAGTACAGAGGAAGGCAAAGTGGTGAAAATGAACTTAAGATGGGTCTTATTGAGTCAATGTACTAAATTAAAATAGAAAGATGTTGTCCTCCTTTAAGCATGATGTGCAATAAGAACTTGGATAGAATATTTGGGCAATAATGAATATTTGGGGTAGATTTGTACTGAGAATCAAGGGGTGAAATTAATTCACAATTCTCAAGAGAAGTGAAATTAATTCACAATTCTCAAGAGAAGTTTGTACTTATGAAGAATCAGAGTGTCAAGAACTGGGTTGAGAATAGGCTTTTTACTTAAAGATAGTATATAGTCATTTCACATTTCAGGCATTTTGCTGCAGAAAAGGTCAAGGGATGAATAATCCAAAAGAATAGATAAATTCAAAAACAATTATTTTGAAGTAGGCTATATAATTAATTTGGAAAGAGGTTTACCTTCTTAAGTATAACTCCCTCATATCTTTTTTTAAAAGATTTTATTTATTTATTCATGAGAGACATAGAGAGTGTGAGAGAGGCAGAGACATAGGCAGAGGGAGAGGCTCCCTCCTGGGAGCCTGATGCAGGACTGGATCCCAGGTCTCCGGGATCATGACCTGAGCCAAAGGCACATGCCCAAACACTGAGCCACCCAGGTGCCCTGTAACTTCCTCATATATGTATTGTAGCGGTTCTACTCATACTTAGAGGGCAATGCAAGAGTACAACCCAGCCAGGAATGTATGTGTTGCCCAGATTACAGCCAAATTGAAAAACTTACTATATTAGTCTACAAATTAGATCAGTGATTTTTCAAAAGTATATTCAAAATAGAATCCATTGTCTTCAAACAATAAAAAGTAACCTCATTTTTAAACTGATAAATCAATTAATATAATTGAATTGGTAAATTCAAATTTTTAATATTTACTTACAAAGTCACCTGATGACCATAATGAATCAATTGAACACAAAAGTTTAAAATTATATGTAATGCCAATGTTCTATTAAATATAAGGTTTTAATTAGTAAAATAGTCATATAATTTTAGGAGGTTCCCAGTATTAAGAAAATCCTGATTACCATGCATACTTGTAAATGGTAAACATTTTAACATTTACTTTTGTGCCCTAGGGGTACTCATTATTGAAATAAAGATGGTGGAAGAAAACATAGTTTCAAGCTAAAGTGTACATTTCTGGTTTTGTTTGTTTTGTTTTGTTTTGTTTGTTTTGTTTTTTAAAGATATTATTTATTTATGAGAGACACAGAGAGAGAGAGAGGCAGAGACACAGGCAGAGGGAGAAGCAGGCTCCATGCAGGACCCATCCTGGGTCTCCAGGATCATCATGCCCTGGGCGGAAGGTAGGCACTAAACCACTGAGCTACCCGGGCTGCCCTGCATTTCTGGTTTTAAGCTGTCCTCCAACTTACTCTAAAATTAGGGGTGTCCTTTTCTTACTCCAGATCTCATTTACTTCTCTATACAATGAGAAGTTTGTCTTTAGAATCTTTTATCTTTATTTGTTAATATTTAAAATGTAAACTATGAAATATTTCAAACACACACAAAAAGCACAGAAAATAATTTAATATCCAGAACTGAGGTAAATAGAGGTTTTTCCCTTTTATTCTTTCCAATGTTGCTTTTTTTCTCTCTGGCTCTGTAAGAAGCAAAATCGTCATGTACAGCTAAAGCTCTACTTGTTATCATTTGTGTTCTTAATTCTCATAGAAGTAGCTTCCAACCTTGAGGGTTTGTAGATCATTCCCTGACATTTATATTTTTATGACATAAAACCAAAATATGAATAAACCATGCCAAATACATAAACTTAATTTTGTTTCAACATATACATATTGTTATTATTTATGATATTTTTGCACTATTTTATTGTATGTTATTCATGTCAATACATATAGGATCATTTATTTCTGATTCTCTGCAGTATTAAAGTGTTCAAATAAACCATATATTCCATTCCCATTCCTCCCGTATTTTTCCTTTTATAAATAGCTCATTGAGCTTTTTGAACACATTCCTTTTTGGATGTATGTTATAGTACATTTACGGTGGATGCTAGTAAGTATAATTTTCTTTACTGTGTATTTTTTTAATTACCCTCCAGAATGCTTGTGATGATTTATACTTTTACTAGGAGCAGATCTTTACATATCTTTGCCCTTATTTGATATAATCATAATTAATTGTTGCCAAAACTAATTAAAATGGATTTAAGAAATCTCATTTTTATTTTAATTTTCATCTTTCAAAGAAATATTGAAGTTGAGCATCTTCTCATTAGTTTATTCATGTTTTGTTATTTGTTAGTTGTCTATGTATTTTTCATTTTTTCTATTAATTTTCATAGCTCACTGTATATTGTGGATCCTATTTTGTGTGTGTGTGAATTATATGGTTTGACTATATTTACTCCCCATAAGAGGCATATCTTTTTATCTTTTGAGGGGAAAAGTGTTTTTTTTAGGCAGAGATTTTTGTTTAAGTTGATTTGAATTTATTAATCATTTCTTAAATGCCATATATATATACATACATATATATACACACACACATACATATATGTATCATACTTAAATATTTCTTATTCTGGTATCATAAAAATGTTCTATATTTCATTAATTTTTCCTAAAAGATTGCTTTGCATAATCTTTCAACTAATCAGAATTAATGTGTTTGACTATTATTAGACAGAATTCCAATTTTTTTCTTTTTCCATATAGATATTCACAGTCTTGGCACCATTCATAAATTCATCTGTTATTTTCTTTCAGACTTACAGTGTTTCATTTGTTACATATAAGTCTCATATAAGTGAGTGTTTCTTTTTAGTCTAACCATTTAACATTGTTCCAATGTCATACTGACTTAATTATTATAGTGCTTTAAAAATGATATATAACAGGGTTCATCCTCTATTTTTATTTTTTAAATATTATTGGCAATTTTGGATAACATATATGAACTTTAAGATTAAAATATGTGAAAACACTTCAGAAACTTTATTTGTATTTCAATGAATCTGCAGATTATCCTATAATTGAGGAGTGATACACTCCTTAAGTTAGTTCAACATAAATAAATATTTCCCCACTTAGATCTAATTTTATGGTTTTCAATGAAGTTTATGATATTCTTTATCAATGTCAGGTACATACTTTGCTATTTGTTTGTAAATCCCTTATGATTTTAGTCACTATGATAAGTGTCATTTACTAAAATAACATATAAACTGGATAATTTCCTCATATATAATCATTCAGTTTAGTAATTTTCTCTTTGATTCTATCTAATACAATGTTTTAACCCAATCACTGACAATATTAATTTAAATTATGTTTTTAAAGTAATTTATGAAAGTTCAAACTTAATTATCATAAACAAGACTATTTGTATTTTCTCTTTTTTTAAGATTTTATTTATTTATTCATGAGAGAAATAGAGAGAGAGAGAGAGGCAAAGACATAGGCAGAGGGAGAAGTAGGCTCCATGCGGGGAGTCTGATGTGGGACTCAATCCCAGGACCCCGGGATCATGCCCTGACCAGAAGGCAAATGCTCAACTGCTGAGCCACCCAGGCTTCCCCTATTTATATTTTCTATCACATTCCACTCTGTTATCTCAAATCTCTGTGGCTCTCATCTTGTTTTTTATTTTGTGTGCTGTTTGTGGTATATTGTTTTTATTGCAAACTTTGTTTCATTTTGTTTTATTGAGAATATTTTTAGTATGAGACAGTGCTTAATGATTACTAAGTTAGCTCATTCCAGAAGTCCATGGGAAACCTCTCATTTTGTTACATATATACATGTGTTATAAATTTAAACATCAAAACTACATTAGTTGAATATGTAAGCTGCTTCAAAATCTCTGGAAAAAAGTTATTTCCAGAGCCTAGAGGAATACATTTTTAAAATTTTTACATGACCCACTGGGTACATTTTTTAAAAATCAGTCTTTGCAAGTGCAGCCCCCTGAGGCCCTAACTTTGTCAAAGTTTCTCATTTTCCACATATTGCTTTCTCCTTAAATCTAAAACTAGCATCTGCCTTTGCATTAAAATTGAAACTTTAAATAACTAAGAGTAATCCTCCACCCTTGTCTTCACCACCCAAGATAGCCCCAGTGATAGACTGAACATTTGTCATCCCAGATTTAAATTCATTCTTCTTTTAGGAAAACTAAGGATACTTTTTGTTGTTGAAAACTCAGCTATGCACTTAAAAGAATTTTTGTTTTATTTTTACTCAATATGTGTAGGTGTGTATAATATGAGTACTCACATCACCTTAGTCTATTGTATTATTGCTAGAGGGTGCTTGTGATTTCTATGGTGCCTCCCAATTCTAAAAGTTGATGTCTTCATTTATTCCTTTCCTGATAATTAATGAGAAACTTAACATACAATGATTTTAATACAACAAAATAAAGGCCACCAGAGCTAAACAAAAAATTTACAAAGCCAAGTCTCTTAATGTGCCCAGCGACAGAATGCACCAATGAAGAAATTCACTGAGTCATTTGCCAATGGGGAAAAATCAGGGATTTTTCAATACCAGAAAAGAAGAGTCCATGGTAATTTTGTAAATTAAGTATTGAAGACTTGCTATAGGATAGATGAGTTCATAGATGAGTTCATAGTGTCTGTACACTGTTGGTTATATCAGATCTTGTTCATTTGTTGGAAAATGAAGTGTTATCAAACTTAGTTTGATATAACAAGTGTTTAAAAGGATAGGTTCACTCAATATTCAGGAACGTTTATCAGCTTCAGTTCGCCAGAGATGGTGAGCTAAAACACAATATTCAATTTTGTCATCCCCTTAGTAAGCTTGTGGAAATTTTTCCTTTTAAGTTGGTAATATGCATAAAAGTGAACACAATGATTTTCAACCCCAAGGTACTGTAGGAATAGGTATCTGTACCTGATCTCTAGCTCAAAATAATTAATATCAATTCTCTTAAACTTAGAAAGATATATTTTCACAGTCTTATGAACAACTATGGGCAATGCCCCAGTTTTCTAGAGAAAGAAATAAGATGGCTATCTTGTGGATGAAAAACCCATTTAGAGAGTTTTCTAAAGTAAATGCCAGTTTTCACCCCAATAATAAGAAATGTGTTATTTTTCAACTTCACAGACCTAGGCTTTTTTATACCTAAGTGAGTTTATCAAAATGGCAAATGATGATGATTTTGGTTTAATAAAATAAATTTAACTTCAGTTAAAAAGAAATAAAATACAACAAAATAGTATAACTCCAAGTTAAACTGACATTTTAAGGTTGACAACTTGTTCTATATTATTGCCAATAAGCTTATACTACTGTGTTGTTGTAACCAAATTAGGATATACTGATTACCATGTATACAGTTTAATATAAATGATAAGATACAAATATTATTAAGTTCTCAATGAACTTTGGAAGGGAATAAGTAAAGTGAGCTTTGTATTATTTTCACTTTATGATGATTTTTTAGCTCAAAAATATATGAATACTGAATGTTAGTAGTGATTCAATTAATGAGAAATAGAAAATATAACAACAGAGCTTTGAGTAGTAATGAAATATTAACTTAAGGTTAATATTAAGCAGTATAATCAGATACTACTTAAAAATTAATGTAAAAGAGGGGCCTCAAAGGAAACTATATTTCAAAAACCCAGATCCTAACAGTGTTGCTTTTGAAGATAATATAGCCAGAAAATTGACCTTTTAAAGAAAATCATTCTGGTAGCAATTATCTCCTGAATTTTTTATACATATTTTGCAGTTTCTAATAATTTTAAATCAAGACATTGTGAGTATGGGTCCCTAATAAGTATTTTGATATATTTGGCATCTAAACTGAAATTTGGTAAAGAATTAATTCAAGAAGTATTGCCATTACCATTGCATATAGTATAATATCCTGGGACTACAAGGAAAATCTGAGTTAAGATTCATATGAAAACTTTGTCAATATCCCTAAACCTTTTAGTAACAATCATATATACCTATATAATATGTTGTACATAATATATGTAAAATAGATAAATTTTATGGAAATATATGTTATACAGTATGCAGGTTTCTATAATCACATACAACATATTTGCTAAGAGTAAAATGGTTGAAAATTGTTGGCATGAGGAAATAAATATGAATGCTTGGGAAAACTTAAGCAAATTAAGCTTTTCGTCTCTTAGTAGAACACATTTTGGATATTCAGTGAATTGAGGGAAGCGCTTGTAGAAAACTCATTACAATTTGAATTGTCCTGGGTTTGAAGCTTGGCTCATCACTCATTGAATCATCTAGGACAGGACATTTGCCCATTCCTTCATCTAAAATAAAATGCTTCATTGGTTGTTATGAGAATTAAATGAAGTAATGTATATACTAAACATATTTCAATGGAAAATAATCTTCAACATGTTATATAAGCATGAACTTCCAAAACTGTTCCCTCAGTATGTATGCAAATTCTCCATGTAATCTGTATTTGCATGAAGAAATCACCTACCTAATTTAAAGCAACACATGTGACTTTAAAATATAATGCAGTAAGAGCTAATGTTTGTTATATCTTGAAAGTTATATTTGTCTCATATGTTATTAAAACAACGTACTCATTTGCTATCTTTTAACAGAAAATTGCTAATAAGGCTTGTTGAGTTTGACATAGTGATTGCTTCCTATTGAAAAAGAACCTCAAAAATACTTTAAGTTAATCATACATCAAACCATGTTGTCAGTGAACTAAATTTCAATCCCTTTTGCCATTATAATAAAATAAATGAAGTATGTGCTTAAGAATACCGTTTATTTACCTTACTACATACATGTTCACAATTGGATTCCAATGTTCCAGGTAACTCTCTAGACAAAGAAAAGCGATCCCCCTCTCTACCAGAAGGTGGCACTGCACTCCTCATTGATGAGATTCTGAGGCGGGCACAGTGAAGAGATTAGTCTCCATTTAGGAAGAACCTAGGTTTTAGAACATTTTATTTGAAATAATGAGACGCATGTGATTAATTTCCTAAAGAATAATTTTACTTTTGTCTTTTTGGGGGAAAGATGTGCACACTAAGTAAAAATGAACAGCTGTTGAGAATAAAAAGAAAATGCTTCATTTAGAATCTATTAATTTCTATCATCACTGTTCAGTACAATATTCTCAGACTTAATTACTCATATAAAGAACATTATGACTGAATGTGAAATAAAGTCTTCTTTACTCCCCTCAAGATTTCTTCTTCTTCTAACCGCAAATCGTGTGGCTGACTTTTTATTTATTTACTTTTTTAGCATAAAACTCCCATGATGTTAACTAGCTCTGTTCTAAAACCCATTTAATCATATTGTGGTATGTAGGACAGTGCCTGCTTTGACATATTTTGCTCTTTTCTCTCATTTCAGTCTCATGCAAATAGATACATCAGTCAGTTGCTACTGCTGGAATCTCTATTTTGAGAGAATAGGGCTCTTAAAAATTAGTAGTAGCATAGATAATATCAAAAAGCTTTCTTTTTTTTTTCCTGGGGACAATTTAGACAGGCTCTCATGTAGCTCTAAATGTTATCACTTGCTGATGACAGAAGGAAAGAAAGGAGGCCGTGAAGACTTATTGACAGCTAAAAGAGGCTCCAATTGATTATCTTTAAAGAAATACAATAGGAAGAAGTCACTTTGCTGAAAGCACAGCTTTGAACAAGCCCTCTATTAATTAATTGTCAGAGTTGAAAGTAAAAATGGCACCTATCAGAAGAAAAACTAAAGAGAGAGGAGGAGAAAGAAAAATTAAGCCTTTATTTTATGTGTTTCTTTTGTACCTCTGATTTTCATTAAGCCGTTTCGTTCATATTCAATAAGTGCATGACAATAAATGAGGATATAAAATAAAAGCAAAATAAGACAAAGTAAAACAAACTAAAAAGACACATGGAGCTCATTGTTTAAAGGAATTATTCACTATTTCATGGAGTGAACTTAAAAGTAAGTATAACAATGCATAGTAATAGTGGTCATTCCTTATTCACATTTCTTTTTCCTAATGATCTTAAATAATGTAACATTCAGTAATATGAGATTAATTTATTTTTAGTTTTGAACGTGGAAGAAAAAAATGTGGTTTAATTGAAACATTTGGTAATTATGAAATTAGATGTCTATAGGTAAGAACAAGGTTCATTAAGTTTAGTTGGCCTGGGAATAATAAAAACAAATTTTCACTTTAGATTAATTTCATTTCTATGACCTGGCATGGGATTACAGATTACTGAAATGTAGACCATACAATACAAGTAACTTTATGTTTTCATGACAAATATACACATATTCCGTTACTTTTCTAACACTGAAGTAAGTTTATCTGGCACTTTAGATTAATTTCATTTCAAAAAAAAAAAAAGATTAATTTCATTTCTATGTCCTGGCATGGGATTACAGATTACTGAAATGTAGATCATGCATTATAACAAGTAATTTTATGTTTACATGACAAATATACACATATTTCATTAGTACTATTTAACACTAAAGTTATTCTGACACTGTAATCATGAAATTTTCTTGAGAGCTTATTACAAATATATTGAATATACTCCTACAGAAATTTAAAGAATATTAATTTGATATCTAGCTACTCACTCATACATTGACATAATAGAAATATCTCTTTTTTCTATTAAAAATAAAGTTTACTGTTTCATAATTTAAAGTGGAATAAAAATAGCATATTTTCATTTAATAAAATACAAATTCTGTACTCAATATCTAGAATACCATGAAACAATAACTAGTATTCATTTTATTGTGCATATGTTACTAATGATAAAGGTTGAAACCTATATTGGATATAGTTTCCTATAATGAATAATAGAAAAGAGAGGATTCTTCAACTATAGATTTCATTGATATGATAAAATCCATCTTGAGAATGATTGTATTCAAATTGTGAAATGGAATTTTATCCATTTTATTATCATTATACATAAATTAACCCAGCTGCTCTAGATATGACTATTTGAGTCTTGAGGAGTTTACTATGCTCTGTTAGTGGGTTTGGAGGCTCTCTTTATTCAGCTTTGCCCGTGGGTCTCTCACTCTGGTACTTCTGATACCTTCACTATCTTCTATTTTGAGAGCTTTTACTGGCCACAGGGATTAGCCACTCCACTTTTCATGCTCTGGTTATAGACTATACAGCTCTTTATTACACAAGTAACAATGTAGTTTTACTTACCTATTTCTTTTTACCAGACTGCATGCATTTGAAGAGTAAGAGAAATACCATTCATTTTGAATTTTCAATGTTTAGCACCGTGATGAACTCGGTGACTAGCCTATAGAAAAACTCACTGGAAACAATATAACATTGTTGGATGAATGAAAGAAAGGAAAAATAGAGGAAGGGAAGGAGGAAGGATGCCAACTTTCTTTCTTTTTTTTTTTTTGATGCCAACTTTCTTATGTTAGTATTTTTGTAACAAAGTTTTTAGCCTTTGTATTAGGAAAAACAAATTATTTTAAAGTATAATCTTTAGACAACATTTGTTTAATGCTCTACTAATTGCTGACCACCTGTTTTTTGGGGGGGATCCCAGGAACATATGGCCCTACAGTCCTCTCTGTAACAACCCTGTTCCATATTCACTTGCTGTCTTCTAGCTCATCGGTGCCTGTCGGGGACAGGAACAATCATATCCTGTTTGGGCAGCACCATGATACACACTCTTTAACTAAGACATAGAACTTCAGGAAGCAGTCATGCAGGCACATTATGTCTAATCTAATTATAAATATTTGCTTAGGCTATGAAAAACATGTGAAGCATTTTAATATTTATGACTGTAGTTTTATTAAAGTATTAATTCTTCAAATTAAAAAATTCATATTCAGCAAGATATACTCCAAAATGGGTAAATTATAAGCTGAATATAATTTAAAAACCTAGCTATTTGCATAATAGTTTTTAGTATTAAGGTTTAATTGGGCTTAAAATATTTCAACCATAAATTGCTTACCTTCAACCTGTTTCCCCAACTTTGCATTACATATTTTGCTAGAGGTAAATCTAGTTTATTATGTCCATTTGAGTAGCATCACTTCTTTATGCAATTTATTTTTCATAAACCCTATAGAGATCAGTATCCTCATTTTACAACTAACCCCCCCTCCACCACCACACCATCAAAGCTGATGTTCAGAGAGTCAGGGCACCTTGCCTGACCTCACCTAGCTCATCATGTGTGCTTGAAATGGAACTCACTGATCTCCATCTGACTTGAGACCCACACTCAGCAAACTGCAGGTTCAGGCAATATGCATGGTAGGCTTTGCCATGTAGAAACCTACTGAACCTTGATCCTGTCACTGTGGTCTAGGTATGATGATTCATTATTTGCAAGTGAGAAAAAATAAAAGTTAAAACAAGTCTTCACAGTGCCTGAGCAAATTAAAAGAGGCCAGGGTACAAAGAGATCCCATGATTCTGAGTTCAAGGCTCATTCCACTGCTTCAAACCCGCCAGACACTGCTTTTGCACATTTCCTTACAGAAAAACAGTATTCTCATTCAGAAATTGCATAATGGTCATGGTGAGATATATGTCTTATGAATTTAGAAATCAGTTTCAGTATGCTGTAGCCTGAAGGTACACATTACGGTGTGGTAATGCAGGTATTCATTAGGGAAGAGAATAGAAAAAATGAAACCTAAGTGTAAAAGGATTAGCAGAGGGCAAATACAAGGCTTTCTGACTTACTATTAGCTTCCCCGTTAGATCTCATTTCTAATGGTCTTTCTCCAACAACGTGGTCTTTAGGGCCATTTCCTCAAAATCTGAGTAGAGTGAGAAAGAAAGTGATTTTAGGGTCATGACTGCACAGCGAATGGGGCACAAATTCAAAGTCATCTATTATCAGGAAAAAATAAGCTTATCTTAGGATAATTATCATTGAAAATTCTAAAGCTTAAATCAGAGAAGCATTAGCAGTCTAATAAAGATCTTTGCTATATATGTGTGGACATGGTATTGCATTAAGGATAATTTAGGAAAGCACAAATTAAAAACAAGAATAATAATCGAAAATGCATTTGAAAATCAAGTCATAAGATTGTATGGCTCTTCAATATAAATGAATATTACAATATAAATTAATACTAAGATCTTTCTACGCATTTTCTTATATAAATATTTTCGAGCTATAATCTACACATAGACATAAAATGTGTTTTCCAAATTTAGTGTTGGGCATGTACAAAACCTGAAATTAAATAACAAAACAGAATCTAAACAGTATCTAGAATTATAAATTTACCTTAGAAGAGTAAACAAAAATATAAGTCAGACACTATGAAAAGTGAATTGTATTTATTGGGTTTATACTCACTATTTAATTTAATCTTTAAAATAATCATTAGAGTATATTAGCTCCAAATAAAAACACACACACACACAACTGACATTAATTTGCTCCTGTTGCCAGACAAGTGTTCAAATGTAATATTTAAATCTAAATCTGTTTGAGGACAAATCCACTGCCTTTAATAACCACACTGTATTCCTACTTTTATGTCCATTCTGCCATTATTCACATGTGTCAATGATCATGGTGAAGAAAGGAAAGATATAGGAATAAATAAATAAATAAAACTAATATGCTAGGACGCAAAGCAAACAGAAAATGTTATAACTCTGGCAAGTAGGTTTCCATGAATGACTTAGAGTAACAAACTACCAATTGTACTTCATTTCAATATTGTATATTTACTAAAAATAAATGTTTCATTAAAAATTAATTTGTTTTATGTTCAGAAGCTTTTTTATTGAAATGTAATTGATATGTAAAATTACATTAGTTTCAGGTACATGACATTCATTTGATACTTGTTTGTATTGCTAAATAATCACCATATTAAGTCTAGTTAACATCTGTCACTCTACAAAATTTACCTTTTTCCTTATGATGAGAATTTTAAGATTTATTCTCTTAGCAACTTTCAAATGGGCAATACACTGTTTTAGACTATAGTGACAACGCTGTACATTAGGTCTCTATGACTTACTTATTTTACAACTGGAAGTGTGTATGTAACTCTTGATCACCTCCCATTTTGCAACCTTCCCTGAATCCCTCCTTTCTGGAAACCACCAATTTGTTCTCTGTATCTATGAGTTATGTTTTGTTTGTTTTGTTTTTTAGATTCCAGTCGTAAGTGAAATCATATGGTATTTCTCTTTCTCTGACTTATTTTACTTATACGTGTAATACCCTAAAGGTCCATGTCCGTCCATGTCATTGCAAATTGCAAGTTTTCATTCTCTTTTTTTTGTTGTTGTTGTTTTCATTCTCTTTTGTGGAGGAATAGTATTGAATTGAACAAATATACCACTCTTTATCCATTCATCCATTCATATACATTTAGGTTGTTTCCATATTTTGGCCACTGTAAATAATGCTGCAGTGAACATAGGGGTGCATATATCTTTTTGAGTTAGCGTTTTCATTTTCTTTGGATAAGTACCCAGAAGTAGAATTGCTGGGTCATATGTTACGTCTATTCTTAATTTTTTAAGAATTTGAAACCTCCATATTGTTTTCCATGGTGCCGCACCAATTTGCATTCTGACCCACCATGTACACGTATTCTCTTTTATCCATATCCTTGCCAACACTTGCTAGTTCTGGCTTTTTGATAATAGTCATTCTGACAGGTGTAAGATGATATCTCCTTGTGGTTTTGATTTGCTTTTTCTTGATTATTAATGATGTTGAACATCTTTTCATATGCCTCTTGGTCATCTGTATGCCTTCTATGGACAAATTTCAGCACCTATTTTCAAGCTGATTCGATAGACCCTTAGGTAGCAGATTTTAAGGTATGCAAATATATACACTCCTGTGAGACAATTGTAAAACCTGCTGGCCTTCAGACCAGGTGATCTGGAAGTGTCTCCTTGTGATAGTTGCAAACATTGGGACTTCAAATGAATAGATGAGCTCTTTTGTGCAAGTATTGGCAAGTTATAATAAGGCCAAAGGATAACACAGAGGTGGCATCCCCTGGCCTAAGATCCTAAAGAACGCTTTTGTAACCTCTAGAAGGGTGATAAGCCTATATAGCCTTCCCCTAGGAAGACAAATTGTGTTTCAGTCTGCTGTCTGTATAGTGCGCTGGGGTTGATAACCTGCTGAGAACTCTCTCTCTGATTGTTCCAGATCTGTGGGGTCCTGAAACACAATCCTCTTGACCACCAGAGCCAGGTGCTCAAGGGGAATTCCCTGTATGGAGTGCATGCATGGATTTGGTGGGGCTATAGGCACAGTGCAGTAGTGGAATGTTAGACTGCCAGGTTTGCTGGCACATTCAGTTATCAGCTTTGGTGGGATTGTAGGGGCAGGGGTGAGGTGCTCAACCATGGCTTTAGCAGAATCTTGGGAGTAGCATAGAGTAAAGTATGCCCCATGGTGGTAGCAAGTTAGAGAGGAGTGCAAAAATGGTGTCCACTAGTGCCTCAGGCCCTGGAATGAGTTCCAATAGGTTTCTGCACCTCTGGCAGATGCATTATTAGAAAATGAATCTCCTTCCCCAATACTCTAGGTGCTTTTCAAATTGTTCCTTTCATGCTGAGTCCTGGAGCAAGTAAGTCTGTGCCCCTGCCCTTTAAAAGCTGACTCTTCATTCTCTATAGTTCTCTGGTTTTCCTAGATGTATTCACCTTGGTTTTCAGAGCCAAATGTTTTGTTTTGTTTTGTTTGTTTAAAGATTTTATTATTATTATTAATATTATTTTATTTTTTTAGATTTTATTATCTTTAAGCAATCTCTACACTCAGTGTAGGGCTTGAACTCACAAAGCTGAGATAAAGAGTCACGTGCTCTACTGATTGAGCCAGCCACGTGTCCAAAAACCAAATGTTTTGAAGGCTCATCTCTCCCGTGCACATCCCAAGGATCGGGGTGCATGATGTGGGGCACAAACCCTTGACTCCTCAGGGAGAATCTCTGTATTTGTGAGATCCCTCCCAATTGTGGGTCACCCATCAGAGGTTGGTTTTTTTGAGAGACCATGTCTCTGCCATTCCTACCAGTCTCAGTGTGAAGAAGCTGAGCTTTATTGAAGAGAAGCTGTTCAGCTAGTTTTTTCAGAGAGAATTGTTGCATATGTAGCTAGAGTTTGATTGTATCTGTGGGAGGAGGTGAGTTCAGTATCTTCCTACACTGCCATTTGAACCACCTCCAATAAACATAATTTTTATTTGCCTTTGAAAAGTTTTCCTGGCTATTAAGTTTGTCTCAGAATTTCACAGATTCATTCATCAACATAGATTTGTTTTGTACTTACAGTGAACCTGGACTGAGACAGAGATTCAAAGTGATTGAATAATCACATGTAAGGAGAGTGTGAGCATTTGATGAGGAAGATAGAGTCTATGTACAAACTCTTTCATATGGACTCACTGAGCCTTCCAGAGACTAAGAGAGCCAGTAAGGTAGGAGCCAAGGGAGCAAAGAAAGCATAATGGAGAACTAATCAGAGAAGAATTAATTTTGCTTTTTATTAATAATATCTTCAAAATTTATTTCTCTTATAAAATTTATTGGAAAAAAATGTATTCCACCTTATAAAAGTAACACTACATAATATACTATCAATAAAGTATTAAATATTATTAGTTTGTCTAAAGCTTTTGAAATATAAATATCAGTTTTACAACTACTTATGCTGATAGCTCCTGATATTTTTATAAGATTTAATTAGAGAGGTAATGTTTTGTTTTAAAGGCAATACTGATTTTTTCACATGACAATAAGAATAGAAATGAAGATTTCTATGTACAAAGCACTTAATACATAAATATATATGCTTAATATGTGTTTTAAAATTTAATTTAAATGATTTTTAAGAAGGAGAAGTAGAGGTTTGATTAGTTTTTTATTGTTCTATATTTTAATCAGCCCTAAAATATAATTATAATCCTAAAAGAGAGTCTCCAACTGAAAACTTTATTGAAAACTAGGTGGCCTCACTAAAGATTTTAGTCATGAAGTCTTAGAGAAATTTCACTTTTATTTATAAAACTTTTGCTTTGGCCCTTCTGTTCATGATCCAAAGGCAACATTTCTTTAGCTGCTAAGCTATTCTGTTTTCTACTTTCCAACATGCCAACATCAAAGCTGTAACTCTGCCCTCTCCTCTCCTGATCCACGTCAGACCCAGGGTAACTGGGAGAACTTTCAACATCAACAGTAGCTCGTCTTACCGATAAACAAAGCACAGAGACAGCAGCATGCAGTTGCCAGACATAGAAAGCAGTAGGTGAAAGTGGGAATATGCTCCTTTCTACCCTGAGATAGGAGGAAGTATGCTATCGTGCATGACTTGATCCTAAGTTAAAATAATATTTGCTTGGGTGGGCCTGCTATACAGGAAACGTTAAGATACTGAAAAGTGTGCAGTAGAAACAACATGAATTGTACAACTAAAGGTGAGCAAGCTCTGAGGCTGAGGCGAGTGGTACTTAAGACAGCCGTGATGGTACAGCTCTGAGACAGTCTCTGCACACACAAAATTCATTAAACACCTCCACTCCCAGACTGCTAATATGCTTTATAAACATCTTTTTCACTCACAATTCCCTTCTCTGAAGTTCCAAGGATACAAAACAATAGTAAAATAGTCCTCCTCAAAGCCTGCTATTTTCTTTTAGACTTCATACCTGGTAACTTGAAATTTGGAAGTTCCAAATACATTGGAAATATCATAGTATTCAGAAAAGGAGCTTATACATAATCTGACATATGTATGTATACATCATGTCCTTCATAGTACGTTATGTGGTGTGGCCACCAGCCACCAGGCTGCCTGTCCTCATCAGCGTGGTTAGGAGCTACTTTTTGACATCTTATACTCTGACACTGGGTGTCATTTTTCAGGACAGTTCGGTTTCATGTCAGAATATGTACTGCTTCTTCAGTTTCATAGTAAACTGTATTGTCTGCAATAGTCATTTAAAATCCTGTGTAAAATCATAACCTACTATAATACTTTTGTATGCCTTTGTATCTGTAATTCCACTTTATTCTTGTGGAGCATATGTGCATCCTACCCCCACCCCCAATGTCTTTGGGAAAATGCAGAATAGGTTGTTTGCTGCCTGTTTTTAATTTCATAGTAAGAGTTTTCATATTTTTCTCAGAAAAAAATATAATAATATATACATATATACATGATTTATATGATATGTAGGACATATATATATGATCTATTGCATGCTGAGGCATTACATTATAGCCACATGGCTACATGGACCTCAACATGCCAACAAATTCTTGCCCCAAAATCCTTGTACTTGCTAGTTTCCATTTCCTGGAACTCTGGTGCCTGGCTTTTCTGAATTAAGGCTCCTTCTTATTTTTTCAGTCTATGGTGAAATATCATCTTCCATAAGAAATCATTTCTGATTTATCTAAAGAAGTCAACCATCCTCTCCATATCATAGCACTCAGTTACTTTATACTAGAGAACTTATCTTCATCCAAAGATACCTCATTACGTATTTGTTTATATATTACGTACTTATGATAGTTATGTATCATGTGCCTCTCTTCACTAAAAAGTGTTTAGTGCTGTATTCCACTATATTCCTGGCAGCTAGAACTGATTCTGTTACCAGCTATGTCTGATTAGAAATGTTTCTCACTGACAGGTTTGTTTATGGGCCATTGGTATGCTCCTTATTAATTAGTAACACTTCTTTATTGATAGATAATGATTTCCCCACAGGATTGTGAGGTCCAAATTTATAACTTGCAGTTCAAAAATCTGTATGATCTAATTAGCTCAGGTATTATTCTTGCTTCCATCATGAGTGAAATACAGATGTGGATGGATAAGTAAATGAGTAAATAAATTAATAAAACAATAAATAAAGTCAGAGCTTTGGGAAGATAATTGCACCTTTCAACAATGATGTCAAGAAAGAAGACCACCACCTGTCCTTGAAGCCAATGGCAAAGATAACTAAGTAGCCTAAAAATTTTTAATTTTTGATCCAAAATGGCTATAACTTACTGGTAAGTTACAGTTGAAAAAGAATCCAAGTAAGTTATTTCTGATAAGTTGCAGTGACATCTCTCTTAGAAATAGAGAAATATGATGGAAAACAGTGAGTCCAAACCAAGTCTTTTTGCAGTAATTCCATACTAAAATCGAGACATCATAGAAGTAACTGACTTGCAGATGATAAGTTTGGTAGGCAATACACACTTTTTAATC
Organism: Canis aureus; assembly: GCF_053574225.1. Taxonomy (NCBI): domain Eukaryota; kingdom Metazoa; phylum Chordata; class Mammalia; order Carnivora; family Canidae; genus Canis; species Canis aureus. Next base: position 18,185,491 of record NC_135627.1, on the reverse strand, counting down.
ATTTAGAACAATGTTTAACCTCCAATGGGAAGTCAACAAATACTGTCTGACTCTCTTCCATGATAAAATAACTTGCTATCTACTGTCACGTCAATGTTACATCAAAGGAAATTAAAAAGAGCTCAATACTGCCAGATAATTTAAAGCTAGGAAGTAAGAGTTTTCTAAAATTAAATTCTCCATGAAAAATAAGTACATGACCATTATTACTTAGTCAATGAAATAGCAGGAAATAGCATTTGAGAAGTTCATTGTTCTTTTCACTGCAGAGATGGTATATTCCAGTCTCCAAAATCAGCAGCACCTAGTCTATGGTCTACGTGACATAAAAGTTATATAAAATATGAGATCATAATTAATTAATTCTTTTTAAAAAATTTTCTTTATTTATTCATGAGAGATGCAGAGAGAGAGAGAGAGGCAGAGACACAGGCAGAAGGAGAAGCAGGCTCCACGCAGGGAGCCCCACGCGGGACCGATCCCAGGACCCCAGGACCATGCCCCAGGCTGAAGGCAGGCGCCAAACCGCTGAGCCACCCAGGGATCCCCTAATTAATTAATTCTAATACCACCTTTCCTTTCATTTGAAAGTAAAAGTAACAATCAATAGACTTATTATTTAACTTCAAGATATACATCCCCCAGTGTCAGAAAGTGGTTAATTCTATTTGAAATAACATTTAATAGTGGAAAAATATTCTTTCATAAAAATGTAAAGTTGGCTTCATATGGTTTGAAATGACATATTGTCTATTTTCAATTAGAAGACTAATTTCAGAAGAGAACATTGATCACTATTATTTTTATAATTTGTATGTTTAGGTATTTTATGAGTCAAATTAAAGACTCAAGATTTCAATGCTACTAAGGAAATATTAGTGTTGGATCTGTCTTGGGAGTCTTCATACAGTCAAGAGATTTGCCCATTTGTACTAAATGGACAGATTATATCAGTCATAGGACCATTGAAATTTCATTTTAAAATTCAAACAGAAGTATTGATACTGACTGAATCAATTCAAACACAGGTTTTTATTTTTTTTTAAAAAAACTATGATATTCCCTCCAGACTGGTGTATATAGTTTTGTGTCTCAGGAATCCTTTAAGAAAAATAGGCAAAAGCCTGCAATATATAGATGTTACTAAATTTCAGAGCAAGCTGAAAATTACTTGGATCCTGTCAGTAAGTCAAACTGAAAACACCTGCTTATGTCTAAGTCTTTGTTCAATGTATTCTCATTAAGAATACGAAGCACAGTCATTGTAATTGTAATTATGGCCAAACTTTATTTTGATTATACAATAACATATCCAAAAAGGAATGAATGGCTGCATTTTTCAATATGCTGAGGGATGACTATGTTACTTTGACAAATCCCTTTTATTTCTTTTCTTTTCTTTTTTTTTTTAATTTCTTTTCTTTATGATGAATTTTCCCCAAGTTCCAAGTAATATTTTCTCACACATTCCTTCTTAAAGCATGAGATCAAAAGAAAATTAAAGGAAAAAAAAAAAAAAAACACCTCAGTGGAAGTTTTATTTACTTCTATACACCTGAAAATATTGTGCTTTTACTTTATGTGATGAAGTGACCCTTACTGTCAGACAAAATAATTGTAATTATGTCATCCTTCATCATAAACATGTGCTAACTACACATTTCTTTAAATACTTGTATTAGCCAAAACTAATGCAATTTTCGTTTTAAATGTAAGAAATCCACCTGAAACATACAGCAAAATGAGGGATTTTTTTGGCTCCCATAAACTGTAGAAGACTCTCACTAAGAGGAACTTCAGAGTTAAAACAGTTGGGATTCTCTTGGTACCTTTAATTTTTTGCTTTTTTGCTAGCCAAATTATCTCAGATTGTGTTTCTTCAAGACTATAGTCATGATTTCTGAAATCGTCAGTGCCTATATCCTCATAGCTTTCCAAAGAGAAAAAAAAAATATTGTCCTTTTCAGCTTCATTTTGAAAAATCCTGGGGGAAATTTTCTAATTGGCCTATATTGGGTCACCTAGACTAATTACTAGGGGCTCAGGAATTACTATGTTTGGACCAGCCTTGCTCAGGTGGCACCTTTAAAGCAATACCTGTAACTATGGAGTTGGGGATCATGTAAGAAGTTGCTGCTTCTTATTCAGATCTCATGGTTAGAGCAAAAAAAGTGTTTCCGAGATGAATACCTTTTTTTTCCAGAAAAAAAAAAAAAAAGAGAGAGAGAGGAGTTCAGGAACACACACACACACACACACACACACACACACACCCTGAGGTCAAGCACTGTCTCATTTCCTATTCTTTCATCTTCCCTGTCATCAAGCATGTACTAAACATCATCTGTGGACTCCAGTGAAAGCTTGTGCTAACAAATTGGCATACTTTGGTTTATTCATGATCTTTGTTTTTCAGAAATTTGAGTTGCCATTATTTATGCCTTTTAGTATTAAAGAGAGGAATATATTATAAAGTGTATAATTTAACAATATAAAAGGATGAATCAGATGGCTGAGAGTGGTATTTCATCAATTATAAGTCACATTTCTGATACTTGGTTAAGTCTTTTAACTGATGGAAGTCTTAAGTTGCTGTTGCCAGGTGGTGTCCATGGCATATTGCCACTTTAATTGAATGATCAACTTGGTTAATTCTGAATGTGTTGATTTCAATGATCATATACCTTCAAAAAAGTTATAGAATGATTAAGTAGTAAAACAAACAATATATTGTCTTTTGCAGAGAGTCACAAACAGCAGTGAGGCATGCATTTGGTATTTTTGAAGGAAATATTCAGAAGTAGAAGCATGAACTCAATCCATTTTTCTTTTTTTTTTCTAAGCAAAAACCAAGTACCTTAGGGAACCTAAGAAAGGAGCATTCCCACAAGTGGATGAAGCTATCCTTTGCTTTATTACTGATTCAGGTGCCATGCAACTGAAGTTAGGGGACATTGCAAGATGCCTTGAAAGAAATGAAAGGAATTTAAGAATATGAGTCTTGAATGACAAAATTATGTAGAATTTTCATTCTGGTATTATGACAGATTTTATTTAGCAAGATTTTTCTTTCTTTATAGTACATAAAATAATAGTACATCTTACAATTGATATCTTTGATGTCAATAAAACACTATAATAAAATAAAAAGATTTTACTTCTTAGAAGTCATTTTGGCAGCATTATGGAGTAGCAGGATTATTATATTTGTATCAGATTATTGAAATAATGGACAAATTCACAGTCCTGGTGGGAGATCTTCATACAACTTTTTCAATAACTGAAAGAAAAAGCAGAGGGAAGGCAGTAAGGATGTAGAAGACATTAACAACATAACTTATAGATCTGCTCTAATTAATATAGTGAACACTGCATCCAGTAATAGAAAATTGAGCCCAACAATGCTAGAAACCACGTGCTTTTCAAGCACACATAGGATGTTTACCAAATTGAAAATATGTTGGGCCATAAAAAGTCACTCAGAGTATATTCTCTGGAAACCAGCCAAGAATCAATGAAAATCACATAATTCAATACAAAATAATGTTAACACCTCCACTGAGATCTTGAATTCTAGGTTAAAACATAGAAACTATAGATACATATTTTATTTTGAACCCATTTCTCTTAAGTATCCATGTAAATCACAAGTCCCAATTAATCTAATACAAGAAATGAAGAAATAATTTGGTTAAACCTTTAAGTTATCACTTATTTCTTAATGCCTCACATTAAAACAAATGATTGGACTAGTGTGGGGGCACATTCATTCATAGCAATACCTTAATTTTATGAATTGTTCTTGAACTAATAAGAGTGTTCACAATAAAATACAAAAATTTGAGACCTGGGAAGAATTTTCAGGCCAAATTATGAGTAGGAAAATACTATCATCTTATTGAAAGAATAGAACAATCATTGAAACAATTGAGGTAAATTTCGAGTTTTGTCTCAGCTCTGTGATATTAGGTGAAAGATTTAAACACGATGAACTTCAATCTTCTATATAAAAGTATTGCAATCAATTCTTGCCTATTGGCTGTGTGCAAGAAAATAAGGAAGTAGAACTAATATCTGGTGAGCACCTAATAATTGCTGGTAATAACCTTGACCCTGAATCTGTGTTTAATAATAATTAATGTTCTTAACAACCTTTTAACAAAGTAGGCATATAAATAAAACACATGTGAGAATTCTGCACTAACTATAAAAATTAATGCCTGATTATTATCTCATGGGAAAAAAAGTACTTGTGCATTTTTATCTACCATATGTCAGATTTTTAACATGTTATCAGTATCACAGTGATGAGAACATGTTTTTTTCTTTATGAACTATAAAGATTCAAAGTTTCAATATGCATCATGGTAACTATTAAGCTTTGTTTCTTTTTTTCATAGCAGATTGTGATTTCCTACTGAATAACTCAAAATATTTAAGTTCCTCAGTAGGCATTTAAAAAATGTTTAGAAAATTTTTTGCCAATTCTCCATTGGTGCTTAGGGCTCACTTCCTTTCTTTTCCTTCTTATCATGCTAAAGAGTTGGTTCTTCCCTATAACTATACTCTGAACAAAGTTATCACTAGACTTCCTTTTATCTATAGATATCTGTTCTTTTCAGACGAATTAAGGAACTTCTCTAGTTTCAAATACTAGTCATGATAATCACTGATAACCTTGTTCCATAATCTTTTAAAAATATTTAGATCATGACATAAAACGTGAATATGGCGCTTATAAAAAGTAAGATCTGTTAGAACAATATATAATGTATATAAGAGAATTTTCTCTCTCCAAGGTGAGTCCTTAGTCTCAAAAATAAAGCAAACTCCGCACACGAGTCACCTTGAAACAAGGTTCAGTTGTTCCTCCGGATAGAGCAACTGTGTTTTTTCAAGTCAGAAATGAAAACAAGGGGACCTGGATGGCTTAGTCAGTTAACTGTCTACCTTCAGCTCAGGTCATGATCTCTGGGTCCTGGGATTGAACCTCGTGTTAGGTTCCCTGCTCATCTGGGCATCTGCTTCTCCCTATCCCTCTTCCTCTGTGCTCGCTCTCTCTCTCTCTCTCTCTCTCTCTCTCTATCTCTCTCTCTTGCTCTCTCTCAAAGAAATAAATAAAATCTTAAAAAAAAAAAAGAAATGAAAGCAAACTAAAGGTAGGTGGTGTCACATTGGCATGCCTTGGAGAAGAGGCCAATGAAGTAAAGAAAAAAGACAGACTTCACACGAATCAAGCCTTCTTGTAGATTTCAAAGCGTTCTCTCTTATATCATAGACTTTCATATTTTAAAGTTATTTCCAGGCGTTGTCTCCAATGCCTCACCAACGGCTAAGCACTCCTTAAATATAGAACTATTTTATTTTCTATTAATTATCTCAGAATAGTGTTTAGTGCCTTGGAGAAACAGGCCCTCAGACACATAATAAATAGATGAATAAAATAAATGATAGTAGAAATGCAGCTTCCTCTTGGCATATGCAGGTTAGGAGGGCATCGGAAGCAAAAGAAATCCATTGACCGCTGGCAGCTAAATCTTGGTCATGGGGACTCTGTGAAGGAAACAGAAATGATGTATATTGTGCATATTTCCAAAGCCCAGTTACATTAAAAGGGTTATCTGGCTGCCAGTTTCCTATCCAGAATTCATCCACTCTGCTTCCCTTTGTTCCTGACCTCTTTCCTAGGTAGCACGTGTAGATCAGGGGAAGTTGATCCTGTCCTTAGCAATAAGGATAACCCCTAAAATCCAAACGGACCCTGGTCTTCTCATCCCTCTTATCACTGATTGATCCAAGGACCCAGGCTTTAGCTGGGCAATTTGTGGCTCTTCCTTGAAGATGGATAATAATCAAGGCAGAAGTTCTCCAAGTATGGTTCAGCAGCAGCAGGTACAGCAGCAGCAACAGCAGCCCCTGGGGACTTGTCAGAAATGCAAATCTTTAGGCTCCCACTGAGACCTCCTGGATCAGAAGCTAGAGGAGGACATCCCAGAAATCTGTGTTTGTACAGACCCTCCAGATGAGCCTGATACATATTTAAGTTCAGAAACAAATAGATTAGGGATGAGCTCATGAATTACATAGGTTCAGTTTGATCCATGGAAAGGGCACTTACCCAATGGATGTGAGAGAGGTTTTCTCTACCTGCTTTTGATTTAAACAGGAAACTAAACTACCCCAACACTGCTGGCAGACTTTTTGAAATCAAGAGAAAATTCAGCTTGTTGACAAAAAAGTGTACAGAGAAAACCCTTGAAAACACAGTTTCAACCTGGATAGTGCAGGATTCTTAATCTAGTAGGAACATCACATTTCCTTATTATTTAAACCAGTTTAACTCAGGTTTTCCTTACTGCAGTGGAGAACACCTTAACAGATACAAAAGAACCAGAATATGTTACAATATCCTTGTGTTTGTTTATTCAACAGATAAATGTAGATCAACTACTGTGTGCCAGTCAGAGTTCTAGACATTGGAGATATAATGTGTATAGTGACTAAAAAAAACCCAAAAAGACAAATCTCATGTAACTTATATTCTAGTTGGGGGAAACAGTCAAAAAGTAAGAAAAAGTTTGGCATGTTTAGCAGGTAGCAAGTGCTACAGAAGTGCTCTATCCAGAAGTGGGAACAGCTGTCAGGAGGTACGCTTGGCCTTACCTGTAGCTATGCCAGCCAAAACACACAAGGGTGAAGCAACTTGCCCAGGATTGCAGAGGCAACAAATGGTAGGACCGTGATCTTGACAAGAGCTGAAGTGCAAGCATTTTCCATTATGCTATGTTCCCTGCAGAGATACATTAAACGTTCAGAAAACAATCTTCTATTACAAGTAAAAATGAGCTAATACAGCAAAATCCGTGAGTAGTTTTATTGAATTTCTGTGGGACCCTTTCATTTCTTAAAACGGGTCTTTAGCATGCACAGTATCTTAAAGAGGGAGAATTTTACATCTGATTAAGTTGTGATTGAAGTGCCTGCCACATGGATTGCTGTTTCGGGTGGGGGTGGGGGTCAAACCCAATGCAGTAATGAAATTTCCTTTGCTTATACTAGAGTTTATATTCAGCTTGTTTGAACCAGTTGTTAAAACATTGGAATATTTCGGATCAATAAATAGCTGCTGTCTTAAGTTCCAGTAATGTCCTCGGGGTGTGCCCGCACCCCTAGTGCTTCCCTTAGGACCTTATTCTGGTCCTGGACCTAAAGACTTGCATGGCTCAGCAGGGACCTCAGGACTTATGCTATTGTCAGGACCCACCCTAATTGGGTATTACCTTCACAGGCCTAGTTAAACATTTTGTATATCATCCCTGTATTATATCACTCCTAGGCTCTACCAACAAAATCATTTGGCAACGTATCCAACAAATCAATGATGGATGGGAGGGTAGTAAAAGAGGTTTTTCTCAGCTGTAGTCAAGCCACCACCGAGGGGAATAATCTTGACAAGAATCCGATTGATACAAACCACAATCCTACTCTCCTCTGCTCCAGCCCAAAGGAGAGGGGAAGATTTCTCTCTGAACTCAAAGCTCAGATTTCTCAGACAAATGATCGAATAGTTATGTTGATGATCGCCCTGAATAATAGATGTGTCCCTTAGTTAACAGATGTTCCCTGCAGTTGCTAAATATAAATTGTACATTTTAAATGTGTTTTCCTTTGTATCAAACATATATATGACAAACTTCCCATCCTCCTGGAGCACACACATCAGTTTTTTAATGGAAAACTTTGGAAGACAGATTTTATTTCATATAATAATTTTCAGTGAATAGAAAGCCCAGCAATAGGGGGAGAAAAAGAATGCCTTGGAACAGAAAATGTTTAAGTTTGCCACCTATGGAACCCTTAACCTCTGAGAATCTGTAGAAAATGGGGTCTTATCTTGCTTGACAACAATCATTATGTAGTGAACAATTCCTTTTGAGGAATGTAAAACTTCTGCTGTTGCCCCTGAAATAACTCTATACTCTGGCAGGGCCATTATGTAAACTAACATTTAAAAAGCAGAGGATATTATATAACTCCTTACATCAATGGGTTAATAATCTGTGGCATTCCAAAATCACAACAGAAATGTCTTGTTGGTTCTTCCAGGAATGACAATAAAGAACTCCTTTATGGTCTTCAAAACAAAAAAGCCAAACTCCCAAATAGTTTGGGGCAAGTGAATTCCACAACACACAGCACCTTACTTCAAGATGACAAGGGTTTATTACCTCAGGCAACTGAGAACACCTTAACAGTTTCCTCAGCCAAACTAAATTTCAGACTGATTTCATCCTGACGGCACTTCCCTGACTGACCCTTTTCCCTTAAAGCATTTGAGGAAACCTGCTATTGCAGGTTTTCTGTGCCCGAGGAGATACAAAAGTTTTCCAGCCTCTCGACAGTTTTACACTCCAGGACTGTATTTTCCAAGGACCTAGGAGCCATACTTTTAAAAATTAATCACCAAGAAACAGAGAATCCCATCTCATTGTTTCTGTGGGAGAAGAGGAGCCTAATTTAAGGTAAGTGCCAATCAGCAAACACATTGCTTACCCTCATTCTTCTTCATAATTCCATCCACCAATTGTTTTCTTTGGGTCACTCAACACTTGAAAACTCTCTGGCCTTTTGTTTCAGTGGAGTGGAGTTCAATATCTGTTCCCTAGTGTTAAGCCTTGACTCTTACTGTGATCACCTCTGTGCCAAAGTCTGTTAGGTGCAATTTCCCTTTGACCTAGGTTATTTTTAACTTTCCCCTTTTTCAGGCATGAAGCATGTTCAAATTCCATATCCTGGGGGGTGCCACTTAGATTCAAAAGAAACCCTGTTTCTAATGGTTTGATTGCAACCTTCTATGAATTTCCCTTGAAGTAGGTTACGGACAGACTTACATATGGCATTCTGCACTCAGCATTCCAGAAAACTCCATTATCCTTCTCCTAATCACATAGGTGAAATATAATACAACCTACAAAATACATACTGTGTTTTATCCCCCAACAATTGCATGATATCAGTGATATTTTTACCCTGTTCTTAGCAAGCGAACTGAGGTGTCTGGAAGATGAGAATCCCAAGTTGGAAAGCTATGCAAAAGTGGGACTAGGACTGGATTTATCTTTAACTGAATTCAGTAGACCTCAGAAGCAACTCTTTTTCAGATTGGCACACTGATTGCTAATTTACTTCTCCACTTCCATCTGGGTTTGGGTCATATCATGAATATGGTCGGTGATAATAGCGTAGGTTACATTTCCAGAAGTCTCCATACCATTAAATTTTAGATATTTTTTTTTCTTTCTTTCACTGTAGTGGAGATCTACAAAGTGCCCCAGAGGACTTTGACCCCATCCACCTTTGCCCCCTCTCCAGCTTCACTGCTGATTTCATCATCTTCTCCTTTGGCCAGTCCACGAAACTCTCGTTAACTACACTAAAATATAATTTGATGCTATAAAACTCAAGTTTCTTTAATGAAAACTGGCAAAAATTTTCAAACCAGCTTCCCTGAAATTGTAGATCAAGCCCTGTTGTGTGTGATGCACAGATAACAGCTGAAATCACTTCATCTACAAGTTAATGGATAAAATTAGCATGTTAAAGAGTTGGAGGGCTTAATTAGAAAGGCAATCCTTAGGCAAAAAGCCCCTCAGGAACACTAAAGCAGTTTGTTGATTTTGTTTGTAAAAGGTTTGGGGGCAGAAACTGGAAATAGGTTTGCAAAGTCAGAATCCGTTTCTAGGTCCACAGTGAAATTATATCCTCCTTAGGCTTTAAATGATGTATGTTCATAATAAGCGTATGGTCTTTGAACTTACACGACCATTTGTTCATCTTAATGGTTCTGTTAGAAGCAGCCTGTTGATTTCAGTGCACTTCCCTCATGTTAAGTTGAGGGTGGGTTTTGGCACTCTAAAGGAACCACCCAGAAGACAGAGGTTGCTCCATTTTTGCCAGCAGCTCCACCCCCTCTCCCAGCCAGGATAAGCAACACGTCTAAGGCAAGGATTTTCACTCTCTTTAGAGATTTTGTTTCTTCTAGGCATTCACCTCTGATTTTTTTTAAAACATGCCTTTAATAAAATACCACTATTTTTGGATATTTCAATTAAATATGCATTTTCAGTTGCCTTCCTACTATAAGGATTTAGGTCTTTTATCTTATTAACACTTAGATACTGCCTTTCTCTACATCTGCACCCTATAATTATAGAATGCTTCCAGTTAAATTGATGTTTATACTTCTATAACAAGATAAATATCATTCCTTTCAATGTAAGCAGAGTCCTGTGTAAATACTGACTTTTTTTGTTTTCCTCATTAATTTAACAAATACATACCAAATACCCCACCTTCCTGTGTAGCCATTCCTCTGAGTACTGGCTGTGGGGGTACCCCTACCCTAGGGAGCTGCTACGTTATAGAGGAGGCAGCACAAGCAATGTGCTTCAGAACGGGGAAACTGACAGCTGCTCCCCTAGGCTGAAATACTGTTTGATACTTAGCAACACCGTGACCCTAGAGTGTTACCCAGCTTCTCTGTGACTTTGTTTCCTTGTCCTAGTTGGGAAGAAAATCTACTTCTAATATTAACTATGTACCTTTGGACAGGCAAAGAGTATATATAAATTTTTTAGAAAGGATGTGCAAGTGCTAAGAGGGGGAAATCAAATCAATATAGGGATAAGAGAGGCAAATTTGGAGATGGAGATTTTAAATAGGGTGAAAAGTACATTTTTCTATATCACTAATTTCTTCAAGCTTTCATATCTGTATGGTTTATTTCATTCTGTGTTTTTGTTTCCCATTCTGTGTGGTTTGTTTATTCCCTTCTGTGTTACTTGTTTCTCACGAATTTCTTTTTTCTTATTATCTTTTTTAAAAATTTGTACAAATTTTGGTCTTCAAGGCTAGTGATTCCCTTTCATGTCTGATAACAGATGTGTAGTGTCACATTATTAAACAGGGACTGACTAGAATTGCACTACTCGGCTAAAGCTTGATTGCAAGTATTCTGACACCTGTTGGAAAAATCTTTAATATCACTTTTGTAGGCCTTTCTAGGGGCTTGTCAGAATTTCACTGGAAAGAAATCTTCTGGGTGGTGAGGGGTATACCTCGCTTTGGAAACTTTCTGATTCGGCTATCTGTGCAGGAAAGGTCCAGCCTCTGCTCAAGTGGGAAGATGGCCACCTGGCTAATAGCCAAAAAGATAGAAGATTCTGCAGTGTAAATCAACTAGCTTCTTTGTCTTTTATCTTTCAAGTTTCTGAAGCTCGGTGCCACATCATTGTGGTTCCATAACCAATGATAACACTGGCTCTGTTTTCTAGGACTATTCAACATAAGTGCTCCACTGCACTAGTCTGCTTGGTGGTCTAGCCCACCAGCCCCCACTCCAGTAATGCAATAGGAATTATAGCTAACAACACATAGTATTTACTCTATTAGCAAGTATATTGTATACTTCCTGTGTTAATTCACTCTCAAAACAACTATGTGGCAGTGTTAATCTTGGTATTAGCATCAGTTTACTGATGTGAAAACCAAAGCACCAACAGTACAAGTAACATAGTAAATAAATATTACTGGTGAGGGGTTGTCAGGCATATATGGCAAAGCAAAGGTTTAAGCCCTGGTGCTCTGTCTTAGAGGACTTGCTAGTAAAGAAACTAGTACTCTATTAGCTTAAATCATGGCAGAACAATAGCTTTGGGATTGTCCTGGGGCGGAATGCTAATTAATTTCTCAAGGAGATTCTGTTTCAGTGGGTTACAACCTGAGCAATTTCTGAGCATATAATGTACTTCCAGGTACCTTATTTTGTTCTATATTAAGATACATCACGTGAAAGATCAATAAAGCAAAAGGACTCCCTTGTCAGAAATCATAGTATTAAAAAAAAATTGTAATATCAGGTTCACTGGTTTTGGCTCAGATAGATGCCCTAAAGTAGACTCATGGAGTTACAGAGATGAAAGGCAGGGATTTATCAGATACGATCCCGTGCCTGTCCAACATCCTTCTCTAGAGTGGTTATAATCTATCTGATTTCCTGTGACTTCCAAGTCTTTACCACTGAAAGAAACATTTGGCAATGATCTTGGGGCCACCTGAATCCCATAGTTATAACTGCATGTGGTACCCTCAATCAAACCTCTTCTAATGACTATTATAGCATAGTGTCTCTGATTTGCTGCCATTAATTCTTCTTGTCCCTTTCCAGTCTCTATAGTAGTCCTAATCCTTTCCATTAAGTATGAGGAGACAGCCTTCCATTGTAAACTGTCTCAGCTAGAACCCAGCTCCTTCTCCCTCTCCATTTCTTGATACCACTCAGGAGCACTTGTACTCCTGCTTAAAAGATACAGCTTTTTAAGTTCACTAGAAAATATTATATCTTTAAATGTAATTTTGGGACAATATAGTAGACTCTTTACTGTTTGATTAGCATCATCTGGTTTAATAGATCTTAAACAGTACTTATACAGAAGTGCTTTATGAATCTTGTGGGTATTTGAGTGTTGCCAGTAAATGAGTGTGATGCTTGACCTTTAGCTGGTGGGAACTTTCTTATCTTCTTTTGTTTTCCCCAACCTAATCTGTGCAGTGAAGCAGCATTTTCTTTGTGTTGTGGCAAAGTGATTATCTTCCTGTGGTATCTCGGATCAATTCTGTAGTCTCTAGGCACCTTATGCTGCTGTGTGAGCCCGAGAAAAGGCCTCGGAACACAGGAGGACCAAGTTATTGTCCTCTCGGAGCTCCCCTGGTTAGTCAGAAAAGATGGGAGGGAAAACCAGCGCCACACAACTGGATAAAAAAGTATGCCTTCAAATACTTGACACAATGGAGTGCTGGTACTATTTTTGATGTATTTGAAATTGTTTCAATACAGAGATGTGCATGAACGGAAACTTGATAGAAATAATTGGAGAAGTAGTTTAAATACAGTAAATGAAGAGAAGGAAACACTGAAGCAGAAAGGACAGATGGTCAAAGAAGAAAATGCTAATTCGAAACTATTAGAAACATTAAGGGGAAACTAAGAAATGAAGCTGGTTTTCCCAGACACACAACAATTTCTTCCACTGTTTTTTTGACATCCTTAAGATTAGTCAGGAATGTTTTCTTGGCCCCTCCTTTTTTTCTTTTTAACATCCTCCCATATTATCTTACATGGTCTAATTTCAGTTAAAGGGTATTTCCCAACTTAAGAATATTCATAGTTGGAGTTTGCCAATTATTAAAATTTCAAAGGTTCATAGTATTGACAGTTAATAGTTTCAAACTATGCTCAAATATCATAAACTTAGCACACTGATGGCAAAATTAGCAAGTTGTTTATTTAATAGAAACAATAACTTTATGCTAAATATCAGCATGTACCGGGTGGGCTATAGAACCTGTTCTCCTATTTCATGCAAAATTATTTTAGGTCTATTGAAAAAATATTTTAAGCTAGTGTTTACAGATTTCTTATGATGACTGTAAATCCTGAATATAACTTGCTTCATCCACTTTTCTCCTTGTTTGTGTAACTCACTTTTACAGAAAAAGTGACAATGAGAGCCTGTTGCTAAAGCTTAAAAAACAATTTTATGTTCAGATGAAGATTAATAGCACAAAAGAGAGTTCATACCTAACCTCAAAGCCATTTAGTTCTATGCAAGTTGGACTCAATAAACTTGAAAGCTTCTTCCTCTGGTATTTGACACATGGAAATAATCATCATGTTCGTTACACCCTAGTGATTTTAGCCAAACTTATTCCCACCCTATTCTGAAGATAAAATAAATCTTATTTAACATCAGGGGTCAACTTTTCCTTCAAAGTTGTACTTTTTTATTAGCAACAACAGAAGAACTTTAAAAAATACCAAGGATCTTCTATCAGAAGAACAATTTATAGTTAGCTACTTGGGAAATAATTCTGCTTTTGTATACTATAGAAGTTGCCTTTACTTGTCTTTTTTTTTTTTTTTTAAGACATCATCCTTCTACAGGTTGAAGTCTTATTAATTAGTCACAATGACATAAATTGTAAGCAGTTAATATAGGACATAAACATTTTTTTCTATGACCTTAGATATTTTATATAACTATGGCTCTGGATGGTGGTAAAAATTGGGTTGAAAGAGTTTGGAAACCTAGTTTTTTTATATTTAACAAAGACTAGCTTTGTGAATAGTACACTTGTAATTTATGAAAGACCAAAATTTTAAAAAGCCAAAAAGCTTGCTTTCTTCCCCCCAGTCAATGAAATATTTGAAGGCATTTCAGCTTCAGCCCAATGTTACTGCTGTGAAAAAAGCAAGCATCTTGTACATACATCAAACTGTTTTTATAACATGATGAAAATGGTTTTCATGCTTGAAATCTAACACCATGCATAAAATAGGTTGTGATAACTTGCAATTATTTAAAGATAATCTAAACTCTAAAAGAACTTTCCACATTATTGGAAGAAAAGCGAAAACAGAATTCCACGTGATATACTACTCATGCCACCAGAATAGTACTATCAGTAATCTAATTGTTGACTAAGAGCTTTCTCAGTTGTTCTCTCCTAAGGATGAAGAGTAACAGTAAACCCTTAGGAAGTTCCACTGTGGCAGAGCAGCAAATTTTCCTACCAATTTTACAAAGTATTATAAAAAATTAATAACAAGATTGAATACTTTGGGAGACCTTTTAGATTTTTTAAATTCTCAAGACCTTTCATAAACTGTTCTATAGTTAATAATCATGCAAAGAGAACATAGCAAGTCTAAAGACTTCTTTTATTAGAAAGGCCTGCTTGCAAGTGTGACTCTTGCCTGGCTTATGGTAAGTTGGTTTCAAGATGATTCCCACTATTCCCAGAACTGATAAAGTGTCTCACTTGCCTAAAATTGCACAAACACTGTTTTTAGGATGAATACTTCTTTTGCTTTTGGAGGTCTAGAATTTGGGCATGTATGAAGTAGAAGGTGCCTATAATATATGATCCCCCCATAAAAACCTTGGATTCCTAGGCTCAGGTGGGTTTCCTCTATAAATGTTCATACATGTCACAGTTTTGTCATGAAAGGATCTGAGTATACTCTGTATGGCTCTGTTAAGAGAGGACTACAGAATAACTCATATGTTTTTGTTTACCTTGCCCCAAGCATCTTTTTCCCCTACTAATACTGCTTTTTTTTCATTTTTTAAAATTATCTATCAGCTGAGTCCTAGTAGGAGCAACTCTATGCCCAGTCCTGTGAGTTGTTCAAGCAAATCAACAAACCCAGGGATGGTCTTGAGAACTTCTGGCATTATAATAGTTCTAGAAACCATTTTTTTGCCAGTTGTACTTTCCAACTTGTGTACCTTCTCCCTAGCCCACCTCCTACTCTATCAATTGTTGAGTGGCTTATTAGTGCTGAGCATGGATGGGACCCCAATGTGAGCTTATTCCTGACTTTCTTACTGTTTCCTAAATAGAAAGGATTCTGGAGTGTCCTGACTATATCCATATTACTTTGGTTCTTTTGTGGCATTGATGGGTCTACTTCATGATGTATCTATGTACCTTCTCCTACCTGACTTTAATTTGTTTGAATGTGGATACCTTTGCGGGGAGCAGGGAGTGGTTATTGTGCCTCCCTTAGCAGCTTGCCCTCTGCATGAATCCTGTCTGTGGCTTCACTGAATGTATTCATACCATATTTAAGTTCTTCATCTTTTTATTTTCTGATAAAAGAATGTCATTGAGTTAGACAGCACTGTATAACTTGCATCTGATCTCAGGATCTATACTAAAACTGGAATTGAGGGGTTTTGAGGGGCAGTCTTAAAGTATAATGCAGCTGTTGTTGAATGTTAAGCAATTTAGTGTTCTGTAAATAATCAGTGGGGTCTAATAACTTTGATTAATTGACCTGAAATAAAAATGTGTGAACTTCTGCCAGCTGATTTCTGGATACATATAAAAGGGAATAAAAACTACTGAAGGGAATTGAATTTATTTTTAAAATATACATGTATACACACATAAAATAATATCAGCTAGTCATAAATTAGAGCAATTGCTGAAAAAACAAAAACAAAAACACCTAGTGCTGATCTCAGATTCTTCCTCAGAATGCTTTCATGAACCCGTTCCCAAATATTCAATGGCCTTTTTTTTTCATTAATTATTTTTTTTTAAATTATCTTTTTAGTCAAGATATGAAGTATGAAGCAACAGCTGAAAGCTAAGAATCTACTGGAAAGAATTTGGGAAATAGAAATTTGAAACCCAATATTGCATCTTAAGTACATTTTAAAAAATATTTTATTTATTTATTCATGAGAGACAGAGAGAGGCAGAGACATAGACAGGGAGAAGCAGGCTCCATGCAGGGAGCTCAATGTAGAACTCGATTCTGGGACTCCAGGATCATGCCCTGAGCCAAAGGCAGACGCTCAACTGCTGAGCCACCCAGGCCTCCCTTAAGTACAGTTTAAAAAAATCTTTTGAAATAATTATCAAGGGAATTTAAAAGAAGAACGATTAATATTCTAGATCTTTTTATTTGAACTGAATATAAACTTATACCTTTGAGATTATTTTAACACTTTTGAATAACTATGTCAGATGAGTCAAAACTATCTCTTTGCTATTATTTTTATGTTTTCAAGACGGAAGTGTCAATCAAGATAGAAATTTAGATAATGGGAGAAAAGAGCACAGAATGCACTAAGAATGATGATTAATCCTTAAAAAATAACCTCCTATTACATAGAACACTACATCTACAGGATTTCAAGAAAGACTCTGAACTTTGACCAGTTAAATCTAGAACAAGGTGTCCAAAGATACATACATAATACAAAATAAAATATAAACTATATAGATTTTTAAAATATTGTGGTATTTAAAGACTAAAAACAATCAATAGAAGGATAAGAGGGCAAAATCATAAAAATTGAGAAAATGTACCTCTTAGAGGATAAATTAAAGGGTCTTATGTATATTTAGTCGGAGTTCTAAAAATACAGAGAAAACTAGCTAGAAAATGTTATAAATCTTGAGAAATAAAGTACTTGAGAATTTATTTTGAAGAGTCTGTTCTGTATCCACTCAATGAATGCCTTCAACAGTCTGAAGAAAAATGATCAACTAGAAATCTATATCTACTTGGTTTTTACCAGTAAGGAGGGGGACAAGATGCATGTTGTAGTCTTAAACATCAAAATTCTTTTATGTGCCATTTCTTTGAAACTTAGAGGATTTTCATCAGAAAATAACTAAATGAAGAAAGATGATTATGAGGATCCATTTTTGGAAAACAGCCAGTCAGAGTGGCAGAGTTATAGCAATTGTAGCATCCTGGAGGGTGGCAATGCAGATGGAGTAGCAAACTCAAACCATCAGAGATGGTAGCCAGAGAGACCAACAAAGGTTTACCTACACACTTAATGATTATTTGGAAGAGATAGGTCTGAAAGATTTGCTTTAAGCATCTGGAAAGAACAGTGATGTGTATGTGTCACAAGAAAGCCATATAAAGCTAAGTAAAAATAATAGCAAAACAAACTTGCACAAGAAGACAAAAGTAATAAAGTGTGTTGTGTGACTCAGTGGCAAGTGGTATTTAGATAGTCATGAAAATATAAGCTCAGACCATTGATTTAAGCAAAGCCTGTAATAACCCTATATATTCTTTTGGAAAGAGTGCAAATGTTAAAGATGAGAGCCCAAGAAACTAAATTCATACCTGCTACCACAGGAAGTCCTAAGTCAATATCTGAGATCAATAAT
The DNA here is from genome assembly GCF_053574225.1 of Canis aureus. Taxonomy (NCBI): domain Eukaryota; kingdom Metazoa; phylum Chordata; class Mammalia; order Carnivora; family Canidae; genus Canis; species Canis aureus. Next base: position 18,167,725 of record NC_135627.1, on the reverse strand, counting down.
TCAAGTAACAGCAGTGTAGCTCATTTGGATATGGAAATGAATTCCTGAAGAAACATCTGAACTAGTCATTTCCTTTGGAAAGTCACGATGGGGAAGTACCATACAAAGAATGAGAATTGGAATTGCTTTTTACAAAATTCTAGGTTATTGGTGATTCTTTTGCTATATGACTCAGAATCATAATTTTAAAGCAAAAATGAACTATTGGGACTTCATCAATATAAGAAGCTTTTGCACAGCAAAGGATACAGTCAACAAAACTAAAAGACAACGTACAGAATGGGAGAAGATATTTGCAAATGACCTATCAGATAAAGGGCTAGTATCCAAGATCTATAAAGAACTTATTAAACTCAACAGCAAAGAAACAAACAATCCAATCATGAAATGGGCAGAAGACATGAACAGATATTTCACCAAAGAAGATATACACATGCCCAAGAAGCACATGAGAAAATGCTCTGTATCACTGGCCATCAAGGAAATACAAATCAAAACCACCATGAGATACCACCTCACATCAGTGAGAATGGTGAAAACCAACAAGACAGGAAACAACCAATGTTGGAGAGGATGTGGAGAAAGGGGGAACCCTCTTGCACTGTTGGTAGGAATGTGAACTGGTGCAGCCACTCTGAAAAACTGTGTGGTGGTTCTTTAAAGAGTTAAAAATAGATCTGCCCTATGACCCAGCAATTGCACTGCTGGGGATTTACCCCAAAGATACAGATGCAGTGAAACGCCGGAACACCTGCACCCCAATGTTTATAGCAGCAATGTCCACAATAGCCAAACTGTGGAAGGAGCCTCAGTGTCCATGGAAAGATGAATAGATAAAGAAGATGTGGTTTATGTATACAATGGAATATTACTCGGCCATTAGAAATGACAAATACTCACCTTTTGCTTTGACGTGGAGGGACCTGGAGGGTATTATGCTGAGAGAAATAAGTCAATCAGAAAAGGACAAACATTATATGGTCTCATTCATTTGGGGAATATAAAAATTAGTGAAAGGGAATAAAGGGAAAGGAGTGAAAATATCAGTGAGGGTGACAAAACATGGGAGACACCTAACTCTGGGAAATAAACAAGGGGCAGTGGAAAGGGAGGTGGGTGGGGGGTTGGGGTGACTGGGTGATGGGCACTGAGGGGGGCACTTGGTGGGATGAGCCCTGGGTGTTATGCTAAATGTTGGCAGATTGAACTCCAATAAAAAAAAAAAAAGTGTTGGTTTCAGGAGCAGAATTTAGGGACTGATCACTTGCATATAAACACACAGTGCTCAACACAAGGGTCTTCCTTAATACCCATCACCTGTTTAATCCATCCCCACTCCTCTCCCCCTCTAGTAATCCTGTTTGTTTTCTATAGTTAAGAGTCTGACTCTTGTTTACCACTGCCTCCTCATGTTTGTTTGTTTCTTAAATTCCACATGAGTAAAATCACATCTTAGGTCTTTGACTTATTTGTTTAGCATAATACTCTAGCTCCATCCACATTGTTGCAAATGGCAAGATCCAATTCTTTTTTGTGGCTGAGTTATATTCCATTGTATATATGTACCAAATCTTCTTTATCCATCGCTATATGATTTCTTTGATGTGTCCTAACTTTGACACATTGCTACCAGATTGTCAAAATACTAAGCTTAACTTGTTGGCACACCATCTTGCTTTCCCAAAATAATCCTAGAGAGCCCTCCCAAATCTCCTGTTCTATGGGCCTAAAAATCCAATGTTTATTGTTTTCCTACTGCCACTCCTCTATTTCATGTCCCACCAACCTATCAAAGCATCCTACAGTATTTACCCATAGGTTCCCTCTCCCCACTAAACCCCTTCTTCAGGATCATGCCATGGGGACTTGCTTAGGTTGCCTAGAAGATAGGACTTAGGTCTGGCAACTTGTCTATTATCAGAGTCCCAAACATCCTCACAACCCACCTCTCTCTTATAGAGTTATTTAATGTGTTTATGTGTCCCATCTGTCCATTTAGATTATAAATGGGTTATTACTACATATCAGCCTTCTCATAGTACCTATTAAAGGTTAATAATGCACATACCAAACAATGCAGATTAAAAAATACATGCACATGGTATATGGATAAATGCTGCTTTCCAATTATTATTTGAGGAGAAACCAGAGCATCTGTACATAGTAACTGTTAAATGTGTGTTAAGAGGAGTTCAGGAAAGGGCTTCTATTCTATCACATTGTAACTATATGTAAAAGGGTAAAAAAATGACTTTCTGAATAACAATAGTATCTTCCACAATCACTTACTTACACAGCTTACTTCACCTTACATATTTATAATTGTTGCCTACCCATTATGTACATTGCAACAAACCTATAAGAGGTGGTAAATGTTTCATAGACTGTTGTATTAAGTACTATTAAAGTATTCCTTTCTTATGAAATAGTCAATTTACACTTGCTTAAAATATGTAAAAGAGACAACAGCAATATAAATAGTATTAAAGAAGAACAAATTATACATTAGTGTCACTAAAGGTAGTGTGTGGTGATTATGTATGAATCATAGTTCAACTGTTAAATATACCGGTATCTAAGATTGACTAGTAACTTAAACTATGTAACTCTTAAGTTACTTATCATATCCAAATAATACCTTCTTCATGGGTTTTCATGAGGGACAAATAAGATTTTACACACACATGCACACTCATGCAAATAGTTTGTAAGCTGCAAATATTCAATATGTTAATAATTAACTTTTTAAAAAATTTTTTTAAATTTATTTTTTATGATAGTCACAGAGAGAGAGAGAGAGGCAGAGACACAGGCAGAGGGAGAAGCAGGCTTCATGCACTGGGAGCCTGACGTGGGATTCGATCCCGGGTCTCCAGGATCGCGCCCTGGGCCAAAGGCAGGCGCCAAACCGCTGCGCCACCCAGGGATCCCTTAATAATTAACTTTAAGAGTAGTCTTCATTTTCAGAATTATTAGATTTTAAGACAAAGCCAAATTAAGTCATGGTATATGATATAGATGACATAATTGTAATCACTTAGTTTTGTACGATATCATGCATGAGTCTAAGCACACTGATGATCTTTAATAATCTCACACAGGGCAAACACCATCCTTGTGGGAGAATCATGATCCATAATGACAAAATAATTGAAAGGAATATTCATATTACTTCAGCATCACTGAGTATATACCACAGACATTTGGAGATTTTTGTCTAAGTGGTTAATGAAAAAATTAGTAAATGGAATGTCTTATAATAAAAATGAACTAATTTCAAAATCAAAGTTGAAAGTCACTTATAAAAACTTGAAAAACATCACACTATGTCTAAAACATAATAAATTCTAACAGAAAAATTGATATATTTAAAAGAAATACATGTTTGCAGAGCCAGAGAACAGAACTCAAAAACTGAAGTCTATTTTGTTTCTAGGCTTATCTCTTGATTTTTAGTTAAACAGTTATTTTTAAATATGAAGAGCTAATCCTCCAACTCTAGCATAAGCTATAGTTGCTTTTCCAGAAACTATTAAAAAAAAAAAAAAAACTGTGATGCATTCCTCTACCTCCATCCAAGTCTCCATTGTGGCAATTATGTCAGCAGGATGGTTGGTCAAGACTCATGATGTGGCTTATATCAATAATGATCAATTATATCAATAATGCAGCATTCTATCTTTATACCTGACTTTCTAACAAAGAACAAGAAACTGAGATTTTCGCTCTCACCATCACATATTGAGACAATTTCTCACTGACATAAGCAGACACATTATCCTAATGAATTTGTTCAATAAATTTATCTTTCTTATGGATGTTGTTATAGATCACAGTATTTTAGAGCTCTCTAACCAGCAAGCCATTGGAGATATAAACCAGATACAAAGGCCTCAAGTTTAAAATACCTTTTAAACTAACTTTTCCTAGTATTTAGGAAGTATAAACAAACACACAATATAAAATAATCATATCAAAAGTAAAAGTTATTTTTTATCAGTATTACCTTTCCACCCATCTTAGTATTGTAGAATCAGTGGGAGTGATCATGGGTGATTCAACTATTTTATACTGATTTATTATACTTTTACTATAAATGAGATCTATTTCTCACCTTTGTTCTAAATAAGAAAATAAGTTGTACAATAGAGAGCCTATTATTTTTATAAGGATATTTGAACACAAATACCCAGTTAAAACATGTATCAAAAAATGTATTCGAACCCAAGCAAAAAAGGTATATATTTCCACACAAATGTTAAAATAAATAATAAAAGTGGGAAATGGATTCTGACTATACACCTCCTAAACAACTTTAGTGATGCTAGGATTCATTGGCTTTAGATGTTAGTAGCTCAGAATGCTTTAAGGATGATGGTTTTTTAGAAAGACTAATGTCCAAGAAGCACTCAGGAGAGAAGCTGATCAGACTTAACCAGAATGACAATATGCAATATATGTTGTTTTTCAGTGTTATACTATGACATCACAGCTTTACAGGAAAATATTCTAGATGTATGATGTGAGTGCTTTACAGATGCAATAAATGAAAACAAGCAAAAGACTGAATTCTAGTGTGACCCATTTTAGTAAAACCCTAAAGAAGGTGAATGCAAACAAATAAGAAATTAATTGGAATCTTTAAAAACACAGTAAGTTCACAGAATGTAGAATGTGGACTATATTTTATCTGAATATCAAATAACTGGTCCATGTCAACTGATAATTGGGAAACACTTATGACATTTTAGTGAACTATTTCTCTGGATATTTCTTAAAGTAGGCCAAATGTCATAATATCAAAATGCAATTTCACAAAATTCACTATTCTGAAAATCAGAATTTCAGTCTTATCTTCTGATAGTCTGATTAAAAAGGAAATCAGTGTGGGGGTACCAAAAAGAAAGAATGCACCGTATATACGTTGGACGAATATCTTCACAAATTGCTTCCTTCACCAAATTTCGGTGAATAATGAGTGAGAGTTTCAAGTTATACTGGATCCTGAAGTTCCAATAAAGAACTATAAACTTCAACAGTCAACCCTTATGAAAGTTAATAACTCCTACCAAGAATTTCCATCTGCCCAACTCTTCCAGACCCATGGCTTTTCTTAGCTCTCCCAACATTTCTCAGTTCCCTTTGCTGGATTCTTCTCATTGATCTATCCCAAATTTTAGGGACAAGTAAAGCTTAGAGGTGGGCACCAACTCTTTACACTCTTTTTCTAAGCACACAAATTTCCGCTCAAGGTTTTGAAACCATCTATCCAGTTTATACCTGCAATCCTGACTTCCATTACCCCCACTCTTGAATATTACTTTCTATTCTATCAGGATGACTACAATTCTTAGTCAAAATTGGTGTGATAGGGGAAAAAATTACAAACCTATCTATTCATCCACCAGGCTTCTCCATACCTCAACAAATCAGATTACCACCCATAAAACTAGTCAGACTAAAAATGTGGAGTCAACATTGATCCCCTTATTCTGCCCAGGTGTATTAATTCTATAGTATCAGCCTCTAAGGTAGATCTTAGATCCATTTTGCTCATTTCTACTGACAACCACCTAGCCTAAGAGACCCTTTATCTCTTTCCTATACTATTGCAATAAACTCCTAAGTGATCTATGTGTACTTTGGTTTTTCTTTAATCTGCAGATTGGAAATAGAATATTTCTTAGAGGTCACTTGTTTCAGTGCAAAGATTCCACTCTCAATGGTGAATTCACAGCAAGAGGTTCATGAAGTGGATCATCGAACAGAAATATCCCAAAATGATCCAAATAGAAGGTTAAGTACAAAGTGCAATTTTGGCTCAAGGTATATGGGTGTGTAATATCTGCAAGAAAAATTTTGAGAATTACAACAGAAATTAAGGTGAAATTATTTTCTCTCTCTACCATTCCCCTTGCTTATATTCTCTGCCAAATAAATTTTTTTAAAAAATAAATGGGACTAGATATATATTTTTTGAATGATTTTTTCTCTAATGTGAAAATACTCCTTGAAGTTTACTTCCTAACTTGAGATCACTTTTTAAAGAGTGTATCGGGGGGAAAAATTTAAGGGAATGATGCTTATAGGTATTAAGAAAGAACTATTACAAGGCTAGAACAGAACAAGACTGCAAAACCTAAGTCCATGAAATGGAGAATCAAATTTCGAGCATGTCCATTTAGAAAAGGATACATGTTAGAGATGGTCTGTAAGGTAAAGATGTTGAGGCTAATATTAGTAGTATTTTCAAACAATGTTCCAAAGAGTGGAGGGATTCTATTTTTTTTTTTTTTTACCCATGATACACTTCAACAATTTATTCTCCCATCCCTGAACTACCATGGTCAAGGACTACTAAACTCTGAAATCTGAGACTAGTTATCTAATTTCTGATTAGGAAGTCCTATCCTCCTAAGCTTTTCACACCAAGAACATTGTGTCTCAATTTTGTTGAGACCTCCATCTCCCTGAGAAGCTCCATTTTCATCCATTATTTTACTCTTCCCTATAGTTTCTTTCCATAATCATTTTTTCACAGAAAACCTATCCTTTAGCAACTCACCTCTTATCAGGCAAAGATTTGTCTCCAAAACTTATGTTCATCTTCTTTTTTTGGGTCTTATACCAATCATTCTGGAGTGGAATCAAATTTGGCAGAAGAACTCTTAAAGATGATTTTTCATTCAAAATACTTATTGTACTTGGGGTTATATTTGAAGGATAGGGAGTGAATATTTCTCTAAAGAGTAATGTAATCCACTCAGTTCTTGGCAAAGATCTAGTAACTATGTATTTAAGAATATTTTTATTTAAATAAGTTCAGAAAACAATTAGTTTTTCCCTCTAGCTATAGGTATTCCATCTTATCCCCATACCTGGCTAGTATTCATAAATACTATTTCTTCTACGTGTTTAAAATTTCTACTTCTGTCTCTGGCATTCACTTTTTATGGTTTTAAGGACTCTGAAATGCTCTTCCAGGATTAGTCTGGTTACAAACAATAGGAGTCAAATTTTACTGGCTAATGTAAAAAGATAATTTATTGACTCAGCTGAGAAATCCAGAAATAATTGGGGTTTTGGTTTGGCTGGATTCAGATGCTCAGATACTATCACCAGGAATCTTCTTATATCAGAGTACTGCTATTTTCCTTGTTGGCTTTATTCCAGACAGGTTCATTCCATACAAGGGCGGCACAGTTAAGAACTACAGGCTTATAAACCACAAACCTAGCAAAATAGACAGATAAATAACCCTTTCCTGTTAGTCTAGTCATAATCCCAAGATATTTGTCTGGTTTGGATCATTAATCTATCCCTAAAATAATCATTTTGGCTAGAAGGATAAAATGTTTGAATGTGTCCTGTTCCCATCCTAGAAGACTGGATTAAGAGGATTCATATCTGTAATGCAGGACTTGGGAGAGAGAAAGAGAGAGAAGCAGTTCCTAAACCAAAATTTGAAGGCTGTTGTCAGATAAAAGGAGAATATTTTCTGGACAGTGGTGAAACATTTGATTCTTTTTTTTTTTTTTTAAGATTGTATTTATTTATTCATGAGAGAGACAGAGACATAGGCAGAGGGAGAAGCAGGCTCTATGCAAGGAGCCCAATGTGGGACTCAATTCCAGAGTCCTGGGATCACGCCCAGACCCCAAGGCAGACACTCAACTGCTGAGCCACCCAGGTGTCCCAAAACATTTGATTCTTAATATATCCTGTGTTATAGACTGAACCATATTCCCCCAAATTAATGAAGCCCAAGTCCTCACTGTGAGTATATTTGGAAAGATTGCCTTTAAGGAGATATTAGGGTTACGTGAGGTAACCCTAATATTATGACTAGTATTTTTACAAGAAGAGACAGCAGAGAAATTATGCACAGAGAAAAGGCCATGTGAAGAGACAGTGAGAAAGCTATAATCTTCAAGCCGGAGAAGCCCTAGAAGTATCCATCCTTGGTGGTATCTTGATCTTGGGCTTTCAGCCTTCAGAACTATAAAAAAAAATGAATTTATTTTTTAAGCCACCCAGCATGGGGTATTTTCTTATGGTAGCCCTAGAATTCAAATATGTTATGCGAAGTACAACTGTTGAATATTGGTGTTTCCAAAATGGGGAGAAAAATTAAGACATATTAGAGTAAGATAAAATAACTTCAAGAATTCAAGCTTCTTTTAATTCTGATGAGGGTGAATGTATTGTATTCCCAGGGTCAACGTTATACTGAAAGGTTGGCTTCTGGCTTCAGGGTCAATGTACATGAAACCAGGGACAATGACACACCCACAAAAGAATGTGTATGATAACTGGGAATAGTTTTTAAAGGAAAAAACAAAAACAAAAAAACAGACACTACTCAGTGATGTCCAAAGATCTTTTTATTTCCAAAACTGAGGTAAAGAGTTCAGATTCTTCAGTGTCTTCTTTTTTTTAATTATTATTATTTTTTTATTTTTTTATTTATGATAGTCACAGAGAGAGAGAGAGAGGCAGAGACACAGGCAGAGGGAGAAGCAGGCTCCATGCACTGGGAGCCCCACGTGGGATTCGATCTCGGGTCTCCAGGATCGCGCCCTGGGCCAAAGGCAGGCGCCAAACTGCTGCGCCACCCAGGGATCCCCAGTGTCTTCTTTTAAGATGCTTTTTAAATCCTATCTTATGAATTTGATATCCACTACTTACCGTCTATACTATCAATAACACAGTATTCCCAGACATCTTTATAGGCAAAATTTTGCTGCATAAGTGGCACTGTGTCAAGCAGGTGCCCTGTCATTGTTATGACAATGACTTTTTAATATATAAAAGCTAAAATAAAGAAAATTCATTAAGACACAAAAAATAATCCTAGGATGTAAAAAAAAAAAAAGGAAAGATATTTTATATAGATGAAATATTAGAATTTGGAAATGCTGACTTTAGGAGATCAAATATGATAAAGTTTAAAAATATATTAGTCAAATGCATATTGAAACAATTAGCCTTAAAATGTATGAAAGCAAATCTTTGGTGGGTGGCAATCCATTATATTTCAATGACAGTCCAGGCTGGAACTCCCATTATAATTCCCTAAGCTATAAGGTGGGATAGAGATTACATATAATATTTCTCTGGATATTTGATCCATTGTTTCTTCTGCTTGATTATATCTTTTTAAAAAATCGTATTTACTTGAGAGAAAGAGAACATGAGACACAAGGAGAAAGAGAATGAGCAGGGGGATGGGCAGAGGGAGAAGCAATCTCCCTGCTGAGGGACCCTGGGAGTGTGACTGAAACCAAAGGCAGATACCTAACCAACTGAGCCACCAAGGTACCCCGATTATTTCTTTTTAGGTAATGAATGTAAATTCTCTAATAGTATATTTTGTAATTAATCTCAAAAAACAATTCCTATTTCTTTGCAAATAGGAATATATAAAAACAGTTGCATGGTTGTGCATTGTGTTATACTAGAATACCTTCAAAACTCTGGATTTTTTTAAAAAGATTTTATTTATTCATGAAAGACCAAGACAGAGACAGAGACATAGGCAGAGGGAGAAGCAGGCTCCCTCCCCTGCAGGTAGCCTGATATGGGACTTGATCCCAGGATCCCAGGATCATGTCCTGAGGCAAAGGCAGACACTCAACCACTGAGTCACCCAGATGCCCCTATGAATTGTGTGTTAAATAGAACTAGAGTGTAAGAATGGTATAGATATTCACTGAATTAACTTTTTTAAAAAAATACTTATTTATTTATTTATTCATGATAGACAGAGAGAGAGAGAGAGAGAGAGGCAGAGACACAGGCAGAGGGAGAAGCAGGCTCCATGCAGGGAGCTCGATGTGGGACTGGATACTGGGACTCCAGGATCGGGCCCTGGGCCAAAGGCAGGGGCCAAAATGCTGAGCCACCCAGGGATCCCTGAATTAACTTATGTCAAAAGAAGTTTTGTTTTATTACAAAGATTGAATGAAATTATGGACCTAAATAAATGAAGAGTCACATTCGTGAATCCAAAGACAATATTGTTAAGATGGCAATATGCCCCAAATAATCTACAGATTTAACATATCTTCATCAAAAGGTCAGCTAGTTTCTTTGCAAAAAATCGACAAGGCAATCCTAAAAATCATAGGGACATTCAAAGGACCCAGAAAAGTCAAAATAATCTTGCAAGAAAAGAATAAAGTTGGGAAGACCCACACTTCCCATTTTGAAGATTTATTAAAAGGTATAGTAATCAAGACTGTGTGGTACTAGACATAAAAGATCAATGGACTAAAATTGAGTCTATACTTAAAATATGATCAGTTGATTTTTCAACCCTTGCTTATAATTCAGGAAGAATCTTTCGAACAAATGGTACTATGACAACTAGATAGCCATATGCAAAATAATCAAACTGGATTCCTATCTTACACCATACACAAGAATTTAAAAAATGTAGGTAAAAATCTCAATTGTTTCTTTAGTAGGACATTGCAAACACAAACAACAGAAGCAAAGATAGATAAATGAAACCTCAAAATTAGAAACTTATACTTCAAAGAACACCATTAAGAAAATGAGAAAAACCTATGCAATGGGAGAAAACTTTTGCTAATACTAAATTTGATACTAGTCTTGTATTAGAAAATATAAGAACTCTTACAACTCAATAAGATTAAAATGGGCAAAGAATCAGAGGAGACCTTTCTTCAAAGAAGATCTACAAATGGCAAGTGAATCTTTTGTTCAACATCTTTAGCTTCAAGGAAGTTAAAATCAAAATGACTGAGTTACTCGTTCACATTCTCAAAAGTAGCTACAATCAGAAAGACAAAGAAAAAAATCACATGAAGTTAGAGACCAATCATAAAGACCACATACATGATTCCACTCACAGAAATGTCCAGAATAGGCAAATCTATATGGACAGGAAGATAGTAGTAGTGGTTGCCTCAGGTTGGGGAGAGACAATTAGTGGGTGTGTGATTTTTTTATGGGGGGTGGTGATGACAGTGTTCTAAAATTAACAGTTCTACAACTTTGTGACTGTACTTAAAACCACTGAATTTTATGCTTTATGTTTTATAGTATATGACCTACATCTCAAAAAAGGTGTTGTAAAAAAATTATGGTGCAGATATGCGAAATGCACATACTTGGAAGACATAGTCATAGGATCATGGTTTATTGAACCAATAAAGTTGAAGAAACAAGGCCCTTCATTTGCATACAATTGTTAACAAAAAGACAAGGCACAAACTTAAGTGTGCTGATCATTGAAAGCTCAGGATGAGAGTCCTCAGTACACATTTGTTCCACCCTCAAGATATTAGGTATGGAGCATTTTCATGAATATATCGATAAACAATCAGAGCAGGAAACGTGATAATCTTGCATAAACCAAAGATAGATATTTATGTAACTATGAAGATATAAGATGCATGAGAGGACAACTACATTGAGAGTATAAGGTCAGCAATTTGAGACATCATGGAAGCAAAAACAGTAATGTATTTCCATGCAAGGAACATAAGCCTTGCTGAAAACCCAACATATGTTTTTTAACCTGTGGAGACTTTATGCTATATCACCATAAACACTAGACTTCACTAACTTAAACTTGAATCAAGAAGATGAATCCATAGATTCATAGTCAATCCATAGATTGACTGTGATTACATACACTTCACTAAAACTTAATAGAATATATCTAATCCTCAGGAGTGCCTGGGTGGTTCAGTGAGTTAAGCATCTGCCTTTAGCTTAGGTCATGATCTCAGAGTCTCAGGATCGACCCCACATCTGGCTCCCTGCTCAGCAGGGAGATTGCTTCTCCCTCTGCTCCTCATCCTGCTTGTGCTCTCTCTTGCTCTCAAATAAATAAGTAAACTTAAGAAAAAAGAAAACAAGTCCAGTCCTCAAAGAACATTAAAACAATGATTTAAAAATATTTAAGTAGGAATATGCTTTTAAAATCCATGAAAATAAGTATTCACATTAAAATAAATTACTCAAGCAATATTGAAACATTAACTCAGAGTAAGGTAAATTCAATTTTCATTCTATAATTGCATCTCCAAACATATTCCGGATACATTTCTAATGACACATAGAATCCTACTTCTATGTGATATTATTCCATGATAATTGTCTTTTGTAGAAAATGTATACAGATTACATAGATTTAGGTCACTTGTTATAAAATGATACTATGTTAGTATAAATGCATTCTTTAATACTTCCTCTCCTTATCCAATTTTAGACTGGATCTGTAGAAGCCCTTTCAACATGGAGAGTCTATGATTTTTTAAATTTTCTATCTAGAAATATCTAAGTTGATTATATTTAAAACATTAGTACAAACATTAATACTCAAATTTCCTGTTCCAAAAATGGAACATAAGATAATTTTAAGTAGATTCTATTAGTGCTTTTTATAATATTAAAAAAAATCAACATTGCCTTATTTCAGAAGAGGTCAAACAGGGATCAAACTTCTACAGAGGAAGAAAGCAAGCTATTCAGCTGAATTATTAAGAAAAAGGTCTAACTTATTTTATAAATAAGTTTTTCAAAAGAAATGTTTTCATTTTTTAAAGCAATGTCAGCAAAATGTTTAGCTTTGAATACAACTAAAAATACCCGTTGGTATCACTGCTATATCAATTATAATAAATAAATTAAAAAAAAAAAACAAGGGAGAGAACATCTAAGATAAATTTAAGAAAAAAATTAATAAAGCAATGAGAAAAAAAACAGTAAAGTTTGAATAGCAGCAACATAGGAAAGGTCACTAATAATTAAAAGGACATCATCCTATTTGGATTAACTTGAGATTTCAATTAAAACTGCTAATAAATAATATTTTCCTCCTTAATTGTGTAAGATATTCCTCTCAATTTGCCAAATTAATCAGCCCATCTTTTTTTTGAGAGAAAGAGAGAGAGAGAGAGCAGAGGGAGAACAGAGTGGGGAGAGAATCTCAAGCAGGCTCCACACCTAGCACAGAGCCCAAGATCATGACCTGAGCTGAAATCAAGAGTCAGATACTTAACTGACTGAGCCACCTAGGCATCCCCAGCTCATCATATTTTTAAAAGAAAAATAGAGATTTGTAGCACTGCACTGAGCCAAACAGCATTGTATTCAAATGTAAAAAGTTCAACTTAGAAACTACAGAAAGATTGGGTAGAAAAATCACATTTATATGTGGAATATGGGTATGAAAATCGAATAAGATATAATGTACAATTTTCATATACTCAGTCAAATGCTATTTAAGTAACAAATTTTGTGTATAGAAAATAGTTCTAATGAACAAGGGTCTCTTACCATAGACCTATTAGCAATTAACCAATAACTATGGTTAATCCATGGGTACTTGGGCAAAGTAAGAACTAAAATTTTTCTATTAATTCTATTGTAATTATCAAAAGGCAACATTTCCTGGTCAAGAAACTAACAGAAATATAGACCTGGGGAAAATAAAGAGTGATCTTTATTAAGGGTATGAAGCCCAAAAAGAGAATACATTTAAAAGCTCCCCTAAGTGTTTTTCCAATATTCCCCTGACTTCACTCCTTAACTTTCATGGATTTATTTTATCTTTCTACTGAGTTGTATGCCTCCAAATTGTTGATATTTTTCTACGTTTGTCCTGATTTAGAAACGTAGACTAGATTCTCTGCCAAAGTCAGCCCCATCAGATGAGTAAGTGTTTGCATGGTTATGTCTCAACAAACCAATGATTTAATTGCTTCCTCTAAGTGTGAATTGCTGAAAACAGTAATAAAATAGCACTGCCTTGTTAATTGCTACAAACTTAGCTTTATATAGTAGAATGTAGTATTTGGTGACAGCAATGATTTTCCTCTCCCCTGCATCTGATGTCACACTTTAGTTGGTTACTCTAAGGCAGATTTGCCATTTAAAAATCCCTTTCTGATGCAATACCACAGGCATTGTTCTTCCATTACCCTGAAATGAGATGATGACCAAGTATAAAAGTATTTTGTAGCCAAGTGGCAATAAAGCAATAATCTAAAGATAGACAGCCCAAAAGATTACATGGCAGCTAGAAAGAGTGGCTGACATTTAGATATGATCGAAATGCTCAATTTAGTTCAAGCAATTTCTGAAAGAGCACCATTCATATATACTAAGAAGTTCTCTGGGTCAAATTGAAGATTCTCTTGAAAACAGTTTCAATACTCTTGCTTGAATGGTTAAAAAAATGTGGAAGTTTTGATAACTGTTTCAATTACAGATTTAATATGGTCTCTTTAGATTAGAAAAGGAATATCCGACAGTATTATGTTATTTGTGATAGGAGGGATGCTTAGATTAAAGCCACTATAAGAAACTTCTACCTCAGAAAAGTTTTTTTCTTTATTCCTTTTTTAAAAACTGCATTTTAGCCTATAAATCCACAATAAGTTTCTATAAATTTGATATCTTCCTACCAATTGTAAGGCCTTCTTTTGGAGATGTAAATTACAGCATTTACGACAAGAATTTGTGTCAAGGAAAGTGTAGTGAGATGAGTCTGCTAGGTCCATGAATTTCCCATTCATGAATAGTGATCAATTGTATGTGCCAGGACATGAAAAATATTGCTGACCCTAGAGCCAGCTTTAGTTGGATACTTATGACATTCCTTTATTCCAACTTTAAGGATGTAGAGGTTCTATGTAATTTTAGAAGAAATGGGCAATGAAAATAACCTTGTAATATTACTGGTAGCCTATCTTTACAGTAAAATGAAATTATTTGAGTTTGACTTACCACATAGAACTCGCTACCACTGCTGCTGCCACCCAACCACATATCCACCACCTGCTACTTTCCTAGGTGTATTTTTGGAAAATTTGACTAAAGGAACATGCCAATATAACCACCAAAACAAATCCGGCTGAATGACAAAAAAAATCATTTTGTTTTCCTTCTACAATTTAGCAAATTAGAAGTAAACCAAAACTAACTGCCACATCAGATTCTATCAGAAGAGTTTAGGATCATAAAATATTCACACCTTGTTTTCATCCCATCAAGAACAACATATGCACCAAGAGTTCACTTAAGGAATTTCTATTCAGCATTTGTTTTTTCAGATTAAGCAACTTCTGGAAAAATATATGTCTGGATTTATGCATTTCTATGGGTAGTTAAAATAGTGGATTAAGACTAGGTTAATTCTAAACTTTTTACCTCTTAGTGATAGAGTTAAATTCATCTCAGGGGGAATGAAAATATCCTATTTTCTGTGGGATGCTTTAGGGATTTCTGTATCTATTAATGGACCGACAGGTGTTCTCTAAACAATTAGGACTAATTAGCATTTTTGTTGACTAGATTGAATAGGGAACACTGGAAGAAACACTTAATGGCCATATAAGTGATTATTTCACCCTTGGAATTTTCTTTGCCAGCAAAGAGATAAAATGTACTGTGGAGAAGCTTGGGAAAGGGAAAGTTGCTTTACTCCATGATTATTATCATGAGTTAGCTTCCTTTACAAGAAGGGGGAAAAAAAGTTAAGTAGTATATAATTCAAACTAGATCCCTTTCTGCAGCAGCTACCATATATTATGTTGAATCCTTTACATAATTTACCTCCTAGACTCAGAAGCCTTACAGGTTAAGTGCTGATATCACCATATTTACTTTCAAAGAAAATGATATTTCATGAGGATATTTAACTTACCCAAAATTATTGAAATAACCATTCTAATTTTTTACTATCCCATTGTGAAGGACCTTTTTTTAAAGATATATTTGACAAAAAGAGCAAGAACACAAAGGGCTCTATCCCAGAATCCTGAGATCATAATCTAAGCTGAAGGCAGACACTTAACCCACTGAGCAACCCAGGTGCCCCATGGACCTTTGTTTTTCATTGCCACATCTTTGCTTTCATTGCCACTTTGCCACATCTTCATCCTGTCCCCCCACAAAAGACATCTCATTTATTAAGGATTTTTATTTTAAAAATGGAATAGCATGGTGATCCCTGGGTGGCTCAGCGGTTTAGCACCTGCCTTTGGCCCAGGGCGCGGTCCTGGAGTCCCGGGATCGAGTCCCATGTCAGGTTCCCAGCATGGAGCCTGCTTCTCCCTCTGCCTGTGTCTCTGCCTCTCTGTCTCTGTCTCTGTCTCTCTCTCTCATGAATAAATAAATAAATAAATCTTTAAATTTTTTTTTTTAAAAAGTGGAATAGCATGATGAATATATAGTCATGAACTAATTTCTAGTTTCACATAAAATTCTCTTCATGATTCTTTTCATTAAATAGTGTCATTTTGATAATCATTATACCAGACCCAGGAATAAAAAACAGAGTAATTAAAAAAGCCTTGCCCTAAAGGGAGAATAGGCAGCTTGTTTTAATATAGTTTTAAGTCTATTTTGATTATTATTTACACCCATTATTTGTTTTCTTTCTTGAGTTTGCCAGAGTAATGGAAAGATAATTGACTTAGTGGATCATTAATAAGCACAATGGTTATTTAAGTTACTTCTGGTTTTAAGATACTGGGGATGAGAAAGCCAGGTAGCAGAAATCTCAAAATTAAAACTTAGAGTCAATAAATAAATATGCTGAGATCAAAAAGAAATATTGCATTCAATAACTGAACTGTCTCATAGTTGTTAAAGATTCAAATTCATATTTGTTCACAGTATATTACTCAGATATTCTCTAAATACATTGATGATGAGGTATTATACACAATTTGACAACTTTATTTTTAAAAAATTGAATCATAGCTCCATAATCAGCCTGAAAATATGTTATTAGGTTATAATAGTTTTACTTTTTAAAAGATTTTGAGAGAGAGCGAGCCAGCACAAGTCGGTCAGAGGAGCAGAGGGAGAGAGAGAAACAGGCTTGACCCTGAGATCATGTTCTGAGCTAAAGGCAGATGCTTAACTTACTGAACCACCCAGGCACCCTTAATATTTTAAGAAGTCCAATTATATGAGGACATGTTTTATACTTTTCCTTTGTAGATAGGAGTTAGGAAAATATCCAATACATATCATTATGCAAAGGTATCTTCTCTTTGCTTTTCACATGAGACCCTATCTGCTCTGGACTTCATCACCTACTACCTAGGGTAATCATAGGATTTCTACTTTCTCTTAAGTAAATTATTCTTAATACTTGCCTTAGAAAAACCTGTTTAATAATTCTCAAACATAAAAGATAGTGTGTGAAAAGCTAAAAATAAGGTTATTAAATTCCATCTTAATCCAATTTTGTATTTCAAATGTTCAAGGTGGACTGGAGAGAGAAAGAGACTAAAAACAATGCTGAACTGCACCTATGCCAACCCGCCATTGGAACCTATAAGAGTTTAAGGCCACCAACATAATTCCTTGCGATATATAATACTTATGGCAAAAAGTTTTGTCATGTTGAATCTGAGTCTCTAAAAATAACTTTTTGAAGTCCAAGGAGGTAGAGGAAGGTCAAGAAGGTAAACTCAGGCATGGCTGCTGCTGAATAAACGTAACCAATAACCTCTTAAAGGATGTAAGATAGGCCACGTCTTTCACCATCATGTAGACATTTCTTCAACAATGACCTTTCTTTTAAGTTTTCTTTTACAGATGTTCAATTTAATATATACTTTATTCACAATGGAGATTTTTTTATAAGTAGGAAACGTAAATACAGCATAAATCTAAATTCAATCATAGAAAATAATTTAGGTAAGAGAAATAAATTTTGTTTCATTTCCCAATTCATAACCCAATTAAAAATATATCTGTATACTCTTATAGGATAAAAAGTAAACAAAATATTACCTTCTGTCATCAATACAGAATTTTAGTTTTATTTTTTTTAATAAAATAATTTGTTATTGGTGTTCAATTTACCAACATACAGAATAACACCCAGTGCTCATCCCGTCAAGTGTCCCCCTCAGTGCCCGTCACCCACTCACTCCCACCCCCCCGCCCTCCTCGCCTTCCACCACCCCTAGTTTGTTTCCCAGAGTTAGGAGTCTTCATGTTCTGTCTCCCTTTCTGATATTTCCTACCCATTTCTTTTCCCTTCCCTTCTATTCCCTTTCACTATTATTTATATTCCCCAAATGAATGAGACCATATAATGTTTGTCCTTCTCCGATTGACTTATTTCACTCAGCATAATACCCTCCAGTTCCATCCACGGTGAAGCAAATGGTGGGTATTTGTCGTTTCTAATGGGTGAGTAATATTCCATTGTTGACATAAACCACATCTTCTTTATCCATTCATCTTTCGATGGATTTAATTTAATTTCATGATTGGATTGTTTGTTTCTTTGCTGTTGAGTTTAATAAGTTCTTTATAGATCTTGGATACTAGCCCTTTATCTGATATGTCATTTGCAAATATCTTCTCCCATTCTGTAGGTTGGTTTTTTAGTTTTGTTGACTGTTTCTTTTTCTGTGCAGAAGCTTTTTATCTTGATGAAGTCCAAATGGTTCGTTTTGCTTTTGTTTCCCTTGCCTTTATAGATGTATCTTGCAAGAAACTGCTGTGGCCAAGTTCAAAAAGGGTGTTGCCTGTGTTCTCCTCTAGGATTTTAATGGAATCCTGTCTCACATTTAGATCTTTCATCCATTCTGAGTTTATCTTTGTGTATGGTGTAAGAGAGTGGTCTAGTTTCATTCTTCTGCATGTGGATGTCCAATTTTCCCAGCACCATTTATTGAAGAGACTGTCTTTTTTCCAGTGGATAGTCTTTCCTGCTTTGTCGAATATTAGTTGACCATAAAGTTGAGGGTCCTCTTCTGGATTCTCTATTCTGTTACATCTATGTATCTGTTTTTTGCCAGTACCACACTGTCTTGATGACCACAGCTTTGTAGTACAACCTGAAATCTGGCATTGTGATGCCCCCGGCTATGGTTTTCTTTTTTAATATTCCCCTGGATATTTGGTGTCTTTTCTGATTCCACACAAATCTTAAGATGATTTGTTCCAGCTCTCTGAAGAAAGTCCATGGTATTTCGATAGGGATTGCATTAAATGTGTAGATTGCCCTGGGTAGCATTGACATTTTCACAGTATTAATCCTGCCAATCCATGAGCATGGAATATTTTACCATCTCTTTGTGACTTCCTCAATTTCTTTCAGAAGTGTTCTGTAGTTTTTAGGGTATAGATCCTTTACCTCTTTGGTTAGGTTTATTCCTAGGTATCTTATGCTTTTAGGTGCAAAACATTATATGTTAACAAACTGGAATTTAAATAAAAATCTGGAGAAATGAGGAAAAAAAAATCTGATAGAAAACTGTAAGAACCTAGTTGTAGGAGTTAAAGCTTGGGGCTCTGGATTCCCATAGTACTTTCACCCCATTTTATGATAGCATGACCTTGAGTAAGTTTCTTAACCCCCCCACTCAGTCTTCTCATCAATGGCAAAATCTGGTAAATATGCCTCCTATATGTTACAGGGGTCAATAGAAAGGAATGTGAGTAACTGAATGTTATCTTCATGCAGCATCTCTTAAGCCACAATTCAAGGACTTGCTCCTTAAATTTCTTCTGTGTGGCAGTTCTTGTGTAATGCCCTGTTCAGTCCATACAAACAGAAGTCAGGCTAAGAATCTCTTTATGTATGTGTATCCTGATGTTTTTCTATTACTTTTCTTTTCCTATAGATTCGTATTGGGGGGATGGCAGAGAGAGCTTGTCTGAATACATAGGAGACGATTACAATTTTTTTGGAGGGAGTAGAGATAGGACAAATGCAGTGTTTAAGATATTTAAGGTAATTGCAGAATAAAAAATGTACAGAGTGCAGAACAAGGCAAGTCATTCAGGAATCTGTGTTGGCTATTTTAATTAGTTCTGCTCCTTCAGCATCTTATTCGACCTGAATAAAATATTATCTAAGAACTATAGAAATTAAATGCATGCATCCTGGAAACTTGCCTAGTGGAAATGTTATCCATTTATCTCCCTGAGGTTCTAATACAATGACTCTCCTGGTATCTGTCAAACATGATAAATACAGTTTAGTTAACGAAATCATACTTTATGTAATTGCATATTTTAAACAAGAAATCAATAACTAACAAATACTTAATACTAGAGGTTAATGGATAACAAATACTTATGCATTTGTATGAATAGATCCTATATTTTTCTTCTGACAAATCGTCATTCAATCATAAATTGTAGGGTAGCCTCATAAACAGTTTATAGGAATTCACTGATACATGTCAGCCAACAAAATTGAGAGCTAAAGATGTAAAACACATGCATGTGTGTCATAGAGCAGATCTATGGCTTTATGTATAAGTCTGTGTGCTTGTGTTCGTGGGTATGATTTTAGGCAGTCTTACTCCTAAGAAGGGTAACTACCATATGCACATTTTAATATTACCCTTCAAATAAATGAAGATTAGTTTGAAAGAAACTCCCATTAATGAAACTTATAATTGTGCTCACAGCTGACAGCTGTCACTGAATTTGTATAAAGGTCCTCAAGAGAACAATGCTCCTTCTACCATGTGTCTTGAGCAGAACTCACATCCATTTCACCCTTCCTTATGTCCATAAAGAAGCTGTATATTTAAAGATACTGGCAGAGGAGAACTCTTGCAAGTTGTAGGCTACTGCTATGGAACAGCTCCTCTGAAATAGCTTGTGTGACCTTCACTGCTGTTGTTTTCTCTACTTCAAGATGATCACTTTTGACAAATAAAAATAAGTACAACTTACCATTGTCAAAAAAATAACTGTAGATGAAAGATGTAAAATAATGCATGTTAAAATGAGATTTGGCTGACTGATATAATTGGATTTTTCAGACTTTTCCAGATCCTGCTAAGTAAACTAATAAAAATAAAGCCTGACCAGCTTTATGATGGCATATGGCAGGTCATTTTAATTGTTTGGGGGAAAGAAAGAATGCTTATATGGGATATATAAAAATAAATCTGTTCCAAAAAATGGACTTTTGGTTAGAAATCCAAGTTAAAATAATTTAAATCCATAAATATGGTAATGTTTCAAAGTTTAAAAACTGTATTTAAGATTCTCCTTAGTACCTCACTTTCTTTGTAATTCATGTGTTGTATGCTTAAATACTATGATAATGTCACATAGCATCATCTAAATTGCAGTTCATCATAAAGTTCCAGGAAAATGTAGCAAATGGTCAGTGAATGTGGAAAGACCATTAAGGGTGATATTGATGAACTGACAATACTAAAATCAATAGCTAGATGTACAGGAGGTGGTGAATCAAACAACAGGCTGTTGAAAATGGAATTTTTAAAGTTAATGAAATTATTGGGATGGCAGTATCAGTGTATTAGGTGAGGCTTGCTATTGGGCAATAACATGAGAGGAGTTGTTTGTGATTGGTCTCATGCTTATTTTACAAGTAGAGTAGAGACCAAATTATCCTATGTGTCCTAAGGTACAGAATAAGAACCATTGGGTGGAAGTTCTATTCATGATTTTACTCTCACTTCTTTACTTAATGAGCACCTACTGTGTTTCAGACAGTAATTTCTGTATTGTAGATCTAACTGTAAATAAGCCAGATAAGTTCCTAGCACTCATAGCCCTTGTACTGTAGTGAAAGTAGATAGACCACAAGCAAGTAAACAAATTTCAGGTAATGCTATGAAGAAAATAAGGTAGGCCTTGGGAGAGAGTACTTCATGGAGGAGAAGATGAACTGCTATCAAATAATCAGGAGTCTCCTGATACCATGACATATTGACTAAACCAGATGTGTCCTCTTTATCTCTAAAGCATGCTCATCATCTTTCTACTTATCTTCATATCTTTTTCCTCACCCCAGTCAATGTCTCCATCTGTCACAAGGGCTGCAGTAGTACTCAAGATTATCTTAAGAAACAACAACAATAATAACAGCAACAAAACAAAACATACAGCAGATTGTATCCCTTCTCTCCTATGACTACATTTTAAAGACTTACTTATGTTTTGGGTTGGGGGTGGATGGGTAGATGGAGGAGGAGAGAATCTCAAGCAGACTCCCTGCTAAGTGTGCGGCTTGATCCCAGAACCCGGAGATCATGACCTGAGCCAAAATCAAGAGTTTGGACACTAAATTGACTGAGGCACTCAGGCACTGTTCCTAGGACTTCATTTTACAATTATAATTAACTGTAAAATTATTTACCAATACTTTAAAGCTGTTCATATTTTCTGCAAAAGTTTCTGACTATCTAATACTGAAATTCATTATCTTTTATATTCTAGGTTACACGAAAATTTTTTCTGTTTCTAGAATGCATCAAGCTCATTCTTACCTCAGGACACTTAGATTTTCTTTATTTTTTATTTTTATTCATTTATTCATGAGAGACACAGAGAGAGGCAGAGACATAGGCAGAGGGAAAAGCAGGCTGTCTGGGGAAAGCCTGATGTAGGACTTGATCCCAGGACCCCAGGATCATGCCCTAAGTGAAAGGCAGATGCTCAACCACTGGGCCACCCAGATGCCCTGATTTTTTTTTATCCTCAGACGTTAATGTTTGTTCCCCATCCTTCCATGGTCACAAAAGAAAGGAGTTTCAAGTTCCTGGAAATTTGAAGCAGACAGAGAATTCTTGGTGTTATCGGATGCCCTGGGAAGTAGTGTTTTCAGAGCTCTCTTCCATTCCATATCTTTAGGACTGTTTTGCTGACCACTTTGATTCAAGTTGTTACCTAATCACTTTCATGCTACCTTTTTTCATTGTTTTAATAGTACACATCAGTAACTGAAACTATCTAATATTTTAATTCATATTTGTCTTCTTTGTCCATTAGAACATAAATAGCTTAAAGTGAGGAACAATAACTGACTTGGAAAAAACAATAATTTGCCTATTTCCTAGAACATTGCTTGCCTTACAGTAGTTAGTCAAATAATTTTGGAAAGATCAAGTGATTTTTCTTCTAAGTTTCCATAATATAACTTAAAAAATATATTGAGGTATTAGATACAATATAGTAAAGTAGATTTCTATCATCTGTGCTTTTTAAAATATTAGCTTGGACTTTGAAAATGTATTTGTACAACCATAATGAAACATATTTTCTTATGTACTTAATTTCTCTCTCCTAAATGGAATGTAAGCCTGTTGTGGCAAGAAATGTAATCTATGTTGGCCTAGTGATAAATCTCTGGGATCTAGAACAATGTAGTCACATGAGAGTTGAGCAATTATTTATTGAATGAAGAAAATATCTTGTGAATATGTACACCTATGAATGTCAATTTATATACAAGACAAAATTGGAAGGAAACCTCAAAGAACATTTTCTAATACTTTATTTTTTTTAAAGATTTTATTGATTTATTCATGCAAGACACACACAGAGAGAGAGGCAGAGGGAAAAGCAGACTCCATGCAGGGAGCCCGATGTGGGACTTGATCCCAGGACTCCAGGATCATGCCCTGAGCTGAAGGCAGACACTCAACCACTGAGCCACCCAGAGATTCCCTAATACTTTATTTTTTAACATATCTAAACACATGCTCTATCCTCCATCAATATCAAATCCTCTTATATCCTGTATCTTTGCCTCCTTGATGTAATCTGACAGGTTGGCCCACTTTTGAATTTTGCAGTAAGAATGGAGCATTCTACTCTTAAATGGTTCAGTGTTGAGGTTCATAATTACTTTGCAAAAAAAGGTCCATGTTTGACCTAGTGGCCAGGTAGCATCTGGGCAGAAGTTGTCATGTCTGCTTCAAACCTACCTTTCAATACTCACTGATTGGATAGTAGACAGCATTTGCATTCAGATTTCCTCAACAGCTGTATACTTTCTTTTCCTTTGTAATATCCAATGGTGTATAGGAACTGACTCTTACCAGTGACAAGAACCAACTCTGCATGCTTTTGCCCAAGTCTGCATTCAGTGACCCCATGTTGGTAGTCTGAAATTAGTCATGGTGGGAATAATTAAACTATGAATTCTCCAAATGTTACAAATCAGAGTTGATTTTGTCCTACTTACTTGCTCCTGTATATATTTGAGCAGATGCTGTGTTTCATGACTACTCTCAGTCCCTCTGGACCATTCTTGGAATGCAGCATGGGGCATGGAAAAGATTGTAGATTTCAAAGTCTCATCCACTGACTTCATACATGACCAATGGAACAAGGTAGCTTCCCTGGACCACATTTATAAAACTCACTTTTGTAAAGGGAGTAGAAGAAAGTAATGTGTATAATATCCTAGCACATTCCCTGGCACATATAAGGCCCTGAAAGCCAATATCCATTTCCTTTTAAATGGTTGGATACCAGGAGATACAGAATAAAGTCAGACTTGCATAAAGCTCTTCTAGAAGAGTTTAGCAAACTGTGCTTAACTGCATCCTGTTAAATGACCATTTATATAGCCCCAATTAGGTGTGTTTATTCTGGCTCATGTTTCAGATCGTGTGTGACCTAAAGGAAGCCAGTTCCCATGTATAGTACAGCATTATTCAATAATGCAAAGCAAGGGTAAATGTAGTTAGAAGCAAAGAGAACATCAAACACTCTAATATAATGATCTCAAACTGAGTTTATGCAGTCAAAAGGTAAAATAATCTCCCCAATGTGGTTATATCCTTTAATGTTATGTCATATCTGAAGAGAGAAATTATCTGAGAAAGGATGGAATTTAAGTAACTTAGAACATTAAGCAATCATCGATTTGAGGTAGCACTCAGGTCTAGAAAACCATTAGCGATATGGCTGGACTCTGATGATGATAAGTTTGTAAATTTTTTGAAGGAGAATAGAAAGGGGATGAGAAGATCTGTGTTTTCAAAGATGACATTGTTTTTGTAAGGCAAGGAGAGTTGATATTTGGATAAGGTGCAGCTATTTCTTGTTAACTGAGAGTAATCATTATGTTGTAAAAACTGCAAATACATGTAAGATAGAAGCTCCCTATGTGGTTGTAATGAGAGTTTTAGTATATATCTACCCAAGTATTTGTGGCACTATTATAAAACTACATAAAACCTTTAGTCTTAGTCTTATTTTCCTTGCTTTTTACTTAAAATACTTTTGAGATTGTAAAATGATAGGTCCATTCTAGGTGTTAGAATATAATAAAGAAAAAATACACATGGCCGTATATTTGCATATGTAGACTTATAAAAATGTGTATATGCTTACCTCTACAATCTCTTAGATGAAAATTACCGTTGTATAACAAGTTTTTCAGGATTATATTTTCATGGCTAGAAGTTACCATAGAGTTATACAATCTACCTAAGGTTTTATTAAGAGACAGAAAGTGGAATTTGGTCATGTACAGTTAAGACCAGCGATCAAAAATTTTAAATATTATCGTTAACACACTGAGTTGATGTTCTCCCCCAAATTACAAATATCATCATCTTTGAGATTGTCAGTCAAGCCTCAAGGACTTCCTAAGTACTGCAAATATGAATAAGATACATTCTTTTAGCTAAAGGGTACAAAATAGAGAATGGGCATCCTATGAAATACATACATGAAAGCTTAAAATAGAAGTGTGTAGTGATAAAAATGGAAGAATGTGACAGTACTATGGAAGTTTAGAGAGCAAAGTGACTTTCTACTGGCAGAGAAACTTATAGTTGTATTTTCCTTGGACATTTTTAGATGGGGGGAAATTTTCTCTTTTTAAAAAAAAAGTGGGGGGGTGGAATTTAGCCATTATAGGAGAACATATAGGCAAGGCATAGAAACAGGGAAAGTCAGATGCAATTGTATTCATTTATTTGGACTGAAATTCAGGAAGTAATGAAGGGAATATTGGGAGACAAGTCTCAAGAGGTTATTGAAGGCTAGAAAATTGTGGACAATGGAAATTTTTAGTATCATTGAAAAGCCAATGAAGGATGAAAACTTCTATATTACATGAGGGCTCTACGAACTTCTATATTACATGAGAACTCTAAAAACAGTTACTCTACTTCTGGTAGACTGGAGTGAGTGAGGATGGAAATCTAGGGCTCTATTTAGAGCAGACAAAACCTGATTTTTCTATATTACACTCCGGGATACGTTTGGAGGAAAAAGACATACTGGCAAAACAACTGTGAAAGCAGAGGAAACAAAATCCTATACCTAATTAGAATGGGGCATCAAAATACTAAACATGCTTTCTGTCTTAACGTCCAACAATAAAGTTGTGATTCTTCTTCATTTAGAAGCCATGGTTGTTTGAATCTGTGAACTTTCCTGGAAGGGCATCTAACCTAAAAACATGGAAATTTCTTTAAGTTCTAGATGGGAATCTATGCATCTAGACACATAAGCTTAAAAAATAAAATGAATGTTATTTTAATATGTCTTATACCATCCAATATTAAAAAATAGAAACTTAAACTTTTAGAAAGGATATGTGAACTTAAAATATTATGATATTCAGATTTCATCTTAAGAAACAAATACAGTTGCTTAGGCAGATGTTTTTTTCTTTATGCAATCCCTATTAGTCTGGATTTCTCTACTAGATCTTTTAGTAGATTTTACAATATTAGCATAGTGATAAATTTCAGCAGTAACACAGCTGGGTCCCTTGGCTTCCAGGCACTTGGAACTCACAGAGTATTTGGTTTCTTTCAGTATTGTCATCATTTTCCTTATCTGTTTATCTTTGTTGATGTTATCTCTACTTTTCCAAGGATTTTCATAGCCTTGTTAACCTCAAAAAAAGTATGGATACACAGTGTTTAGAAAGAAAGACCAATTCTATATAGTGTCCTTTACATACTCTTATTGAGTTACTTTTAGGAGGAGAATCACTAGGACCTAATATTCGGAATCAATAATTTTCTTAGGCAAATCAAACATGGATGAAACAAAGGTATATTTTATTTTTTCTAAGATGCCATAATTCACATACTAATAATTCTTTCTGTATTTGTGGAAAAAGGCTTATTTGTAGAAACTGTTGATTTGAAATATAGATACAGTTATATATATGTGTATACACACACACACACATAATTTTGAAGTACCACTCCTGGTATATGGTAATCACTTGGAGGTGATTCAATGGCATATGTCCATACATATGTGAGTATACAGTTTATTGTATATACCACATTACCCCAAGTATTCATAAGTTCTTTGCAGAATAAAAATATGGAAAAGAAGCAAGTGAAATGGGTTAAGTTACATAACCAAATCCCACAATGGTTAAAATACTTTTAAAAACGGAATATTGTCAGAGGTTATATAGAGTTAGCAATATTTGAGACTAAATCTATGGCCTTGCTGGAGATTTGGGTGAAATGCAGTTCTACCGTTTACTTCATAGCACTATTTTTCTCATCTTTTTTACTCATTTCTAAGCTATTGTTTTACTGTGTGTTTTCACAGTGTAACATATTTTATTTGTTGTACCTCAACAAAGAAGAGCTGCCCTATTAAAACATCTAGCTCATCATGAATTCCTTCCAATTAAAATTAATCCTCTAGGAATGCCTGGCTGGCTCAGTCAGTAGAAGGTGAGATTCTTGATCTTAGAGGTTGTAAATTCAAGCCCCATGTTGGGTGTGGAGATTAGTTTAAAAATAAATAAAACATGGTAAATAAATTTGTCAGATGGGACAAGATACTTAACTTTAGGTAAGTACTTGGCAAGATTTAAAGCAAACCCAAAAAGATCTATTTGAAGTGAAGAGTCTGCCAGGGAGTATCTGGATAAATAAAGTCAGATAAATTTTGACTAAAATTGAAATTTAATCTCAAAGCAAAGTACAGTTTTTTTGTTTTTGTTTTTTTTAAAGATTCATTTTTTTTGAGAGAGTGAGAAAGCATAAGCAGGAGAGTCAGGGGGAGAAAGAGAGACAATCTTCAAGCAGACTCCCCACTGAGCATGGAGCCCTATGTGGGGCTCAATCTCACCACCCTCAAATCATGACCTGAACTGAAACCAAGACTCAGGCGCTTAATCAATGCACTACCCAGGCGCTCCAAAGTATGTTCTTTAAATGCTGTGAATATACCCCCCACTATTTGTGAGGAATAGATGAAAGTTGCCTACGTTTTGTGTATTTGTGCTATTTAAAGCTACTTGACTGTTTATAGATTTAGAATATATATAACTACCATATTCTAGTTTACTTATGATATGAAAAAAAATTGAGATTTTAAAATTTCTGCCTATCACCTCTTAAATGTCAAATTTTGTGAAGTATCTACTATGTACATGATTCCAGATAAATGTCAAGTTTTGTGAAGTATCTACTAGGTACATGATTCCAGATAAATATCTGCACCCAATATCTAGACTTATAGTTCCAGCCTTTAAGCTGATAGGAGAAACTTCTAATACAATGGTGTTCTTGATGAGTCACTTCAGTTGTACAGTGTATGAGCTAAGTGAACCTGACTTTTAATAGTAATTATCCAGAAATAATGAAGGTTTTATTTAAAAGGTATAATAAAATAAAAGGTAATCAGTTTGGGGTTTGTTTTTATGACACCAATTTATTATGATTGCCTTGCTAAGCTAGAAATTGCTCATCAAATCTTTGTTGAATGAAAATATAGAAGAAATTATAGACTTCAAAAAGGAGAAAAATAATAATGGGGAAGAAGTTAATTTCTGGCACCTAAATGCCTGGGTTTCTTTTCATAATAGTTTAGTTAGAAGATAAAATTTCATTTATTTATAGGGAGATTCTAATGCAAATCCATTAAAAAACAGATCTGTGTCCCTTAACAGTTACAAAACCTGTTGATTCCAGTGTTGGTTAAATCAAAGTTGTCAGACATTTTCTAACCTGTGCAGAAAAATGTAACCTAAAATTTGGTCCAAGATCCAATTTCTCTGTGGGCTTATAAATACCACAAGATAACAGTTGCTATAATGATTATTATTTGGAGTAGACTTTGGATGCTTTGTGAACATTGATGTATTCCACTGGTTAAACTTTTATCTATCATTGTTTTCTGATCAACATTTTAACATTAAAAAAACAAACAAAACCCCCTAAAGGCTTCTTTCTTTTTTCATTTTTGACTGGTACAAAGGGAGACACATTTGGGATTTACTTTTATCATCACCAAATATATTAGATTGAGAAATAAGAAGAATTAATATTCCGTATTTGATCTTAAACCTTGTTCATGGTTATTGGTAAACTCTAAAACCTCATACTAAGCATACTCACAGGTAGACACACACAAAATCAATCTTGTGACTTCCTGGTTACAGGAACTGAGGTTCTTATGGGCAAAGATTTAAGAGCCTTGAGAGAAAGTGAGTTTTGTATTTTCATATGCCACTCAGGAGGATAGGAGTTAACAAAACTGTTTAAGATTATTTTGGTATTATATGACCAGCAATTGTGTTTACAGAATACATCTTAGGTATTTCAGAAAACTTGGTATTTCTTTCTAAATCAGAATTCAACTTTCTTTCCAACTCTCATTTTTTGCTGTTGGTAGGAGCCATTTATAATTGTCACTTGAAGCTCTCTCATTTAAACTTTGTAAGTTATTTTCTTTGGAGTAAACATTTAATCATATTTAGGTTTTTTTCCCCACCCTTCCCCTTTACAGTCTTTCCTTTTTTTTTTTTTTTCCTGTTTTTACTTTTTTTACTTCTCCATTATTATGGCTGTGTGGCCTCCAAAGGCAAATAAAAGCTTTATGGAATATTTTGTAGTCAGGATTCAGGGGATATAATAAAAGAGGCTTATTTTGTTTTAAAAGCTCCACTGTCCATTTTAAGATGAGTTTTGTGGAAGAAGTTTCTACCCTACCCCGGCTTTTGAAAACTCTAGCAGTCCTATTTTCTACTAACTCTTGGATAATAACTCCTTCAGTGAAGTTAAGTGTCAAACAGACCCAATTCAGTACTGAGACTACTCCACCTCATCTTTCCCTTCCTACTTTGTGTTAGGCTTTGACTCCAGTCTCTCATCTTACCACCAGTATCAGATGGAAGCAAGAAAGCGACAGATGTGGGTGACTGAATGTTCCTATCAGACTTATTCTGAAAAGGTTGGATTTAGCAGGTGCTTAGAGCTTGATTTTTTTTTTCCCTTTTAATAGGAACTTACGGTCTCAAAAGACTTTATTGGTTTGAGGGTCTTTGGCAAAGCATTCCTCACTGGCTTGGTGATTCACTGTCTCTGCAACTCTATGGATCAGAAATGCACCTGTAGCTTCCAGTTTCTTAGGATCTGTCACCCTTCTCAGTGGCCCATTTGGGAAGGCTCCATGGTAATCCTCATGCTGGCTCTTTCACAATGGGACCTACATGTACACATATGTGTGTATGTATGTGTATACATATACATACACATATACATATATTCATATATTTTTGAGGGGCTTAGGAAGGGGGACTCATATCTTTTAAATGGGAGATAATCATGTATTCTTGACTCAACAAATTCTGGAAAACCAGTCAAACCCAATGCAACAGCAACTTCCCTCTGAGATGTAGCCAGAGCAACTAAACTGCTTGCTCCTCTTCCTCTAGATTTCCATACGTGAGTCTGTATGTTCCGTACACTGGGATTCATGCCAAGTTTGTTTTTTTGCATTATCCTGCTGAAGCCTAACTGAAATTGAAGTTAAGAGATGGGGGCTTGGCCACTCCTCTACCTTCAGGGTAGGGAGAGTGCTAAAAAATATACCAGCATTTCCCAGAAACTACTCAGACACTCTCAAATCTCTAGCAATCAATGCAGAAGCCGCTTTTGGAAACCATGCCATGTGGCTTACCTAACTCCTTGGAATGTTTGCATTTATTTTTCATTCCTCAGGTGAAAATGAGAGCAGAAAGATCTTGTTTTAACACTCTGTTGGTAATGTATTATAATGACAGAACAGTGTTCTTTCATCTGTGCTGTGTATTGTTCTCTAAGTCCCCAGCAGACCCTGCCCATTCAAGGAAGCCTATGCTCAGGTCTGTGCTCCCTGCCTTACATATTCTGTCCTTCCATTACACCCTGAACCAGGGCCTCTGCTGCTTCACCATTCTTTTTGCCAAGTCTCCAACTCCCCGATGGCTTCTAGATCTTTCAAAAATCCATACATTAGCCATAGGGAATGAGGGGGATGGATTTGGCTACTGTAGTAAACCATGATTTAGTTCCTTTTCCTCTTTTTTCATTTTAAAAATTCTTGGTAGAAAATCTATTATATAATATCCACCTTTATTCCTATTTTATTACTTGATTTAATTAACATGAGAATTCAAACCCAGTTCTCTTGAGATTAAATGTTCTCTGCTCAAAGGCCTTTCTGGACTGAAAAGCTAAATGCTTGATCCTTAGGACCTCAAATTTCAGCTGTTACAGTAGTTGAAATAACAAATTACTGGGAACTATGTATCATAACTTGTCCAAAACTTTGATTTCAGTTCTTACGTAATAACATTAGTGTACCTAAATGATCATCAGAACATTACATCAACTTTATAAGCATCTTCATATTTAAAATTTAAAAGTCCCTAAACAAATTTGATAGGAAAATAATACTATGATATATTATATGAAAAACATAGAAAAATAGTTAATAAGTACTGGTTATGACTTTGTGAAAGAATTGTCTTATTCTTGAGTAGTCTTATTTTCCAGTTTTGCTAACATAACCTTATGAGATATGAAAATAAAAAATAGAATTACAATCTCCTAGTCAGTGTCTTACATACTACATAGGCAATTGAAAGCTTAGTAATGCTTTAGAGGTCAGGTATGGCAAAAATTTCTACATGTCATAAGGAATTTAGTGTTGTATGGTAGTTATTGTCATTGGTAGTCATTAGTAGAGTAAATGGAACATTCTCTAAAAATGTATTTTCACCTAAATGGGACAAAATCTCTGAAGAGTGTACATTACTCATCTAAATGGGAAGGATGTAGAATTGATGATTCCTGCCAGCTTTAAAGAGTTGATGAAGAGAGATAATGTTTTATTACCACTAATTATACCAGTGAGCAGAATGATATACAGGTCAATAGGAAAACTTCACTACTTTCATATTAAAAAGACATTAACTCATGACACATGAATCATTTGATAATAAAGTGCTTTATGTAAATATTGAAAAAAGCCTCATTTGTTAAGTTTTAATAAAAGCTTGGACGATGGAAGGGAGCTCATGTTTAAATTTCACCCCTTTGTAGGACTTCAGTCCCCAGAATTAATGAAAAATGATTCATCAGATAAAGAATAAATTCCCCAGTGTTCCTTGGAAAAGTTATCATATGTTCCTTTGAAAAACAGAACTTGGCTATTCATTTGATTTAGCAAGTAAAATAACATTATTTGAACATAAAGCTGAGTCCTCTGGCTTCCCAATGGTGAATAATAATGCCTAATATTTTCATAAAAATCACTGTGCAGAAAGAAGCTTTGGAGCTTCACACACTCATATTTATGAGGACTGATTTTTAGAAAAACCTCAAACTGTTCAAATATAGCATTTTTCAGTGTCTAAGTTGTTGAAATATTGGCATCTTAGGCTATTTAATTTACTATCTTCTGGACAAATTACTGTAAAAGAGGAAAAGGAAAACTTAAGGCAGCTTAATGAAAGTGTAAAATGGCCAATTTTTAAATATCTGAGGGGAAAAAAAGCATGGAAGGGGAAGAATTTTAAATGAAAGAATTTTTTTTTTTAAATTTTATTTATTTATTTATGATAGTCACACAGAGAGAGAGGCAGAGACACAGGCAGAGGGAGAAGCAGGCTCCATGCACCGGGAGCCCGACGTGGGACTCGATCCCGGGTCCCCAGGATCACACCCTGGGCCAAAGGCAGGCGCCAAACCGCTGCGCCACCCAGGGGTCCTGAAAGAATTGATATACCACTAATGATTGCTGATAAGAAAACTTACAGATTTTTGAGAAATGGTTTCAATACTTTACCATATTTTTTTTTGTATGTCTACTTTTAATCAAAGTAGAAACTTAATTAAGAAAACCTATTCATTGGTAAAGGAAGATCAGAGGGGTAAGGCAAACCAAAATTTCAGCTGTTACAGTAGTTGAATGTCATTTTTCTCACCCATTTTGTAGGCTATAGTAAAATTACTATCACTGAATCAGGGAATTTAGAAGGAGAATAACAAGGGTTATAAATGGAGAATTTCTCTAAACCATTCAATGCAATGTTGAAAGCTACATTAAAAATGGAAAACTAACTGCAGGTGATCAAATACTTAATACAACACAAGATAAAATGGTACATGCATCTTAAGTGAAATTATTATGTGTGTGCAGGTGAACACTCTCTGATGACCTTTGTTGTTCAACCATACATACAACAAACATAAAAAGAAGAAAGAAAAGAACAATACAATGCTTGCCTATCTTGGAGGCAAAGAGAAGCAAACTTGCCTACTCTTTTCTCCCAGAGCTTCTTTCTCTGCAGGTTCTTGGGCTGTCATGGAGCTTAGGGCTGCTTTACAGCATCTGATTTATATTTGGTTCCTAGTGTTTCACAAGTGCATTATAACTAGAAATGGAGCCAGAATCTTATTAGTGGAGATGCTGTGCAGTGAAATGTCAACACAGGGCATTTGTGTTTTACTTTTATTGCTTTAATAGATAGTACATTTTGTGACAACATGGTCTATTTGAATAATGTGACATTTGGGGAAAGTTTTAAAATTGATTTTATTCAATTGATATTAATGTTGGGTTAAGACCTGATATAATAAAGAAAATAGATGTGCCATTTTCTATCTGTCTTTCAGGGTGAAGGAGTTTGGGCCAGGCCGGCAGCAAAGTCAAAAAGGAGCAGGACATATAGCATCAATGCCATGTGTTCTGGCCCCGTCTATTTTCAGAGCACACGTAATATGTTCACTTAAACAGATGATTGGCAGATAACAATCAAATACAGCTTAGGCAGTCGCAAGTCATGGATTCAGATGAAAGTATGCTAGTGGAAGGAACTGTATTGTGTTTGTATTACCTTACAAATGATCATAAAATATACAGTTTTATTCAAACTCATTTTCCACAGTATATAATTTCAGGTTCACAGAATGATGTAAATATACTTCCTGTAAAGCTTGAGAGGAAAAAATGCATTAAAGAATTGAGAATTAGTTCCTATTATCAAGTAAAAATACATTAAAGAATTGAGAATTAGTTCCCATTATCACTTTCTCATTGTGTGCTTCGTTAGTATTTCCTGAGTATACTAAACCCTGAATAAATCTATTCTTATCCCAATATTCCTCTCTGTCCCACCATTGCCATGCTATTTAGCTTTCAGTTTGGGAGCCAATGTTTTCTACCCTACCATAAAGATATAATACCTTGGTTTCAATTTTTATACCTGAGAGAATAGCCATTTTTCATTTTCTATAGAGGAATTCCAAGTCTCTCTCCATTATGGAGAAACATGGAAACCAGAGACAATATTAGATAAATAAAACAATAAAAGAAGGGGATCCCTGGGTGGCTCAGTGGTTTAGCGCCTGCCTTTGGCCCAGGGCGCTATCCTGGAGTCCCGGGATCGAGTCCCGCATTGGGATCCTGGCATGGACTTCCGGCATGGAGCCTGCTTCTCCCTCCTCCTGTGTCTCTGCCTCTCTCTCTCTCTATGTCTATCATAAATAAATAAATAAATAAATCTTAAAAAAAAAGAAAGTGAGAAGACTGTCAGAAAATTATTTTTTTCTAAAATCTGTACTTCTGGTTCATGATAACATATCTGCTGTTGATAATAATGGCACAAACATAATGACTTCGTCATTCATTTCATCTGAGGCCACTGAGGAGGTCTTAGATTACTCTCCCAATACAATTTGCATGATCTGACGGCTAACCTAATTTTCTCTGGTGGGAGTGGGGTGGAAAGCATAGGGATATTTTGATTAAACTTGATGTTGCCTTAGTTTTACCTCATGAGACAATTCCATCTCAAGATACACTATGGACAAAAATTTTTCAGTTTACTCTATATGACAGATGTTTGAATGGTAATAGAACTACTTCTAGCAAATGATCTTTCTTTTCTCTTTGGCCATGAACCAATCTATTTATACATCTTATTTCTAATTCCTCAGAAAATACAAAAAAATTCAATGCCTTTTATACTTCTTATAATTCCTTAAATACAGAGCCAACATTTTCACTTAATCCAGATGTATTTGTTTTTCAGTAGTTATTGAATATTTATTTTCTTTCACTTCTTTGATTTTTCTCAGTTTCAAAACCTTCCCATATATTCTAGGGGTGCCTGGGTGGCACTAGTTGAGCATCTGCCTTTGGTTCAGGTCCTGATCCCTGCATCCTGGGATCCAGTCCCACATCGGGCTCCCCACAGGGAGCCAGCTTCTCCCTCTGCCTATGTCTCTGCCTCTCTGTGTCTCTCATGAATAAATAAATAAAATTTTAAAAACAAAACCAAAACAAAACCTTTTCATATGTTCTAATGAGTTGCATATATATATATATATATATATATATATATATATATATATACACACACACACACACATTGAGACCAGAAACACCTGATTCCAGAGAAATTATTTGGATGATTTTTTGAAGCAATTATACCTTAACAGGGGATTTGTTCCTCTTATTTAAGGCTATATTTTTATAGATTCCTGAGTATTTTGCTAGTAGCTGCCAACATTATGCTTTTCCTCACTATATCCATCTAGGAATCAGCCATCCTTTATATATTCCTTTTAGATAAATAGCAAGAATAAGAGAAATTGAGACTAAGAACTGTTTTAAGGCTCTTGTGATTAAAGGAAATAAGCTTCTAACAATAAAAAGAAATATGAGAAAACCTTGATATATATTTATTCAATCACTTTTTAAAATATTTTCAGTAATCAACATTGTTTTCAGTAATCAACATGTTAATCAGCAGCAATATGAAGAGAATATTCTTGTTTTTCACATCTCCATTTTCAATCTAAATATTAGCAGTATTTAAGAGTGGTACTAAAAATCACACTTTACCAAAAGTACTAGTAACACAAAAGAAAACTCTTTATGTTGAAACTATGTATTTTTATATTGTTATAAATGGTTGAAACTATGTATTGTTTAAATTGTTATAAATGGTTATGATAAATCAGACAACTAAAATTATAACAATGCACTTGCACAGTTATTCTAAATATAACTGAAGCTCAATTGTTAGTGCTATTTAATGAAAATTAAATTCAAAGTTAATTCTTCCAATATCTTATATTTACAGAAACATATATTTTCTCCTATTACACTTACAAAATGACATTCTTTATTTAATCGTCTTTACCAAAAAATAATTGATCATATATGAATTTATTACTATGTTGATTTACATATCCTTTCGTGATTATCATACTCTTGATTACTATAGTTTTATAAAAAAGTCTGAAATCAGAGAAGTGTAAGTCTACCAAATCCCCCGTCCCACCAAGACTTATTGTGTGATTAGGTCCTTTGCATTTTCATGTAAATCTTAAAACAATCTAAATTTCTACAAAAAAGCTTGTAGGGGTGTGGATTGCGTTAACTCTATTAAGCCAATTTTGGGGGAATAGGAATCTTAACAGCATTAAATCCTATATTCCATGAGTGTGGCATCTCTTTTTTAAATCTTATTTTATTATGTTTTATCTCTTTTTGCTGCTTTTGAATTTTCCAGTTTTTTATTGTTTGCAATTTATTGGAATACCTCAGAGATTTTGCCATTTTGATTCCAGGCTGCTTTAATAAAGCAAATATTGCAATAAAGCAAGGCAAATGAATTTACTTCCCAATGCATACAGAAGTTATATTTACACTATACTGTAGCCTATTGAATGTTCAGTAGCATTATACCTAAAAACAAAAACAATGTACATAACTTAATTACCTTATTGCTAAAAAATGCTAACTATCTGAGCTTTCAAAAAAGTCATCATCTTTTTGCTGGTGGAGAGTCTTGCCTTGATGTTGATGGCTGACTGATAAGGGTGGTGGTTGGTGAACGTTGGGGTGGCTGTGGCAATTTCTTTTCTTTTTCTTTTTTAATTTTTATTTTATTTTATTTTTTTTTTTATTTATGATAGTCACAGAGAGAGAGAGAGAGAGAGGCAGAGACACAGGCAGAGGGAGAAGCAGGCTCCATGCACCGGGAGCCCAACGTGGGATTCTATTCCCGGTCTCCAGGATCGCGCCCTGGGCCAAAGGCAGGCGCCAAACCGCTGTGCCACCCAGGGATCCCGGCAATTTCTTACAAGAAAACAACAATGAAGTTTACCAGATTGGTTGGTTCTTC
Source organism: Canis aureus (assembly GCF_053574225.1). Classification (NCBI taxonomy): domain Eukaryota; kingdom Metazoa; phylum Chordata; class Mammalia; order Carnivora; family Canidae; genus Canis; species Canis aureus. The sequence goes on along the minus strand of NC_135627.1, from coordinate 18,130,533 downwards.
CTTTCCTGTGTGATTTCCCTGTAGCATGGGATGCTATTTGATAGCATTTTATCGATAGTCAGATTTCTTTAGAAATTGGAATCAATCTTCTCAAACTCTGCTATTTATCATCTACATTTATGTACTATTCAAGACCCTTTGTTGTCATTTCAGCAATCTTCTCAGCATCATCACCAGGAATAGATTTCATCTCAAGGAACTACTTTATTTGCTGATCTGTAAGCAACTCCTTATCCATTAGTTTTATAAGGAAATTGTAGTAACTCACTCCACTCTTCAGGTTCCACTTTTAATTCTAGTTCTCTTGCTATTTCTACCACATCTGCAGTGACTTCCTCCAATGAAGTTTTGAGCCCCTCTAAGTCATCTATGAGGATTGTAATCAACTTCTTCTAAACTCCTATGAATGTTGATATTTTGACTTCTTCCCATGAATCACAAGTGTTCTTGATGGCATCTAGAATGGTGAATTCTTTCCAGAAGATTCTCAGTTTAGTTTACCCACATTCATCAGAGGGATCACTATTTATGGCAGCTCTAGCAGTATAAAATGTATTTCTTAAATGATTTTTGAAAGTCAAAGCAACTGTTTTATCCATGAGCTACAGAATAGATGTTGTGTTAGCAGGCATGAAAGCAATATTAATCTCATTGTACATCTCAGAGTTCTTGATTTATTTAATCAATAATAATAATAATAATAATAATAATAATAATAATGTGTGTGTTGTCAATAAACAGTAATATATTAAAAGCAGGGCAGCCCGGGTGGCTCAGCGGTTTAGCGCTTTCAGCCCAGGGTGTGATCCTGGAGACCTGGGATCAAGTCCCATGTCAGGCTCCCTGCAGGGAACCTGCTTCTCCTTCTGCCTGTGTCTGTGCCTCTCTCTCTCTCTGTGTCTCTCATGAATAAATAAATAAAAATTTTTTAAAAAGCAGCATTTTTCTGACCAATTGGTCTTAACAGTGGGCTTAGAAGTTTCAGTAAACCATGTTATGGACAGATATGCTATCATCTAGGCTTTGTTGTTCCATTTATAGAGCACAGGCAGAGTAGATACAGCATAATTCATGAGGGCCCTCAAATTTTCAAAATGAGCATTGGCTTCAACATACGAGCCAATGCAGCTGGTGACTAACAAGAGGTCAGCCTGTCCTTTGAGGCTTTGAAGCCAGGCATTGGCTTTTCCTCTCCAGCTATGGTATCTTCTAGTAGAAGACTGTTCTGTCTACACAGTAAATGTTTGGTGCATCCACTTTCATTAATTATCTTAGTTCTTCTGGATCACTTGCTGCAGCTTCTACATCATCACTTGCTGCTTTCACTTTGTACTTGGATGTTACAGAGATGGCTTCTTTCCTTAAACATCATGAACCAGCCTCTACTAGTTTCAGATTTTTCTCCTGCAGCTTTTTCACCTTTCTGTCTTCATAGAATTGTAGAGAGTCAGGGCTTTGCTCTGGTTAGGATTTGTCTTGAGGGAATGTCATGGTGGTTTGATCTTCTATTAAAAATTTCTCCTCACCAGCAATAAGGCTGTTTCTTTCTTATAATCTGCATGTTCACTGGAATAGCACTTTTAATTTACTTCCAGAACTTTTCCTTTGCAATCACAACTTGGCTAGCTTTGATGCAAGAGACTTAGCTTTTGGCCTGTCTCAGTTTTGGACATGCCTTGTTCACTAAGCTTAATCATTTCTACCTTTGGCTTGAAAGTAAAAGATGTGCAACTCTTCATTCAAACACTTACAAGTCATTGTAGGGTTATTATTTGTCCTACTTTCAATTTTACTGTGTCTCAAAGAATAGGGAGGTCTGAAAAGAAAAGTGGGAGAAAAATTGGTCAGTGGAGTAGACTGAATTACACAGCATTTATGAATTTTGCTACTTTATATGAGCATGTTTTGGGTACCTCAAAACAATTGCAATAGTAACATAAAAGATTACTGACAGATCATGATAACAAATATATTCATAATGAAAACCTTGAAATATTGCAAGAATTATGAAAATATAGCACAGAAACAAGTGAATAAATGCCATTGGAAAAATTGTGCTGATAGACTGCTTGAGGCAGGATGGCCACAAACCTTCAACTTGTTTTTTTTTTTGTTGTTGTTGTTGTTTTGTTTTTTTAAATAAAACAAAACAAAACACAAAACACACATACACTGAGTATCTGCCAAATGCAGTAACGGCAAATGTGTATAGCACTGTTATGCCTTTTGTTTATAATTTTGTCATTTAAAATGGGCCCAAGTGTAATGATGAAAGCTGCCTTGTGTTTTTAGGTACAAGAAGACTCAAGTATGCCTCATGGAGAAAAATCCATGTGTTAGATAAGCTGTATTCAAACATGAGTTGCAGTACTGTTGGCTCTGAGTTCAATGTTAATGTACCAAAATTAGATCCTAAATACAAGGTTTATAATCAGAAGCACATATGAAACAAGGCTACAGATTTGACCAGAGTCTTGTAGGAACTTTATTTTGTATCTTCCTTAGAGCAGTGGTTCAGTGTTTGCTGTGACTTTATGCAACATAATTATTGTGAGTAAAAAGAATCAACTGTATACTGATAACATTTGAAGAATATTTTTACTTTTATTCATTCAAGTGTTGAACAAATAGTTATGAAGAACTTACCAAGTGCCAGCATTTGTTCCAATGACCAAGGATTCAGCAGAGAAAGAAGGCTGGCACTGGTTATATCCTCTTAATTCTTTCAGATGCTATCTAGCAAAGATTAAAAAGGCCTCAATTTTATAATATAATAATAACTCATGTCCTCCTATAATAATAACATGAAAACATTATTTAACTTAAAATTAGGATCATTTAGGATCACACAAGGCAACCCCCCAAAAAAAACCTCCCTCAGGATCCATGGATGAAGATCTATGCCATGACAATGTAGTGTTCAGAGTAGTCATTCCAGAGTTTGGTTGCTAATCCTTCAGTGGGATAGAAATTGCTTTGAAATACCCTGAGTACTTCTATTTTAAGAACACATGCATAATTGAGATAATAAAAACTTATCTACGATTTTGTAAACTATTTTTTATGGTTGAGATAAAATATTTTTTGTCAAAGAGCTTCATGGGAACATAGTGCCCTAGTGGTTAAAAACAAACTCATAAATTCTGTATTCAGCCATAATTTACTCTGAATATGACCATATAGCCATTAAATATTAACTTTAGTTCCATTTCAAAATTAAAGATGTAATTTTATGTTGTTCACTGAGAAAGAAGCTGAATAATAGCTATATTTTCTTTGGCTCAGCTGGAACTATATACTTGATTCTTTGTCAACTTTAAGAAATATATAAGAAAACAACACCCTGTGAAACAATTTATTTTCTTAAAAGCAGTTAATTCAACAGAATAGTTTTTGTTGTTGTTATCTGTATAATAAATGATTACCCTCATTATGAAGTGTAGTTATAGTGAATTGCAATGTACTGTGATTTACTATCCTCTTGCATTCAAATGACCTGATCCCCTGGAAGCTAGGTTACATTTCTATTTCATTGAGTTGCATGAGTTAGCTTTCACTGGGATCCCTAATACATGACTCAAGCCTGTCCCTTCTGTCAATATGTGTATAGATTTTGCATGCTTTATGAAAACAGGGAAAATTTTGCCTGCTCTTTAGAATAATGATATGTTAAAGCTCTGATTTACATCAGACTTAGAATTAATAATATTGCCTTAAGGCTAGTTTCAAAATTTTAACAAGACTTTTGAGGCTTTTTATGCCTAAAATTCTTCTCCATACTCGGGTCTTTTACTTTAGAACTTCACATTTTCTGTGATAATCCTTCTGCCACAATGAGTATCCATCTATTACTCTTTTTCACAACTGTGATATCTTCATACGCAGTGTTTTCCTTCTTTTCTTTTATATCCATATGTAGTATACCCTAATACCAGGACACATAATATTCTTGGACATCTTCAAGGGGTAGAATAGTTTCCCTTTTCCCTGTGCACTTATAACACTTAGTATTTTGACCACCACAAAACTTACTTTGTGCTACTCCATTTGACAACTCATTCAGTTATTTTTCTGCCCCATTAACTGTAATTCTATGAGGTCAAACACCCCTTTTTTGGCTTTTTTATTTTAATTTGATAGAATGCCTAATAAATATCTATTTTCTTAGGTGATAGAGTGAAAAAACTTGTAAAACATGAATTTTGGGTGTCATGTTGCATGGTTTAGAACCAGAATTAGGAAGTGGATGGAAAAAGGAGGCCAGTTTTGCTAAGTTCAGTTATCCTGGGTCTGGTCAGTTTGCTTGTTTCCTTTATTTTAATATAAATAGTTGTTTTGCGACTTCTTCTGAAGCTAAAACAGCAAAGTATTAGATTCTTTTGTCCTATTTATTCATAATAGAATAAAATTGCATGCATATTCACATTTTGCGAACATTAGTTTACATTTTATGCATATTAGTAATAAGCTCTGAATAAAAATTTTTATTCTCTGAACAAAAATATATCTAAAGTTTCAAATTATCTGAAAATCTAGAGGTATAGGATAGGAAGTGAAGAGAATTAAATGTGCAGTAAAGAACATGCAGGGGTTAATGTATATTGATTATTTAAAAATGCATTTAAATGTTTTATAGTTTGAAAATAACTAATACAACAAATACATATGAATTTGAACATTAATTATGAGAGACAGGGAAGGCAATTTAGTGTAAACTTGATCAATATCGTGAGGAAAAGCAAGATAATTGGAAAGGCAACAAAAGGAGAACAATAGGTAAGAATGTGTGAAGATGTACTAACAAGACTAAATATATTAATTATATAAATCCATATGACTGGACTCAACTAATTCATTAAAATACAAGGAATCTTAAAATGAGTTAGAGAGCAATGTTGACTCTGATGTTAACAGATCATACGAACATGAAAGGCATGAAGAGGTTGAAAACAGAGCTAGTAATGAAATGTTAAAGTGAGAAAGTGAAATGTAGGAAATACCACTTCTAAGCTAATATTGTATGGGAAAATTTTACTTGGTGACAACAAGAGGTGCAGTATCGAAAAATAGAGCAATCAGGATGGTCTAATAAACAAAAAGATGTAAAACCACAATAAATAGCAAACAAATTTAGAAATAAAAGGAAACTGTAAGCCAGAATCATTGTGAAAATGTATATTTGCCAGATTCGAAGAGAAAACAAATGATTGCAGTAAAATAGCCAATGTACTCCAATAATGTGATTTATAAAGAGATTAGAGAATACAATTATAAGGAAAGTGCTAACATTTGGTAAGTGTTTTTGAGATAATTTGTGCTTTTAGAAGACAGGATCTAAAAAGAATAAAGATAAAAATAGAGTGGTGGAATGGACTAGGTATTAGATTATATAAAGATAAAAACAGAGCAAAATATTTCCTAAGGTTCAAAAACAGAATCCCATTGGAAGAAAACATCGAAGCACATAAATGATTAATAATTACATACATGAATATCTTCTATCAAGCAAGTGGAGAAAAGGGGGAAAATATCCACACGCAAATAGTGGTTTAGTGGTTATTTAGTGGTTTCTAAGGGTTGTAGCAACAAACTATATAGTCTACTCAGAGTTAATATTTTACCACTCCAAGTAAAATGTAATGATCTTACCATTGTATATTTTTCATTATACCTCTACGATGTGGTTGCCGAAAGCATTAGATCTAAGTGCACTGAAAATCACTTCAGTGTTGTAACATGTGCTTTCACCAGTGATGCATAATTCAATGACTTTATAAGACAAAATTATCTTTTATTTACCAAAATGTCTCTCTTTCTGTTTCTCTTCCTTCATTCCTGACATTTTACCTGTCTTTGTTACCATTTCCTTTCCACTGAAGAGCTTGCCTTCACATTTATTTTAAAGCAGATCTGGTATTAACAAATTCCTAAGTTTTATTCCTGCTCGAATTCTTTATTTTGCCTTCATCTCTGAAGACTATTTTCCCTAGATCAAGGATTCCGGATTGGTAGGTCATTTTTTTCAGTACTTTGAAGATATTGTTTCATTATCTTCTGCCATTCTTGGTTTCTCACAAGAAATCTATAATCATTTAACTCCTTGTTTTCTCTGGTATATAATTATTTTGTTCTGCTTTCTTTAAAAATGTTTCTTTTTGGCTTTCAGCAGTCTGATAGTAACGTGCCTGAGGATGCTTAAGTTTATCCTGATTATGGTTTACTTAGTTTCTTAGAACTTTTGATCTATGTCTTTCACAAAAATTGGGAAGGTTTTAGCATTGTTTCTTTAAATGATTTTTCTGTTCCAATCTTTCTCCTCTCCTACTGGGTCTTTTATGCCACAGATATTAGACCTTTCAATACTTTTCCGAGAGTGTATTCATTCTTCCGTATGTTGTTTTCTCTTTAGATGAATTTTGTTGTTTGATCTTAATGTGCATTTTTTCTGTTGACCTCTCAATTTCACTTTGAGACACTACAGTAAAATTTTTTGTCTATTTTTTGGCGGGGAGGGAGATTCTTTTCATATTTTTTTTAATTTCTTGGAGACTTCTATCTTCCTTTTTTTTTTTTTTTTTAATTTCTTTGAGACTTCTATCTTCCGTTTCAAGAGTATTCACCTTTTCTTCATGGGTCATTTTATAATCACTGTTTAAAAAATACTTAACAGTTGTGTCATTTTCAGGTTGGTATCTGTTGATTACCCTTTCCCTGATTGTTCATTGTTTTTCTGTATTTCTAATAATTTAGATCCCATCCTGGACCTGTCTTGTCTGGCTTATGCATATGCTGCTACAGTCTAGTCCTTATTTTAGCCTCAGCCTATACTTGTTCTAGAGGTATTTGCTGTCCTGAATTCAGTTGGTTTCATCTTTGCAATTTAGAAGTGAATGGAGACTTCATACACAGACGCAAAGAGTCCCTTCCAGTTCCTCCTCTGTGATCTTATCCTCAGTCTCTGGTTCCCCAGTATTCTTTATCCTCATGTTCAGTTTTAAAAGTTGGAGCATGAGCCTCCCCACGCAACAGTACTCACAGATTGGTAGAACAGGAAGCAACGTGGTGACAACAAAGGGTCAGCAGGGCTGCTTTAGCCATCCCTGCCTTGCTGCTGTTGCTTGAAGGGGGTGGCATCACTACTGCATCTCAGTTGTCGGGTGGGGGTAGTTAAAATGGAACACAACCCTGTTAAAGAGAGGGAAAGAGGAGACACTTGATGGCTGGAGCTCAACTGGTTTAAGACAGGGAAAGTCAAAAGTCTCTTATCTGTAAATACCCTTGCTTCTGTTCCTAATCCTGGTGGCTGCCCCAGGGGAAGGGGGGAGGGAGAAGAGCCATTCCTTCACTGCAGCATTTCTACCTGGAGTGAATGGTACAATTTCCCAAAACTATGGGTACTGTAGGAAAAGCCTCCTGATTCTCTGGTGAGAAGGAATGCTTTCATCCTTTGAGCTTTGTCTGACTGTCCTCATTCAGGACAGGCTCCAGGATTTGAACTAGGACCCAGCTAGTTTATATAAGAGAGGAGCAGGGAACGTGGAGCCCAGTTATCCCTCCAGTCTACTCACTCTTCTACATCCTGCATCTAGAGTCTTCCGATAGGTGCTTTAAACTTTTTCCCCTCCTGTCTTATATAGGAGACAAAAACAAACCAAATTTACTGTCTAGTCACCTCTCAAATCTCACAAATAATTATTCTCTTTTGTGTGTATGAGGGGGATGCTATATAGAATACTCTTGTATTATTATATATATCACACTATCTTAGCTAATTGATTTTGTTCACTTTTTATGTGAAATAAAAGGATGAAAAAATAGTTAAGGCTTCCCAAATATTTCCATTTTCATTTTGAAATATGTGAGGTAGAAATTGATCTTCCTGTTTAGCTCTTCAGATGTGACCCATCCCTCCCTCCAGAAATGACTGCTGCTGTTAACTTCATGTTATCTTTTTCCATATGTGTTCATGCTCATGAAAAAATGTTTATATAGATAAAAACAGATCTATAACAAACCAGAGTGACATTTATCTCCCACAGGTTAAAAAAGATCTACTTTTTATTCACTGCTCTCAACCTTAGTATGTATAGATGGTACCTCCTTGCTAAGGTGGTAAAATAGCTACTTTGTTTTTCCTGGTGTGGATGTATACCAGAAATTATTTGATCTGTTCCACATGATGGACCTTTAGATAGTATCTTTTTCTTTTTTTCTTTTTTTGGCAGTTGCACGGTACCAGAAACAACCTTGTTCATTTATCTTTATCCATTTCTGCTAGCATCGTGGTAGCAGCGTGTTTTGAAGTGAAACTCCAAAATGCTTCTAGAAGATTTATTCTCTTACACTTGTCATGTAGCCTCAGTGCTGTGAAACAAATATGTGACCCCTCTGCTTTGTGTCTGAACAGCATCAGGGTCATTTTTAGTCCAGAGTAAATTGCATGTTTCTGAGTACCTATTTCCTATACCAGTGGATATTGGCTAACTTTTCAGAGTTGATCATTGTATTCCTTATGTCAAATTCTTTTGGTATATTTAAGAGACCTTTGTTTATATATCTCTGTTAAATGTGAGTTTGTATTATCCATTTTTGTTTTTGACAGTGGATATTGGCTAACTTTTCAGAGTTGATCATTGTATTCCTTATGTCAAATTCTTTTGGTATATTTAAGAGACCTTTGTTTATATATCTCTGTTAAATGTGAGTTTGTATTATCCATTTTTGTTTTTAAGTCCTGTTCATATTTATGCATGGAGATACTTGATTTAGCAAGAAATGATCATTTGGTCTCTCTAGATTCTTTTTTTTTTTTTTTGCCTCAGCGGTCCATATTTTATCATTAAATACTTATGATTCCTATTGGTTTTTAGGTAATCAAGCCTACTAATTATTCTCTTTGGGGATGCTGTTTGATTGCTTTTTCAAAGTGTCTACCCAAAGATGAAAGCAGTTATTCTCATTTTCTGAAATAAATTTTTATTAATACTTTGGTCTCCTTTTGAGTTTGTTTATGTATACATTAGGGTGCAGGAATATTTTTCTTCAAAGTATACAGTAAATTATCCAACTGCTTTCATTAAATAATTTACCCTTTCATCTCAGAATTCAGATACTTTATTTCTGTAATGCATTCATTTGTAGTTTTTTTCATTTGTCAACCATGTCCTTATGTCAAATTGTTTTAATTACAGTAGCTTTATTTACACATCTGTTTTTCGATGGCAATTCCTAGTGAAAATAGATTTAAATTCCCATGAGAATTAAGTTTTTAGAGGGAAGGCACATGTGACTTATCTTTTTTGTCCTAGCTTACCATAGTGCTGACAAATAGTTTTACTGAATTATTATCCAACTTTATAGATTTGAAACTGTTATTTGGGGAAACTTCTGTTCCATGTTGGCTAAACACTTCAAGAGTATACTCAACACCATAACTATTTAGTGAACATATAAGGCTTTGTATTGAGAATTATTGGCAATTAAAAAAAAAAGAATATCTTTTATTAAAGAGCATCTATGCTGTCATGGTGAACAGAAGTCCATGTAAGTTAAGAGCAGTAAGTGTGATATAAGACAATATGAAAAGTGATTTGAAAGTAGAATAACATCTATCCAAAGGGAAAAACAATTGTAAGGTTACTGTTTCTTTCAATGATAGAAAAAAGTTTCTTAATATAAGGTATAAATAGTTTGTTGCCATCTTGACTGATCCTGACAGGCTGCATAAGTGGATAGAAAATAAAATAACATAGATGTATCCTCTGTGAAGAATTCTTTGGATGAAAACCCTAATCCCTACAGAACTTCAGAGTCCTTGTGTGTTGTGGTACATAAGAGTCTGCAAAAGTTAAGGCAGAATTTTGGATTTCGTTTTGCTTTTCCTGGTATTTTTCTTTCCAAGAGAGTTCATGGTTTGGATGAGTGATTCTAGCATTTCTCATCTATCTTGTTATTAGTCTTCCTACCAAAACCTAGTTTAACTCAAGTAACCTATATTCAATCCTCTGAATGATTCACCATTTAGAGACCTTGTCTTTTTCTGACCTTATGCAAGCCCATGTGGTAATAGTGGTTCTGGTAGGAGTGGAGGGGAGGGGAGGAAGAAGCTCTTCCACGTTTTCAGTTACAAATCACAGCAATAGCAAACATAGGACCCATGATTGGAATGTGCAACCTGCCAGAATGGTTGTATGAGTATGTTGGGCATAGTTACAAGATATTTTAATGCTTGGTTAAATGGCCAGATCTTCCCGTTATTTATCTAGGAAACAGACATGTATCAACTACTTCTCACCAGATAGTAACAGATAATGTACATTTTACATGAAAAGATGTTGTGAAAATATCGTATGTGTTGATTTATCTTAACGGAAAATCCTCATATCGAAATTTTGAACTCTGTTCATTTAAATACTGTTCTGGACAGATCACAAAACTAAAGTCCTTTAAAAATATAAATACTATCTCATTTTTTAATTTTAATATTTTATTTATTTATTTATTCATGAGAGACACAATGAGAGAAGCAGAGGCATAGGCAGAATGAGAAGCATGTTCCCTGAGGGGAGCCCAATGCGAGACTCAATCCCAGAACCCTGGGATCACACCCTGAGCTGAAGGCATACGCTCAACCACTGAGCCACCCAGGTGTCCCAACACTATTTTTTTCTAAAATGTTGGAATACTATATTAACCCTGGTTCTATACAAAGCATATATAATGAGTAATTTTTGTATTTGATTATGAGAGGTGGTAGCTCCATTGGCTTATATATGGTTTCTATGTATCATTGCTGCATGCTTTAAAAATATATTTTTGCCTTCAAAAAGCAAACATAGTCTTGGAGTTCTTCCCTGGGAACTTGGAAACTGACTTATTATTTGATGTACACAGTAGTTTGCATTACACCCAGAGAAAAAATTTAGATGTAATTCCCTGGAGCCCCAATGCTGTCAGACAAATGTGTCACCTATGCTTTGTCTCGGAGCAATGTGGAAGTATCTTTCTGTACAGAGCAATGCCAGGGTGAGTGCATCTACTGTGCTTTGCCAAAGGTGACATCCTAGGGAGAAATAAAACATGTTGTATAGGCATGTTTGGCTTCACATTTAAACTAAGTTGAGAACAAGAGCAACTTGTCACTTCCAGCAAAAATATTTTTCCAGGAATCATGATAGATGGGCAGTCTGTTTCTAACCTTGTTCTTTTATGACTCCTACCTTACTTGTTAACTCTCTTTGAACATATGTTTTCCCTGAATCAGAAAGAATAATCTTAAATAGCACATATCTTGGTGATATGTTGTTTTTATAAGGTTAGCTGATAAAACCACATTTTTGACAAAGAGAAAGAAAAGATGGACAAAGAATACTATAGGAATATTATGCAACAAGTCTTAAATAAAAAAGAACATTTAGTAAGAATATAAAGTATGGATATATTCTCCTGAGATGAGATCTAGGGGTAGGGGGGTACAAAGGAGCAGGAGAGGAGAGCAGAGAGAAGGTAGAGATAAATGCCAACACTGAGCAGGAGATTAGCAAGTCTTTCTATATGTGACTAGGTAATTAAATAAACAAAGGGCACTGAAGAGTTGGTTTCTTCTTCTTCAGTATAGACATATGTGATCTGGATAATGTTTCTTTGGTAGAAATATAACAACCATAAATAAACTAAAAATAAATAGGGCATCAAATTACAAACGCTAAGTCTGATGGTATGGCAGGAGATCATCATCTGATTGTACAGGGGCTCACAGGTCTATTTGGCAAACCTACATCCTCTCTGTTCTGGTTGTAGACTCTATTCACTTTTTGGTGAGTGAAGGTAGGTAAATCCTGGATCCATAAAGGCACTGGAATCACCAAAACTAAGTAAAAGGTTTAAAGACCAGTCAGGGTTAACATTTAAATAAGGAACTTTCTGTGTTAAATGCTGTTAGACTGAATGATCTTAATACACTTTTTGCAAATATTTTATCAAAGGATTTATAAGATTCCACGAAAGGAAAGGATGAAGGAAGATAGGAACACAAGAAGGAAAGAAGGGGAACTCACAATACCATAGGACACCCATAGGCACAAAGCTTGAAAGCCAGTCTGCTGTCTATGCCTGAGAGGAATACCTACTAGCTATGATGCACTTGTGGCTACATTGCAAGCACTGCCTAAGACATAAATATCTAGCAATATTTGGATTTATGAAGTAGAACTGATCTGCCTATTTGAAATACAATAGAAAGATTGTGATTCTCTATCCTCTCAGCCACTGGGTATCCTACAAACCTGTCAGAAGAGCAGACTGAGGCAGAAGAAGTTCTCATCCTCACACAAGTGAGGTTCTCTGGAGGGATGGCATTGGCAAGTGCTGTCTGCTGCTCCACTATGCTATGAGAATGGAATTAGCCTGTTGTCTGGAACCTGCACAGCCACTGATCAAAGCCAAGGGCAGATGCCAATGTTGCATAGTTCCCTCCTTGTTGGGGATGAGAAATGTAATAAAATTCAATGCCATGGGGCTTAAAAGAATATATTGCAGAGAAAATTGGAGAGGATAGAATCTGTGAGACTCAGAGGGAAACACACTTCTTTTCTACAGAACCCATAGAACATTTTAGAAAGCAATTTGACATTCTTGATAGGAGGCTGGAGACAGCATGGCCTCAAATAAAGAAGAGTAGGAAGCCAGACTGTGGCAAAAATACAGATAGGAAACAAAAGATGAGTCAGTAAAGCAATGTTCACATTGTAATAGCAGAATTAAAGAGCTGAACTCCTGGGGGATCCTGAGACAGGGGACACTGCTCCCTAGATTTCCCTGAGAATCAGATGTTCACTCAACAACAGAGCTTTGTCTTATGGCTTAGCTTTCATTTTAATAAGGTTTGCTTTAGTTTAAATTTAAAATAATATTTAAAAATAACATTAAAAAGTCTCTACTATTGGATATGTTTGTTTAGCACACTGGTCTCATTGCCCTGAATCAGGCTTAGATATCCTAGCTATCTTCTCGCTATTGTTGAATTAATCAGTGGGTGATAACACTAATAAAAATGGAACTGGTCAGCCTGAGTCCACTCTAATCATAATACTATCTATTTGATCTTGAACAAATGACCTTTTAGTGCAGTTTTCTCACTTGTGAAAAAGGAATTAGAACAATATCCATCTAAGTATATTAGGCTTTACATGGATAAGGCATATAAGGTATTTATCCTAATGCCTAGTACAGGTAAGTATAGAATAAATGTAAGCTATTGTCATATTAAGAAAAAAGACAATTAGGTATAGAAATAAAAATGATTTGATGTTCTAATCAAAATAATAAAAGGAATCTTACCTCTATAGAAAGATGCTAGTAAGATATTTAATTACATGGATTTAGAAAATCAAAGCAACAAAAAAATGGCGCCCCCATCCAAAAAGTTTTTTTTTTTTTTTTTAAGATTTTACTTATTTATTCATGAGAGACACACAGAAAGAGAGAGGCAGAGACACAGGCAGAGGGAGAAACAGGCTCCATGCAGGGAGCTTGATGTGGGACTCGATTCCGGGTCTCCAGGATCATGCCCTGGGCTGAAGGAAGGTGCCAAACTGCTGAGCCACCCAGGGATCCCCCAAAAAGTTTTTAACTAGGATACAATAATTTGGGAGACATGTTCAAACTTTGTGAATTTAAGTGCTAGGAGTAAAGGAATAAAAAATGCAAGGTTCAGGGGAAATAGTTTGTGACCCAAGTATTTAATCCCTTGGAAAATAGTCAAATTAAAGTCATAGATGTTTTGTGATATGCAATGTATAAGAAAATTATGAAGTACTTGGAGATAGGCAAAATGTTGTGCCCTAGATTGCGAATCCGAGAAACCACCAAGGAGCCGACACCGATGCAAGCGAACGAGGGTTTATTAGCAAGCTCGAGCTTGGGTCCAAGTATACCTGACACAGTGGAGCAGGGACTTCGACCCCGAATTGGGTTACAGCTGAGTATTTTAGAGGCTGGTCTAGGAGATTTTCAGAAGGAGTGGAGGAATTTCTCAAGTTCTGTTTACATTCTGATATGGAGCTTAAGGGCATTGAGCTCTGTTCTCATTCTAATATGGGACTTTCTACCACTGGTGCGGGCTCTGTTGTCTTTCTGATATGGGATTACCTGCCGAGGACATTGAGGACATTCTGCAGTTTTTCCTATAAAGTTCAGCTCTTACTCACAGGGGCCTAAGATGGCAGTACTTGTGCTAATGCTAAACTTGAGGTGGAATGGCCTTGATTTTTCTCGGCCTCCACACAAAATGATTAATTACTATCTCATTTTTCAGTAGATGGCTGAAGATAGTCTAGTGAGCCCTACTGAAATTACCTGATTATATAAAGGGTTAAATAAGAGTGCATCTTTAACTCACTGGCTTCTTTCACAACTCTGTAGGAGTATGGATCAATTTGTAGAAAACCAGCAGTATGGCAAGATATTCTTATTCACACCAATACAAAAAGTCTTGTTCAGGTGATGATATAAACCTCTAATTCAAAATCTCACTTCAACCAACCTTAATATTTTAGTGGCTTCTCTTAATAGCCTTTGATATATAATACCTCAGGAATTAATCTTTGACCACTTAATTTATGTTTGTAGTAAAGTCCCACTTTAGAATTTTTGAAAATTAAATGTTATTAAAACAGAAAATATAGTGGAGCAAATCTTTCTTGCAAATAATTCTGCAAGATTCTTACAATTTTATTAACCTGAAATTTTATTGTAAGTATGGTTTTTATCATAGATATGAGTCCTATGGCTTTACATGATCTGGTCTCTGCTTAATTTTTTCTTCATCTCTCCTACCTCTTGCCTTGTTTCTGATATTACAGACATGTTGCTCAGACAAAACTTTCATCTTCTCACTTCTGTATTTTCACATGCTGTGTCTTCTAGACGTATGCTGTTGACCCTTCCCATGACACACACAACATACCTCCCCCTTTTCCTTAGTAACTCATACTCATCCTTCAAATTTCAGCCACTACTTGTCTGGGAGACTTTCCTCATTCCCCAGACCCCATTTGGTTCTCTGAATTTGTATCCCTCCAGTAGGCTTTGTCACCTTTATCTTGGTCACATTTACCATGCTGTATTAGAACTGTGTGCTCCTTCCCATGGACTAGTAAGCTCCCTAAGATACACCAATGGTTTTATTTATTATGGCATCCCTTGGTTCATTAGTTCTCTATTGTTGCATAACAAATTACCACACATTTAGGAACTTGAAAAATTCCACATTATTTGCTTCTGTGGGTCAAGAGTCTGAGCACAGCTTAGCTGTTTGCTTTACTTCAAGGTCTCTCACAAGGTTGCAAACAAGGTGTCAATCAGGGCTGGAGTCTCATTAAAAGGTAAACAGGGCAAGATCAGTTTCCAAGCTCACATAATTGTTGGGTGGAATTCAGATCCTCCCTCCCTATTGCCCAGAGGCTGCCTTCAGGTTCTGACCAAGTAAGCCTCTCCAGGATGGCTGCTTGCTTCATGAAAGCATGCAAATTGAGAAGATAACAGAATTTGTTAGCAAGATGGAAGTGACAATCTTTTATATAACATAATCATTGGAGTGATATTTCATCCTCTTTGCCATATTCTGTTAGAAGCAAATCATAGATCTGTACACACTTCAGGGTAGAAATTACACAGGCTGGAAATCATGAGTCTGCCTACCACACAGGATCCGGCATTACAGGATTCTTTTTTGCTTTTGGTGCCCACAATTCTTGGTCATGCCACTTCCAAGAATGAAGAGATAGACCAGACAGAGTGGTGGACAGCAAAACAAAGTTTGCTGAGCAATACTAAAGTTTATTTAGTGATAGAGTATAAAGCTCCTGAAGAGAGGGGGGACTCGAGACGATTGCTACCAAAATTTCTAAGTGTAGGGATTTTTATGAGCTTGTTGGTGGGCTGTTTTAATCTGATTAACCCTCCATGTGTCTATCATGCATTCAGGTTTTTATCATCTATCACGTGGGAAAGGGTTATGGGCTCCTTCCAGGGTGGTGTAAAATCCTTTTAAAGGTGGTTTCCTCTTGGGGGTGGGAGGCTTGTCCCTGCCTGCCTTCCTTCCAATGATCCTTCATCACTGGTACTATATTGGCACACAGTAGGCACTGTATATATTAGATAAATTTGTTTGACTCTATTTTTCTCTCTGACTAGATTCCTCTATTTTTTTATTTTCCATTATTTTGAAAATATTTTTTAGGTATGTTCAGTTAACCTAAAAGTAGGGATTTTTGAAAAAGACAAAACAATTAAAAATAAATCAGCAAAAGAACTTCAAATAATTGTAAAATACACAGGCATCCTGTGTTGTTTTCTAATATTTTCAAGCCACACTGCAAATGTATGTTATCCAAAGCAGTGTAAACATGGCACAGCTGTGTACAGAATCTCCTATTTAAATTACTTCATCATAGATTTTCCTTACCCTCTTGAATTATGATTTTAATGTTACACACTAAAATTACTTCATGTGGTGAAATTGACTCCATTGAATTTTGTAACAGGAAACAATCTTGACTTCCGATGAAGAAGAAAATATTATCCTTAAAAATTTTGTATAAACAGTAAGTCAGAATTGAATAATTCTACAATAAAAGAGAAACACTATTCTGTTTCCTTCAGTTTCTCTATCAGACATCTGAAAGTTTCTTTCATCTGTTATTTGGGATTCTTCTAAAGTAATAAATAGATGAAGTGCCAAACTCAGCTGAAGAGATAGTTACATAAGTGCACTTAATGATCCTTGCCATATACAGAGCACCTAACATTACAGGACAATGTTCCTGGAGCATGCATCCACTGTTTCCAAGGGTAAATAAACTCTTTTCAAAAGTGTATTGTATATAGGTTAATGTCTGCAAAGGTTAAAAACATCAAATTCTGAAATATCATGACCTGACATTAATGACCCAATAATAGGTTGACATTTGCAATTCTTTGTTTGGGGGGGGGGGGGTTGGTAATAGCCCACCATATGCAAAGATCAGCTTCTGCATTTAGTTGCTTATCTCAAAGGAAAAAAATATGAGTAATAATAGTACAAGGGAGGTTAATAACAAGTAAAGACCTAGTACAGCTTTTATCGGTGTGTTTAGAAAATGAACTGAGAATTGCTGTCAACTTGATTGGGAAGGGGAAGGGAAGAATGGATCCATATGGGAGGCATCACTCAGCTTCCTGTGTTTCTGTGAAGGTGGTTCGCAAGGTTACCTGAGCTGATGCAACATAAAGCTGAAATTTGCATGTCAAAGCTTTGTTCCTTTTGTGAGCTACTGCCACACAAATCATTGGCCCTGGGGTTTAAATTTCACAGATGTCTAAGCTCATTTAAAAATTAAAGTGCAATAATTTGTAATCCACAGTACATCTAGTCATTCTGATTTTTCAGAATGTTTTGTTTTGCTATTCTTTGTTTCTACCAACTTAGATTCTATTTTTTTCATAAACTGTATCAGTTTTTCCAGCGAAAGCTAATGTATTCTTTGACAAGAACATTCTTTTTGGGGCCATTGTACTAGTGCTACAGTTAAGGTTCAAAAGAATAATATTTATTCATATTTAAAATCAGAACCAAAAATAACTCAGCATTAAGCTGACCATTTCATTTTCCTGTGCTCCTGGAAAAAAACAAAAAACCGTGACTCATGGATGCTAGTTCTCTGTCCATGTTACTTATTATTTCAACTTATTATTTTCAAGTTTCTAGAACACTTTCTAGGGAAATTTGTACTGCATTTTGCTCTATGAATTATTTCATCAGAATTAATGGCTTTACATTACCAGAAAATATCCTAAGATGCAATGCTCCAATAGGCTTATAATGACTTACTATAGATTATATTTATTAACGTTGCTATAAATTAACATCTTTTCTCAATAGAGTTGAAAGCATTATGTGATAAAATTTTAAAGTTCATAGAAAAGAATTATAAATGTGAAGCAAATAGAATTTTACTCATCCAGATTAGATATACATTAGTACACTGAAAAATAGGAAAAATAAACAATACTTTTAGTTTTCTTTTTTCTCCTTAGCACCAAATCTATAGGAAATGCTAAAGCAACATTCCAGTGCTTAAAACACTGGTATTAGTTCCAATTATACTGATTGAATCAATGTTTCAACTCTTGCCCCCTTTCCTTAAATAAATGGAAACAATATAACAATTATATTTCATATTTTTTTCACAACTCTATGGATTTTTTTTTTCAAGAGTGTAGAGAATGGAGATGAATCACATGAATCACAGGTCTGGAAACACTTAACAGCTTGAGTGTCCTTGGGCAATGGAAAGGAAGACAAAGTTAATGATTGCACTGAGATTTCATGGTAGGAAATACAGAATGAATTTTTAAACTATATCACAGGCCAAACCAATCACTTCTATATTTTAGAGTAACAATAGGATTATTTTCATAGAAATACACTTGTATTTCTATTTGTTGCATAATTATAGATATTGGTTATGTTCAAGGATGGTCAAAGATGAGAATGGCATGTAATTATTGAAAGGTTGAGATTTTATATACACTTAATTTGCACAGCTGATAAAAACACTCAAGTTCCAGAACACATGTAAATTAATGATTTATTCTCTCCCATTGCTAATAAAATTCTCATAGAACATATTGAGAATACATTAACATTTAATGGTAAGATGTTTTTTTCTTTTTGCAGTTGATGGTGGCTATTATATAATTAAATGGTCAAAAATGTTTATGTCCCAAAACTCTCAGGTTCAAAGTTTTGATCACAAAAAGAGTATCATAAGCATGTTTTTTTCTGTAATATACAAAGGAATATTCAATAGGTAGTCTATGAATATCTGAACGTGTTAAGTAAAGGAATGTATATAGAATATAAGATCTGATCTGTGGTTTGATGGTATTTAGACACTAACATATTCTTATTTTAGTATGGTCTCACCATTTGATTAAAACTAATAACATGTACTATGAACAAATGGAAGCCAAATAAAAACGATAAATTTTTATTTGAGAAAGAAACTGGAATTTTAGGACATATCTATCAGGGGTTAGTCAAATATCTTAGTGCTCTCAAAAAAAAAATTGAATGCAAATATTAAACCTTTAATTCTTAAATTCAAAAATAGTATTATTTTGTAGATTGAAGTTTTCTATGTAAAGATCATATCCCCTAAAAATAAAGATAGTTTTACTTCTTTCCCAATTTAAATACATTTCATTTATTTGGCTTCTCTATTTTTTTTCAGCAAGAGCAAATTATTTATTTTGGTATTTTTTTTTATTGGAGTTCGATTTGCCAACATATAGTATAACACCCAGTGCTCATCCCGTCAAGTGCCACCCTCAGTGCCCGTCACCCAGTAACCCCATCCCCCTGCCCACCTCTCCTCCACCACCCCTGGCTCATTTCCCAAAGTTAGAAGTCTCCCATGCTCTGTCACCTCTCTGATATATCCCACTCATTTTCTCTTCTTTCCCTTATAATCCCTTTCACTATTCTTTATATTCCCCATATGAATGAAACCATATAATGTATGTCCTGCTCTGACTGACTTTAATTCACTCAGCATAATATGCTCCAGTCCATCCTCATTGAAGCAAATGGTGGGTATTCGTCGTTTCTAATGGCTGAAAAATATTCCATTGTATATATACCACAACTTTTTTATCGATTCATCTTTCATTGCACAGAGTCTCCTTCCACAGTTTGGCTATTGTGGACATTACTGCTATAAACATTAGGGTGCAGGTGTCTTGGTCTTTCACTGCATCTGTATCTTTGGGATAAATCCTCACTAAATAGTGTAATTGCTATTTAGTATTACACTAAATAATAATAATAATAATAATAATTATTATTATTATTTAGTATTACACTAAATAATAATAATAATAATAATAATTATTATTATTAATAGTAATAGTGTAATTGCTGGGTCATAGGGCAGATCTAATAATAATAATAATTATTATTATTTAGTATTACACTAAATAATAATAATAATAATTATTATTATTATTATTAATAGTAATAGTGTAATTGCTGGGTCATAGGGCAGATCTATTTTTAACTTCTTGAGGAACCTCCACACAGTTTTCCAGAGTGGCTATGCCAGTTCACATTCCCACCAACAGTGCAAGAGGGTTCCCCTTTTTCCACATCCTCTCCAACATTGGTTGTTCCCTGTCTTGATAATTTTCACTATTCTCATTGGTGTAAGGTGGTATCTCATTGTGGTTTGATTTGTATTTCCCTGATGGCAAGTGATGCAGAGCATTTTCTCATGTGCTTCTTGGCCATGTGTGTGTCTTCTTTGGTGAAATTTCTGTTCATGTCTTCTGCCCATTTCATAATTGGATTGTTTGTTTCTTTGCTGTTGAGTTTAATAAGTTCTTTATAGATCTTGGATACTAGCCCTTTATCTGATAGGTCATTTGCAAATATCTTCTCCCATTCTGTAGGTTGTCTTTTAGTTTTGTTGACTGTTTCTTTTTCTGTGCAGAAGCTTTTTATCTTGATGAAGTCCCAATAGTTCATTTTTGCTTTTGTTTCTCTTGCCTTCGTAGATGTATCTTGCAAGAAGTTGCTGTGGCCAAGTTCAAAAACGGTGTTGCCTGTGTTCTCCTCTAGGATTTTGATGGAATCTTGTCTCACATTTAGATCTTTCATCCATTTTGAGTTTATCTTTGTGTATGGTGTAAGACAATGGTCTAGTTTCATTCTTCTGCACGTGGCTGTTCAATTCCCCAGCACCATTTATTGAAGAGACTGTCTTTCTTCCAGTGGATAGTCTTTCCTCCTTTGTCGAATATTAGTTGACCATAAAGTTGAGGGTCCACTTCTGGATTCTTTATTCTGTAACATTGATCTATGTGTCTGTTTCTGTACCAGTACCACACTGTCTTGATGACCACAGCTTTGTAGTACAACTTGAAATCCGGCAGTGTGATTTTTCTTTTTTCAATATTCCCCTGGCTCTTCAGGTTCTTTTCTGATTCCACCCAAAATTTAAGATGATTTGTTCCAGCTCTCTGAAGAAAGTCCATGGTATTTTGATAGGGATTGCACTGAATGTGTCAATTGCCCTGGGTAGCATTGACATTTTCACTATATTAATTCTTCCAATCCATAAAGATGGAATATTTTTCCATCTCTTTGTGCCTTCCTCAATTTCTTTCAGAAGTGTTTTGTAGTTTTTTTTTAAGGTTATAGATCCTTTACCTCTTTAGTTAGGTTTATTCCTAGGTATCTTATGCTTTTGCTTGCAAACGTAAATGGGATTGATTCCTTAATTTCTCTTTCTTCAGTCTCATTGTTAGTGTATAGAAATGCCACTGATTTCTGGGCATTGATTTTGTATCCTGCCACACTGCCAAATTTCTGTATATGAGTTCTAGCAATCTTGGGGTAGAGTCTTTTGGATTTTCTACATATAGTATCACGTCATCTGCAAAGAGGGAGAATCTGACTTCTTTTGTGCTAATTTGAATGCTTTTTATTTCTTTTTGTTGCTTGATTGCTGAGGCTGGGATTTCTAGTACTATGTTGAATAGCAGTGGTGAGAGTGGACATCCCTGTCGTGTTCTTGATCTTAGGGGAAGGGCTTCCATTGTTTCCACACTGAGAATGATATTTACTGTTGACACTTCGTTGATGGCTTTTAAGCTGCTGATGAATGTTTCTTCTATCCCTACACTCTGAAGAGTTTTGATCAGGAATGGATGCTGTATTTTGTCAAATGCTTTCTCTGCATCTATTGAGAGGATCATATGGTTCTTGTTTTTCTCTTGTTGATATGACCTATCATGTTGATAGTTTTACAAGTGTTGAACCACCCTTGCATTACAGGGATAAATCCCACTTGGTCATGGTGAATAATCTTCTTCATGTACTGTTGGATCCTATTGGCTAGTATCTTGTTGAGAATTTTTGCATCCATGTTCATCAGAGATATTGGTCTGTAATTCTCCTTTTTGGTGGGGTCTTTGTCTGGTTTTGGAATTAAGATGATGCTGGCCTCATAAAACCAGTTTGGAAGTATTCCATCCCTTTCTATCTTTCGGAACAGCTTTAGTAGAATATTGTTTCTTCTTTAAACATTTGATAGAATTTCCCTGGGAAGCCCTCTGGCCCTGGACTTTTGTGTCTTAGGAGGTTTTTGATGACTGCTTCAATTTCCTCTCTGGTTATTGGCCTGTTCAGGTTTTTATTTCTTCCTGTTCCAGTTTTGGTGGTTTGTGGTTTTCCAGAAATACGTCCATTTCTTTTAGACTGCCTAATTTGTTGGCGTATAGCTGCTCATAATATGTCTTTAAAATTATTTATATTTCCTTGGTATTGGTTGTGATCTCTCCTTTTTGATTCATGTTTTTATTTATTTGAGTCTTTTCTCTCTCTGTTTTTTAAATAAGACTGGCTAATGGTTTATTTATCATATTAATTCTTTCAAAGAACCAACTCCTGGTTTTGTTGATCTGTTCTACAGTTCTTCTGGTGTCTATTTCATTGAGTTCTGCTCGAATCTGTACTAACTCTCTTCTTCTGCTGGGTGTAGGTATTATTTGCTGTTCTTTCTCCAGTTCCTTTAGGTGCAAGGTTAGTTTCTGTATTTGAGTTTTTTCTAATTTTTTGAGGTATGCTTGTATTGTAATGTATTTCCCTCTCAGGACTGCTTTTGCTATATCCCAAAGATTGTGAACGGTTGTATCTTCATTTTCATTAGTTACCTTGGATCTTTTTAATTCTTCTCTAATTTCTTGGTTGACCCATTCATCTTTCAGCAGGATGCTCTTTAACCTCCACGTGTTTGAGTTTCTTCCAAATTTCTTCTTGTGATTTAGTTCTAGTTTCAAAGCATTGTGGTCTGAAAATATGCAGGGGACAATCTCAGTCTTTTGGTATCAGCTGAGACCTGATTTGTGACCCAGTATGTGGTCTATTGTGGAGACAATTCCACGTGTACTTGAGAGGAATGTGTATTCAGTTGCATTCAGATGGAAAGTCTGTATACATCTGTGAAATCCATCTGGTCCAGTATGTCATTTAAAGCCCATGTTTCTTTGTGGATGTTGTGCTTAGAATATCTATCATTTGCAGAAAGTGTTGTGTTGAAGTCTCCTACTATTTGTGTATTATTATCTAAGTATGTCTTTACTTTGGTTGTTAATTTATTGATATACTTAGCAGTTCCCACCCTAGGGGCATAAGTATTCATGATTGTTAGATCTTTTTGTTGGATAGACCCTTTAAGTATGATATAGTGTTCCTCTTCATCTCCTACTGTAGTCTTAAGGATTAACTTTAATTTATCTGATATGAGGATTGCTACCCCAGCCTTCTTTTGAGGACCATTTGATTGGTGAACGGTTCTCTAACCTTTCAGTTTCATGCTGGAAGTGTCCTTAGGTCTAATATGAGTCTCTTGTAGATAGCAAATAGATGGGTCTTGCTTTTTTATCCAATTTGAAACCCTGCGTCTTTTGATGGGATTATTTAGCCCATTCACGTTCAGAGTAACTATCGAAAGATATGAATTTAGTGTCATTGTAATGCCTATTCAGTCTCTGTTTTTGTGGATTATTTCTTTGGGTTTCCTCTTTCTTTTATAGGGTCCCCCTAAATATTTCTTGCAGAGCTGGTTTGATGGTCACATATTCTTCCAGTTTCTGCCTATCTTGCAAGCTGTTTATCTCTCCTTCTATTCTGAATGAGAGCCTTGCTGGATAAAATATTCTTGGCTGCATGTTCTTCTCATTTAAGACCCTGAATATATCCTGCAGCCCTTTCTGTCTTGTCAGGTGTCTGTGGAGAGGAGTGCTGTTAATCTATCATTTCTCCTCAGATAAGTTAGGGACTTCTTGTCTCTTGCTGCTTTAAGGATTTTCTTTCTATGTTTGGAATTTGCAAGCTTCACCTTTTTATTTTTTTTTTTTAAGATTTCATTTATTTATTCATGAGACACACGGAGAGAGAAAGAGAAGCAGAGATACAGGCAGAGGGAGAAGCAGGCTCCATGCAGGGAGCCCAATGTGGGAATTTATCCCAGGTTTCCAGGATCACACTCTGGACTGAAGGTGGTGCTAAACCACTGAGCCACCAGGGCTGCCCTGCAAGTTTCACTGTTAAATGTTGAGGTATTGAATTTTTTTTTTTTTTTTTTTTTTTTTTTTGGTGGGGAGATCCTCTCTATCTCCTAAATCTAAATGCCTGTTTCCCTCCCCAAATTTGGGAAGTTCTCAGCTATGATTTGGTGAAATATGCTTTCTGGCCCTCTGGCCCTCCAGATGCTCTCTGGAACCTCAATTATATGTAGATTCTTCCTTCTGAGGCTATCATTTATTTCCCTTAACCTTTCCTCATGATCTTTTGTTTTTCTCATTTTTCCTCAACTTCCTTCCTGCCATCAACTTGTCTTCTATATCACTCACTCTTTATTCTACCTCATTAACCCTCGTCATTAGGACCTCCAGTTTGGATTGTATTTCATTTAATTGATTTTTAATTTTGGCCTGATTAGATCTAAATTCTGCAGTCATGAAGTTTCTTGAATCCTTTATGCTTTTTTCCAGAGCCACCAGTAGCTTTATAATTGTGCTTCTGAATTGGTTTCCAACATCAAATTGCAATCCAAATGCTGTAATTCTGTGGCAGAGTACTGTTTCTGATTCTTTCTTTTGTGGTGAATTCTTCTTTCTAGTCATTTTACTCAGTGCAGAGTGGCTGTATGAGTGGGCTGAGTCAAGATTATCAACCGTGACCTTAGTAAATTTCACCCCAGATGATTCTGATGTCAGAGACCAGAAATTGAAAACAAAGATCAGAACAAAGTGAAACAAAAGGACCCTAAAGTGAAAAACAAATTTTAAAGCAATGTAGTAAAAAATAAAAGGCCAAGAATCCCAAAGAAGAAGAAAGAGAGAGAAAGAGAGAGAGAGAGAGAGAGAGAAATGAGAAAAGAAGAGAAAAAAGCCACAGAGGAAAATAAAGAAAAAAGAAAAAAAGGAGAAGAAAAAAAAGTGTGTGGGGGGGGCGGGGGGGACGGTGGGACTGGGAGATGGTGGTGACAAATTTGTAGTGGAGGGAGAATATAGTCTATTTCAGGGATCCTAGAGTGTGATCCTTTTAGTTCTGAGTATATTAAGTTTGTATGTTAGAAGAAGCTCAGTTCCAAATTTATATAAACCAGCAATACTTGTAGAGAGCCCCAACACTGACCACCAAAACATAAACGAGATAAAAGAGGGGGGCAGAATGGGAATGAAGAGAGAATATAATCTCACAGAATGAACCAGCATGGTATACCACTTGGTTCTGGGTGCATGCTGGTCATGTTTTAGAAGGTATTAACTTCTGCCATTGTACAACAAAATTAGGCAGAGAAAACAAAAAACACAAAACAAACAAACAAACAAACAAAAAACATATCTTTTTAAAAAAATTTTATTTATTTATTCATGAGAGACACAGAGAGAGAGAGAGGCAGAGACACAGGCAGATGTAGTTGCAGGCTCCATGCAGGGAGCCCGATGTGGGACTGGATCCTGGGTCTCCAGGATCACACCCTGGGCTGAAGGCAGCATAAACTGCTGAGCCACCCGGGCTGCCCCCCCAAAAAACATATCTTATATATCTCCCCAAATGAAGTTGAGTATGTGGAAGGGAATCCAGAAGTGGAAAATATATCTAGGACGTGTAATTGTAGAAATATGAGAGTCAAAAAGGAAGAGTGTTAAAAATAAAGAGGTGGTAAAATATTGTAGTTAAGGTGGGAAAAGAGAAAAATAATTGGAAATTTATAGCCTGATATAAAAACAAGTTGTACTGGAAAAAGGAAAAAAAAAGGAGTGGTCCCCTCTAGTTCTATATACTATAAATTCCTCAATTTCCCCTGGAGCTTTCCAGCACTGTGTGATCAAGAACTTGTTCTTCCCTTCTTCTTCAAGCTGGTCTCCTGGGGGAGGGTCTGCTGTGCGGATTCTCAGGTGTGTGTACCTGAGGGAGATGCCCCGCCCCATGCTGGGTGCCAGACTCAGTGGGAGCTGTTTACCCCGGGAGGCCTCTGTTCCCTGCTCTGCCTCCCCCAGGCACAGGGTGACACAAAGGAACAACAACACTGGTGGTGGCCAGCTCTCCAGCCCTAGAGTCAGCTCCCTGCCGTAACCATTGCAGTCTTCCAGTCCGCAGGGACCTGGATGCTCCTGGAAACGGGGGTACCAATCTGCACAGCTTGGGGGCGTCTGGTAGCATGAGACTCCTCACTGTCCTGTGCCCTCCTCGCCTCTGCCTGTCCTGGGGCGGGTGCAGGATCCTGGGCTGTGTCCCCCGGTGCCCTGGGATCCTGGGCCTGTGCTGCTGGAATCGTGCTCCTGGGATGCACAGCTCCTGAAGGCAGCAGGGTGCAGACCTCTTTGCCTGGAGCCCCCACCTGACCGACTGCCTTCTCCCCGAGGCCCCACCGAGTATGTGCTTCAGCCCTTTACCGAGATCGGCCTGTGTGTGTAGTGTGCTTTACCCTGGGTGCACTTCCTCTATTAGTGACTTCAGGAAACTGGAGGCTTCCCTACCCCTTCTCCCATTGGGCTGATTTCCCTGCTAAGTGCTTTTCCATCCGGGAAGGATCTGATGTGGATTTTTAAAGTTCCTGCTTCTCTGGGGCTGGGATTTCTTTTCTGTCCTAGAAGATCTGGCTGCCCAGTCTTAGCCTGGCTCCTCGCAGGGCCCCTCCCCCATTTCATTGTTTTTTTATTTGATTTTTTTGGTTGTTTGTTTGTTTTTTGCCCTCCCACCTTGCTAGAAGGGAAGCCCTTCTGTCTCTAGTGTTCCGGCTGTTCTCTCTTTGAATTTCAGGTTGGATTTGTAGGTGTTCAGGACGATTTGAAAGTTATCCATGTAAGTTGGTGGTGCCAGGTGATTTGAGGACTCTACTTCTCTGCCATCTTGCCCTGCCTCCCCCGCTTCTCTACTTTAGATGGGATTTTCCCCTATAATGTTAAATATCTATGGTGAAAAAGACAATCTTTGTCTTGATCTTAAAAGCAGAACTTTAGTCCTTCTCTATTGAATGTGTTGTGCTGCTATTATGAAAAAGTGCTGAATTTTATCAGTTGCCTTATGTCCCCCCCTTGTTCTAGAATATATTATATTGATTTATAATATTTTTTTTGCATTGAAATAGCTTTGCATTCTTGAGATAAATCCTACTTGGTCACAGTGTATAATCCATTTAGTGTTCTGTTAAATGGATTTGGTCTTCTAGTATTTTGCTGAGCACTTTAGTGTCTATATTCATAAGGTACATTCTGTTGCTTTCTTGTATCTTTTTTGGACTTTGGTATCAGTATAATTTTGGCTTTATACAATATCGTAGGATATTTTTTTTTTTTCGTAGGATATTTTTTTTAAAGAGTTTGAGTAGAGTTGGTTTTAATTTCTTAAAAGTTGTAATTCACCAAAGAAATCATCTATTCCTGAACTATTATTGGTTATTGATTCAATCTCTTTATTATAAGTGTATTGAGATATTGTTGCTGTTGGTTTTTCCCCCCAAGATAAAATTGACTGGTATGTTTCTAAGAATATACCCATTTTGTCTAGATTATCTAATTTATTGACAAAGCAATTGTTTATATTATTCTTATAATCTTTGTAACTTCTGGGGTGCCTGGGTGGCCCAGGTGGTTAAGTGTCTGCTTTCAGCTCAGGTCATGATCCTGGAGTGCTGACATCAAGCCCCACATGGGGCTTCCTGCTCAGCAGAGAGCCTGCCTCTCTCTCTCTCTCTGCTCCTCCCTCTGCTTGTGGTTTCTTTCTCTCTCTTTCTCTGTCAAATAAATAAAATATTTTTAAAAATCTTTGTAATTTCTATAATTTTGCGAGTTAATGCCCCCACTTCCATTTCTGGTTTTAGTTATCTTCTTTTTTTCTCAGTCTAACTAAAAGTTTCTCAATTTTGTTGATGCTTTCAAGGAAACAACATTGGTTTTGTATATATTCCCTATTTTTCTATTTTAGTCATTTCTCTTCTAATCTTTCTTCTTTTTTTAATATATGCACTTAACAGCTATAAATTTGCCTTTGGGCAGTATTTTGCAACATCTTATAAGTTATGGTATGCTGTGTTTTTGCCCTTATTCATATCAAAGTAGTTTCTAATTTTCTTAGTTACTTCTTCTCTGAACCTGTTATGGGCTGAATTGTATTCCCCTCCCAAATCATATGTTGAAGTCTTTATTGCCCCCAGAACTTTACAATGTTACTATAATTGGAGATAAGGCCCTTAAAGAGGTAATTAAGGTCAAATAAGGTTATTTGTGTCACCTCTTGTATGCCTGGTGTTCTCATAAGGGGTGTTAAGGCATCAAGAGACAAAGGGAATATCTTATGTAAACAAAAGATGGCCACCAACAAGGCAAAGAGAAAGGCCCTCAGAAAAAAACAACCCATAGTCATTGTGAGCTTGGACTTATGCCCTCCAGAAAAGTGGGAAAGTATATTCCTATTTATTCACTCAGTCTGTGGAACTTTGTTATGGCATCCCTGACAACTTAATACTGATCTATCATCTATTTAAGAGGGTATTAATTTCCAGGTATTTGTGATTTTTCCAGTTTTCTTGTAGTAATTGCTTAAGTTCATTGTGATCAGGGAAGATATCTTGTATAATTTGTTTTGTTTAAATTTAAGAATTGTTTTATGATTTAACATATAGTCTGTTCCAGAACATAATACATGTACACTTGAAAAAAATGTGTAATCTGTTGTGTAGAGTGCTCTGTGTCACTGCTGTTCTGTCCAGTTTTATACATTATTGAAAGTGGGGTAGTAAAGTCTCCTATTATAGAACTGCCTGTGTCTTTTAATTTTGTTAATGTGTGCCTCCTGTATATTGAGGCTCTGCTATTTGGGATATATATGTAGATAGAGAAATTCTATATATATATATATTTATATTTACAAACAAATATATATATAACATATATATGTTTTAATTGTATTAGCTTCTTGATGAATCAGTACTTTGAATAAGCATCCCAGTGTCTCTGGCCTTCATAGTTTTCGATGAGAAATTGGCTGTTAATATTATCAAAGTTCCTTTGTAAATGGTGAGTATTATTCCTTGGCATATTTGAAGATTTCTCTTTTATTTGGCTTTTAATGATTTGATTATAATGTGTTTCAGTGTGACTTTTTTTGAGTTTATACTGCTTGCTGCACATTTAACTTTATGGATGTGTTACTTTGTTTTTTTTTTTTTGTTACTTTGTTTTTTTTTGTAACATTTAGAAAGTTTTCAACCATTATTCCTTCAAATATATATATATATACATATATATATGTATATATATATGTTATTAAATATACATACATTTGATAACATAGAAATGAAGGTCACAAGGGTATAAATTAGCTCTATGAAATATTTTACTTTTTTATCACATATGCCACAATATTTGTTGTTAATGATTCTATTTACATTTTTTTAGTATATACCAGAAATTATTAAATGACATTTATAGATTATTTCAAAAACAACCGTAGTACATCCATGAGGATTAGTATGTTTAACCCTTAGGCTTTTCTTATAAATTTTATCAACTTAACAGCGAGATAGATATGCCAACATAAAAAGCATCCCTGTCTTATTTCCCATACTAATTGGAAAAAAAAAATCAGTGAAATATACTCTTAGAATATATTTTTCATTATAAAGATTCCCTGTGAGTTCTCAAAGCTACCTATCAATTATCCACCCTAAAAGAGTTCTTTTGAATTTTAAATCATAAACCTTAAGTTTATTTTAAATTGTTGCAGGAGAAATTTAGCAGGAACTGGAAACTAGATTTTAAAAAGTACCCACATGCATCCTTGTACACACAGATTTTATAGCATAGAATAATACTAAATATTTTTAAAGTAGCAATCGAGATATGTTCTGATAGTGCTGTAAAATGTGAAGTGTTATACAATTTTTAAGGTAATATTATTAATTTTGAATTAATTGATTTATCTTGAAATTTCATAGTTAAGGCCACAAGTATATAGAGTTGGTAGTTGATTATGCAGCCTATCTTTTCCCATTGCTATGTAGTCAATAGACTCTTAGCAATCTAAACTTCTATTGTGACCAATTAATATGAGAAAATAGATTTCACCTATTTTGATTTATAGTACTTTTCCATGAATGTAAATCGTAATTAATGTAAGAAATCCCTGTATTTTACATACTTGTCAATTAAAACCAAATATTAGAAAAAAATTTTAATACAGATTCAAATAAGCTATGAATTTGAAATTGGAAATCATTTAATAAAATTGAGTTAGAATTTTGTGATTCTCTTTTCTACTGTTTTTAATAAACACATAAGTTTGAAAAATAAATGATGTATATCATTCCAAGTCTTAAAATGCCCTATTTTTAATTTTGTCCTATAACTTATGACAAAGATCTTTATGAATATCTATTTTAAAGGCTATATTAAGCACTTCAAAGAATTCCACATGATAGACCATGATTATCTTAAGTAATTTCTATAGTAATGAAAATCTTTTAATAGAAGCTCATATGCTTAGGAGCAAGCCTTTGGTGGTTCATTATGTATTTTAAAAAAATGAAAAAAAAAAAAAGAAACACTAGGGCGATATCCATACCTTCAGAAGCATAATGACTATGAATAATGGCTGTAATTAATATTCAGAATTATATATATCCATTTCCAATATTAGCAATTCCTTTTAAGTGCAAGTACTATCATCTCTAAGAAAAATGTTAATTATAGCACATTCCCACTTTAAAAAATTATTTTCTATCAAGGTAGAATAAAAACAATAAAATAATAAACAGAACATAAACGTAAAGAGGAGATTTTGTCTTTTTCTCCCAGAAGATGGTCTATAACCTTAAGTGATTGTTTCTGAAGCTTAAGAAAAAGTGAAAGGGTTACTTTTCTTTTTTTTTTTTCTTTTTTTTTTTTTTTTTTTTTTAAGGGTTACTTTTCTAATTAAAAAATTCAAGTAGCTGTGTTTTCATCTTTTGTATCTGAAATTATGTGAACTTTTAACTCACTAACAAATCATTAGTAATAATTGCTTTAAAGTGGGTTTTATTGAGGAATGAGGGTCTTTTATCTAAGTATTGTATACATAGTAGAGACTTTTAAGTTGTTAGTATGATTATGTATCATTTGTATGATATGCAAATTATATAGTCATCCTAAGGGTTATGAAAAAGATTTGTTAAATTGACATTTATAAGGAGTGTTCCTCACTTAACTTGCCCACCCTGGGACCAAATTTTACAATGTGATAACATATTTGTAACAATACTTGGAGAGACTGTTTTTTAAATCAAAGTCTTCCTGAAAACAATTGATTAAACCCTCACAAAAAATGAAATTATATTTATTTGAGTTTCACACCACAGAAAGCTGAAATTCCTTATTATTTTTGAAAACTGGTTTTCTGGAAGCACAGTTTTCACGAGCAGAGGATTGTAAAGCAAAGTGTGCTAGGATGCTAGAGTGTTGTTTTGAAGGCATACAACACAGTAGTGGGAAAATTAGCCTGTGTACAAAGACAATGTGGTTCCCAAAGACCTATATCCAAAACTTGTTGCACTGATTTCTGTGATTTTTAACTCTTCTAGAGAATCTAGACTCATTCTCTTTTTATTCTGCCTTACTGTTGAATATGTAAGTCAGTTGTTCTCAAAACTGAGCTATAGAACAATCACTTAGAAAACCTAAGATAAGACAGCTAAGTTTTGCTAGCTTAAGTGCAAGTAAGGGTCAATGCCCTGATAGAAAGATCCTAGCCTTCTTCACTACAACTGGTAAAAAGCTGGATTCCTGTCTAATTAGGGTTGTCCTTGTGGTTTCAACAGCAATAAAGTCTATTATTTTCCTACTGAGGCATCAGAGTAACCTAGTATAGTATGAGAAAAGGGAGAGACTTTTAACACATTCCACTTAAAAGAATAAACTGTTCTGGAAATGAAACTTCCCTTTTAGCGTAAAGGAAATATTGAGACTTAGGAAAAATATGGGTTCCTATGAAATATCAAACTGAGCATTCATTTTTGATAACTTCAATTTTCTCAAAGTGGTAGATCATGTAATCATCATCTTAGAAATCAGCAATGAGCTAAAAGGGCTAGGAAAGATGGAAGCTCTAAGATCCCCGTTGTTGGGAATGGGAGAAGGAACTATGCCAAGATATGTAAAAAGTTGAGGGTCTAGTTAAACTTGTAGGTGATATGGATATGTAGGTTGGCACTAAAGTATATTAAAACAAGGTAGCAAGAAAAAAGACTTGGGAAACTTGGTTTCTTACAAAATTCAGGTTCTTCACTCACTAGCTTTCTGACCTAATACATGTTGATTAACCTATCCATAACTTATTCACTTCCATGGTGAGTATAATACATTTTCATTCCATTAGGTTTAGGGATTATATGTAAAGCTGGTCTCAACTCTAAATTTTAAAGCTATATGTTAAGTCTAAGATGTTATTTTTGTTGATGTGATTATAGTAGTTTAAATTTTAACTTTTCAAATGGAGCAGATCTATAATGTACAGATATGTATAAATTCTGAATGTCAATATATACATTGATATAGTTTGGTATTTATATAATGTAGACATATTTAATATGCTTATCTATGTATTTTAATATAGTATACATCTATATATGTAGGATATATATGAATTTTCATATGTATATAGATACATATGAATAGATATGAATTTCAGTCTGTCACGATAAAAAATATTCCATACAATAATCTTCCATTTAAAACACTGCAAGTACAATGTTGGCACTAAGTTTCTGCACTTTAATTAATGTTGCACTTAATATTTATTTTTTGTTATGTTGTTTGGGGACAGTTAAGCAAGATAATGCCCACAGAGAAAAGAATAAAGTACAACAATTGTTGACATAGATTTTTTGAGTGCTTCTATGCACATGAATGAAATGAGCTCAGTATAATTGCTGGAGTAGAAATTACAAAATTAAATGGTGCCCTTGGATATGACCCAAATGCAAACCTCCTTTTGTTACAGTAGTTTGCTTTGAGGGAAAGAAGGTAGCAAACCAAGAATCAAAGAATTGCATTTTAAAATGAGTATTGCACGTATTTTTACTCTACCTTTTGTATTAGTAAATTCTTTGTTGGACTATTTCTTTGGAAGTGATTAAATTTAATATATGAGAAAATAGTAAGTCTTATGATTATAATAACTGTCATTTTCTTGGTAAGATTAGTTAGCAACTACATTATCTTGTCAGTATTTTATGATAAAATTTGACTAACTGCATATTTATGCTGCATAACATCACCTGGACTATTACCTCTTAATTTATTTGCTTTAATTCAAAAAATATTGATTCCCTGGTGAATTACTTAAAGCAAAAAAATTTTCCAGAAATATTTTCTATCTCCTTAAAATCTCTGCCTCAGGTCTTCAATAAAACCTACCTTCCTATTTCCCTTCAGGAAGGATCAAAGTAGTAAAGAGAAAGCTCCTCTTTATTGCTATCTCTGTAATTCTCTACTTTTTCATTTTTCCAGTTATGATCTAGAATTTATTTCCATTCTCATTTTTAACCAATGCCTCTATTTTCTCTCTCTCTCTTTTTTTTCTTGAATCCCTTTCCTACAGTTGGGAAGCATATGGTTACTAGAACACGTCTTAGGGAGATGGGATGGAGCAGTCCAGCACAGAGTTGTGGAGGGGATGATTGTGTTTGATCCTTCTTGTCAGGAAGGGCAAAAAATGCCACGCCAGAGTCTCAGTGACAGCATAAAGCGCTGCCTGAGTGTAGTACTTGTTAGAGAAGCTAAATGAGTCACTATTGCCAATAAAGTTTTATGTTCATAAGGGCAGATGCAGAATGTTTAGTTTTGAAATAGCCCAAACTCAAAATCTAGGAATTCAAGCATGCAGGGTGGAATAAGCAGATGTTAGGGTTCCAAATGGAAAGGTTTGTGAATCTAGATGGCCAAGTAGAATTGCCATCAGGGAGATAGACCATTAGAGCCAATTAACAAGGGTAGGGGCCACAGGTTGCTATTTTAGGTCACTAGTGATGAAATATTAGATGTTGACTATCAAGGATTCAGTCCAAATCAGGCAACATTGTTCAAAAACCAAGAACAGCTGGTCAGCCAGGATGAAACCACTCCAGGTCATTATGCACCATAATCAGAGAGCAGAGAGCAGATGATTAAAGGTGATAGATATCTACTTAGTGTTTCATCCAACCAACAAATAGTTGTCCAATTTGCAGCAAGCCCTGTGATAGTTCTGAGGTCACAACAGTGAGTGAGCAGGTTCCTTGGCCTTAGCTACACCCAGACTAGAAGAGTAGGCCCACAAATATATAACTTCATAGCACTGAAAAAAAACCTGCTAATAGAAGGCTATAAATGTATTAAGGTAGCTTCTATATATGATGTTCCTCTTCAGCTTTTATATAAGTTCCATTCTATTTACTCTTGAGTTATGGTGAATGTATATCAACTAAGAGAAGCTTGTCTAACTTCATGATATCTATAGAACTTGAACCACATGACTTATAAGCTTCACTCCAGGTACTGGACTCTCCAAGATTTTAATGTGAAGGGTTAATGTGGCCATGTACTTTTAAATTAAATATTTCTTGGAACCTAATTTTTTGGAAGATAATAAATAGGTAGACCATCTTATATTTATTGTAATTCTTGTTATTGTATATTGTGAAGAGAAGAGACACATTCTAACTTTGAGTAGCCAGAGATAATATACCTTTCAAATAGATATATATTAAATGTATAATTCTTTAAACTTTTTGATAATTTTCCTTTAAGTATATTTTTATAAAGATTGCAAATTTGTGTTATAGCTCTGTATAATTGGAACATTTGTTTTTTCTTAAATTTTGGTTTTTTTCCCCATTAAACATTAAAATGAATGAAATAAAATTGATCATGAGATATGGCTTATGATATATGAAATCCATTTCCCATAATTGAGATCTGTGTTAAACAATTTTAATGCCACTTAAATAGGATGCCAAATTAGTATAGATATAATAATCATCTCAAAAGAATATATCTAAATAATTTTCAACTTCTTTAAAAAATATTTTACAAAGCGATGTAACTCTCAAAATAATGTACTATTTAATTGTTCATATCCAACTATTTATGTTAATTACCATTTGTCATTTGTATTAGCCATCAAAGCTACATTCAGTTAAATATAGGGCAAAAACATTCCACAAATCTTTTAAAATATAGAGGTTATTCAAGTCTAAAAATATGTTCAGAGGAGAAGACTCACACATCATATAGGTCTAATCTATTATTTTTAGAAGTAAGTAGTTGTATTTTTCGTAGGATAAAATCCCAAATAATTAACTTGACATTTAGACATTTAATCAACAAAAGTATGTGTTTTAGTATACCCTGAAAAATATGCTATTTTTCCTTCAGCATATTGCCTTGATACTATCAACTGGTTATTTTAATATTCTTCCCTTCACACAGCATTATCATGGAAATATGAGTTAAGAGACTAACTACGAGACTAACTATAAACTGTGAATACTACACTTCATTCAAAGTATACCCTAAAAGAGTATCATTCCAAAATAAACATTTCAAATCTGGTATTTTTCATCTATGTCCACTTTTTCTTTTCTTTTCTTTTTTAAGATTTTATTTATTCATGAGAGACAGAGACAGAGAGACAGAGGCAGAGACACAGGAAGAGGGAGAAGCAGGTTCCCCACAAGGAGCCTGGTGCGGAACTTGATCCCGGATCCCAGGATCAGGACCTGAGCCAAAGGCAGACGCCCAACTGTTGAGCCACCCAGGCGTCCCCACTTTTTCTTGCCTTCACAATCAGTTATCAAGCACCCATTGTGTTCAGGACTCTAATATACTGATCATATTTGGTAGAAAAATCAATAAATCCCTGTCTTTGTTCCCAACTCTTCAGATTCCAAGTCCACTATTTTTATTTCTTGCCACCTCCCCGCTGGACATTGCCTTGCCCATAGAGAGTGGCTAGAGTGATTAGATTTAGTGAAGAACTCTGGGGTGGGGCGGCCGGTAGCTTTCAGGGTAGCTAAAGGGTAATTGGGAAAGTAGATTGTCCAAGGACAAAATGAAGAGGTTTTTTTTTTTAAAGGAGGGTACTGTCCATTTCAAGTGCTATGAGAGAGATGGGAAAGTACCTGGACTGAAAAAGCAAATGGACTGGCTTCTCCATTAAGTCCAGCTGTGACTTTTAAAAGATTGTTGCAATTGAGTAGTGAGATTGGAAACCGGATTTCAGGATGCTGCAGAGTAAATGAACAGTAAGAAATTAAATGAAGTGTGAATAGACTGTTTTTCAAACTTTGGATTTTATTTATTTATTTATTTATTTATTTATTTATTTATTTATTTATTTGCAAACGTGGAAGTCTGTGTGTGAATGAGTAAGTTAAACCATGGAAATGGTAAGAAGTAAAACTTGTATTTTTCCCCTCTTCTTCCCAGTTTTCAGACTTTGTAGGTATACAACGTAATTAGCAACCAAAAGGCAGAGCATACCTTTGAGATGTTTAACTAGGTAAGAACGGAAAAAATATAAGAGAAAAAGGAACACAAAGGAGATGTACAGTAAACTGGAAGGAGTACAAGAACTTGAAGGATCCTTAGAAAACAAAGTAAGTCAAGAAAAAGCCTCATGTGGGAGGTAGCCTCATGGAGACTCGACTCCAGCCATACATGTCCTTCTTACTTAGTTTAAAAGCTAATCCTGCCCAGACTCTATTCCCATTCTTGATCTAAATAGAAAACACAAAATGAATGGTGGCCCAGAGGGTCTTAACCTTGACATAAAATCATTTTTTATCTCACCTTTAACCTGCTGCATTATTATTCTGCATTTGAGCTCAATTGTTCAATCTCTGGGACCAATTAATTTAGAGGAACAGAACATAGATTTTTTTGGTTTTATGTTTGTTTTGACGAAGAGAGGGGGAGTCAAAGTCAATGAAGAAAAATCATAGGATATTGAAAATGCCTGATATTTAGCTACTTTGCTTCATTTTAAAATTTAACTTTTCATAGGAAGATGAACTTTTGTGTATTTTCTCAGACCCTAAAGGCTGTTCCTATAAGACATACATGCTGAAAAATAAACATGGTTTAAGAAATTTGTGTTCTTGGGATCCCTGGGTGGCGCAGCGGTTTGGCACCTGCCTTTGGCCCAGGGCGCGATCCTGGAGACCCGGGATCAAGTCCCACATCGGGCTCCCGGTGCATGGAGCCTGCTTCTCCCTCTGCCTGTGTCTCTGCCTCTCTCTCTCTCTCTCTGTGACTATAATAAATAAATTAAATAAAATAAATTAAATAAATAAAAAAAAAGAAATTTGTGTTCTTTTTAAAATGTGTCTCTTTTTTATGCTTATACTCAGAGTTGTAGGATATATATATATATATATATATATATATATATATATATTTAGACAGAGAGAGAGAGAAAGAGAGATACATGCATACACACATACATACATACATACATACACACTATCCAAAAGTTTGACATTCTCTATTTTGGTCATGGCCTGGGAAACTTTCCTTTCCTGGAGCCCAAACTTGTTTAAAACAAGTCGCAAACCTTTCCTAAGAGTGAGCCAGACAGGTATTGGGATGAGGGGTGGTAAAAATAGGAAACATGGGAAAGGAAACATACACACATACAGAAAACCTAAAATAACATCTCCAAACAATATATCCATATTACAGATCAGATAATAGGGCAACAAGGGGTTAAATATCTTGCCCCCTCTTTTTATCATCTAGGGAAGAATAAATATTTTCAACAAGCCTATGTCTGCCATGTGTGTAGGAGTTCATTTCTATTTGTCAGGCAGAGAGTGATAGCTAAAGATTTATTTTAAATTATTGTCGCTTTTTCAATCAAACATGTTGCTCATATAGACCTTTTCCAAGATAATCGCCAAGTGGTCCAAAAAGTATAGTAAGGTGGCTCAAAGCACGGCCTGTGGAATCAGAAAAAACAGTGTTTGGTGCCTTGGGTTTTTCAATTATTCCTTTTTAATCTAGAAAAGAAAAATTGAGCATTTCAAACATTGTTTTCTTTATACAGTGGAAATTATAAAACTCAACTCTGAGTTTGTTAGTATTAAATAACATAAGGAAAGTGCTTGCACTATGCCTGGCACACAGATTGTTCAACAAGTATTACTATAATAAAGGGGTAAGACTGTGCTTAGGAGCGGCTTTTGTTTTGGCTTTTGCTTGTGATTGCTATCTTTCTAATAAACTACACGAATTCTTCACTGTCTGCTATTTTACATTTATTAAATGCTTTTCTGTGGAACTCAAAATACATGAGAGAAGTGACCATGTTCTCAAGGAATACATTCCAGTTGGGGAAATGAATATATATCTATAAAAACTAAAAATTCTTGCACAATGTATAAGAATGGTACAGAACATCTTTACAAATGGAGATTAAAGATTCTTGTTTTAAGAACTCAATAAGGTTTTCTGACAGGGCATGACCATTTCATACTTAGTTATCTTTTTAAATTCTCTGTAGATGGTTTATTCAATTCCATAAAGATTTGGAAAAAGAGATTCAGTAGGAGCTTCTGGTATTGACTTTGGGGAGAGATCTTAGGTTTCTTTTTAATAATCCTCCCATATCCTTTTCAGTGTTTCTTTCTTAGCACAAAGCAAGTTATGGTTCAATTGACTTTCTGTCTACTTAATAAATATTGATATATTGGATGCATTCGAGCATGGCCATGCGTGATCCATCTTTAAAGGTAGAGTCATTATTCAGGGAGGTTGCAATTTATTTATTCCTCATTCATTCTCTCATCTTTTGAGAGGGATCATTATGCAAATATTGAACACATTCATGCAATGAAGAACAAAACAAAACACTAGCTTTCTAATAGCTGTTGAAAACAAGATAGCATCCACAGCAGAATGGAGTGAATATAGACCCTTTGTGCACATTGTATTAGTATATTTTCTTTAGATAATAGGAAAAGGTAATTGAAGGTAAAATGTGCAATTTTCTGATTGTAAGAGCTGCAGTATACTGCAATGATTGAGGAAACAATATATATTGTTTTATATATATATAAATATATATATATATATTTATATATATATAAATTCACTGGAAACCTACAGGCACAAGATTAATAACTCACTCCCGAATAGAACATAATTATTTGATCTCTCAAGGCTTATTTCAGACATCGGACTAAGAATTCTTGACTTGTGTATATTTAATTAAATAGTTGGATTCTTATGTATATTATTATAAGAATAGAACAGTTTAAATGTGTTTACATGTAAACATGTTTAATCTATTATTTCTATCACTATTGTTATTTCAGACCATTGGTTAGATACTGTTTAATTCATTTAGCTTATTGGCTAGTAATTAAGAAACAAACACACACAGGTGCCTGGGGGACTCAGTCAGTTAAGCATCTGCTTTCAGCTCAATCCCAGGGTTCTGGGATTGAGTCCTGCATTGGGCTCCCTGGCTCCCTGCACAGCAGGGCGTCTGCTTCTCCCTCTTCCTCTGCCCTTCTCCCCCTCCCTCTCTGCTCTTGCTCCCTCTCTCTCTCTCTCTCTCATATAAATAAATAAAATCCTTAAAAAAAAAACACTTTAAAAAATATTCCTCAAACATTACTTCTAAATCCCCTATTAAAAGCAGTGGTTAAAAAAATAAATAAATAAAAGCTGTGGTTCTCTATTTTTTCCTTGACTTTCACACATTTGAATGTTCTGCTGTGTTATATACTAATAGGCTGAGGCCTTGAGAGCAAAATGGCCTCATGCTTTTATATTGAATCTATGTTCATATTCCTCATTTCTATATATTATTGATATTCATCTATGGTACATCAGGAAGAGATGTCTATTTTTACCAGAAATTTAGTCTAGAGTTATATAGTTTGTGTTGTGCCCAAGATTGCAAATCCGAGAAACCACCAAGGAGCCGACACCGATGCAAACACACGAAGGTTTATTTACAAGCTCGAGCTTGGGTCCAAGTATACCCCACACAGCGGAGCAGGGACTCGGACCCTGAGGTGGGTTTCAGCTTAGTTTTAAGGGCTGGCCTAGGGGACCTCCAGAAGGGGTGGAAGAATTTCTCAAGTTCTGTTTATATTCTGATCTGGGGCTTTCAAGGGCATTGAGCTCTGTTCTTATTCTAATATGGAAATTTCTGCCACTGGCTTGGGCTCTGTTCTCATTCTAATATGGGGCTTCCTGCCCTTGGCTTGGGCTCTGTTCTCATTCTAATATGGGACTTTCTAGGACGATAAGCTGTAAGCTCTTTTCTTCCTGTAACTGAAGTAATGTAAATTTCAGCTCTTATTCACAGGGGCCTGGGATAGCAGTACTTGTGCTAACGCTGAACTTAAAGTGGAATCGCCTTAATTTTCTCAGCCTCCACAGTTTGACTTTCTGGAAAGCAAGAACATGGCTTCAGTGATAAAATTGTATCTCGTTCCATGCAGGTTGTTGTTAGATGGCCTTCACAAAACCATTTGTGCAGAGTCCCATGAAAACAATGCAGGAGGAAATTCAAATCTTTACCTTATCTGTGGATTAGTTATGTCCTACAAAGGTATACATTTTCCCAACTGTTTTATGGTTATTCACCTTTTCTCATTTTCTATTTTTAAAACTTGTAAGATCATATTTTTCTATTCTGTTTACTGCCTTTTTTCTTAGACTTTAATCTCATTTTTCCCATTGCATTATATGTATTGGTTGCAAATAGATATGATGTAAAAACATTGAATATTCACTTATGTACAAATAAACATGTTATAGGGAAGGGATGGTGAAAGGCTATCTGCTGATTTATACAGATCGCATTGATAATGAATATTTTGAAGGAAAGTTTGAATGAATAAATGCTTGGTTGATTATCCACATTGAATGTATCATCTCATTATTCAATGAATATCTCTTGTGTTTAGTAGCAATTAATTTTCAAACTTTGGATGATAAACTAGCCTGAAATTCAAAATAGAAAATGAAAAGAGAGGAAGAGGGAAAAATTAAATGATTCATATAGAAAACTACTTGATATTTTTTAATGGAAATAACTAAGAAACAACAAAGTTGAAAATTCACAAATACAAGGTATTCATATGAGAATCCATGTAAGACTAATTGAGAATAATTCTAAATTATATGAATCCTATAGTAATAAAATTCATTATTCAAAATATTTGTAGCAGCTAACATGTACTTAGAATTATCTTAGCCACTGAAGATAGAGCAGTGAGTAAGACATACATAGCCTTGTCCTCACTGGATTTACCTTCTATTAGAGGAATTAGGCATTTAAAAAAATAAACACATTATTTAATGACTCATGACACATGGTATAAAGGATAAAGTGAAGAAACAGGAGACTTCGATTCAGTTTTGGTGCTAGTGATTTGTTTCTGAGGAAATACCCTTTGGATGAATTTTGATGGGTGGAAACAATGTGGGGGTGTTGGGAGAATAATTCAGATGATAATAAGGTAACAACCAGTTGCATCATTGTGACTATAGAAAGGACTTTGGTCTTTATTCCAAGAGCAATAGGAAGTCATTAAAGGATTTTTAACCATGACAGTGGCAAGATCAGATTTGTTTTTTAAAGAGATGACTTGGGCCTCTGTAGGACTATATTAGGTTTAAAACATTTTGAATCTTCAAAGGATATATACTTCAAAACCTTTCTCCTATTCCTCTTTCTATGATATCTCTGGTTTCTTCATTTTCCATGTTAAGAGAGGGTGAAGTTATGTGTGCTATAAGAAAACATTATGATATATATAACATACTGTGGAGAAAAAGAAAACAACAAACTTGTAGGATTGCATCAAAATCAATTTATGCACAACTAAGGCCCTATATGTGTTACATAATATTTTGAAAGCTAAACAAACTTATAAGAGTACTTGGTGTAAAGAAATAATAAAAGAAATTTGCTCTCTTAGGTAATTTCAAGTATACAATACTGTATTGCTAGGAATAATTGCTATGCTGTGCATTAGAGCCTCAGAACTTACTCATAACTGAAAGTTTGTGCTTTTTTTTTTTTTTTTTTTTTTTAAGATTGTGCTTATTTATTCATTAGAGACAGAGAGAGAGAGACATAGGCAGAGGGAGAAGCAGGTTCCCTGCAGGGGGCCCAGTGCGGGACTCCATCCCAGGACCCCAGGATCACAGCCTGAGCCAAAGGCAGATGGTCAACCTCTGAGCCACCCAAGTGCCCCAAAATTTGTACCTTTTGGCCAAGATTTCCCCTTGTCAGTCTCCTATCTCCCAATCTCTGGCAACCACTCTTTTATTCTCTGGTTTGATTAATTTCACTTCTTAAAATTCCACATGTAAGTGTTATCACAGTATTTGTCTTTCTGTGTCTAGCTTATTTCAGTTAGCATACCATCCCTCAGGTTCATCCACATTGTTGGAACAATTTCCTTCTCTTTTATGGCTGAATAAATACTATTGCATATATATATATATATATATAGACACACACAAGATTTTCTTCATCTGTCATTAGATATTTAGTTTGTTTCCCTAACTTGGCTATTGAATAATGCTGCAATGAACATGGACTATAGATACTTCTTGAGAGATAACTGATTTCACTCCTTTGGAGATATACCCAGAAGCGGTGGTGATAAAGTGGTGGTGTTAAATCCTATGGTAGTTCTATTTTTAATTTTTTGAGGAAATTTCGTACTGTTTCTGTAGTGGATGCACCAATTTACATTCCCGTCAACAGTGTATAAGGGTTCCCTTTTCTCTATATCCTTGCCAACACTTGTTATCAACGTATTATTTTCACAATTTAAGTAATTGCTTGAAATTTTGTACTGAATATTCATTAATAGAATAAAATTAATTGACTTGCTCATCTTTAAAATTCTCTTTGTATTTTAATTGTAAAATTGCCACTTATTGACATAATTTTAAAGTGACATGACAATAATCTTCGTGTCATATTAGAAATAATTGTTCTATAAATATAACTTTGTTTTCAATTTCTGTCAAGTAATATCTCTTTTTAATGACTTTAGTTTCAAGTTACATTTTGAAAATGTTTCTTCCACTCTTGATTATAATATCCAGTACCTAGGTCATTTCTAAAATGTATCTGTGGTAAAAGAATTTATTATTTTAATTCAAATGCATGACAAATTCCAGTATCATCCATTAATTTCAAAATGCCTAGTTTTTGAGGGTATAAGTTTCATATGGTAACTTCAGAAATTGTCTTAACATTGAGTTAATGATGTGGACCATGTGCTTGTACATATAAAGAGGAGGTTTCCTAAATAACTGTCATTCCTCTGTACTTAGAACGGGAATTCTAAATGTTTTTGGCCAAAGAAACCTGGTGGTTGGGGGAAACAATATGAGTCAGAAAACAGAATCATGACCCAGCTGGTGATACACACAAGCATTTTTTTCTAGCCAATGAGGTTATTGAAGTAGAAGTTCATACCAGTTCTCTACTCCCCAAAGAATAAGATACCAATATCAATTCCTGGGAGCCACGCTGAGAAGAGTAACAGATTTTTTTTTATCTTAATCTACCTAGTGCCACTTAAACCTGAAGGTCATACAGTTTCAAAATTTTACCCAAGGAAAGGTACTTTCTGCCTTAGACAATTGCAAATAATTTGTGATAAAGCAGTACAGAAAAAATGAAGAAAATGATTAGGTGTATCACATCGATTTTATTTTTAAAGTCTATTTTTACCAGAAATTGAGGTTCTGTTTTTTGCTAATTGTCCCTAAAGTCAAGATTTCTCTTTCCTTGGCCTAAAGCAGACTACAAATAGCCAATTTCTGTATTACCTGAGCCATGTGATATAGAAGATGTGTCAATCAAATTGGTGGATTTGATTTCTGCCCCAAATCCCTGGTCTATTCTTAATCTCCATGAACTAGGTGAGATTAGGACTACTCTGCCCCAGACTTTATCCATTTTTCTTAATGTTTAAAGGTCCAATCTGGAACCAGACAGAGTCCTATTTCGATGACTTTCCCTTATAATCTTCAGCCCTTAGGTTCACTTTATCCATAATTTATAGGAAGATGATCTTTGCACATCAAAGAGAAAAAAATGAGAGAAATGTTCTCATATCCAGATGAAGTACAAACCTGGATAAATTTGAACTTCCCTTGCCTAGCCATCTTAAGGCCAATCTTAAAATGAGTCCTTCTATCAGTTTGAGATCTATAGCTCAGAACACTATTTACATTAAAAAAAAAAAAAGACTGCATATGAACTTTGACATCAGAGTTGAATGGATTTTTTTAGTGAAGTTTTCTGAGACAAATGGAGAGAA
The DNA here is from genome assembly GCF_053574225.1 of Canis aureus. Lineage (NCBI taxonomy): Eukaryota > Metazoa > Chordata > Mammalia > Carnivora > Canidae > Canis > Canis aureus. The sequence continues at coordinate 18,086,095 of NC_135627.1, read as the reverse complement.
AAATTCTATTACATGCCACATTCAATACTTCCTAAAGTTTCTTTTCAATGGTAACTGCCCTGTCCTGAAATATTTGGAAGCAAGGGTAGGTAGGGCAGTTGTCAGTTGCCTTGTAGCTCTTCTGTGTGTCTCTTAATCCCTTTTGTCACAGCTTCTGTGTCAGTTTCTTGCACCTTTCTGACTCTTAAAATATCAAGTTTTGTACCCTAGGGCTGCAAAGGAAAACCCAGACCTACTGAAATCACTACAGCAAAATAATTTTCTGCCATTAGACACACTCCTAAGAGAGCAAGAACAATGCAGGTAACTAATAGTTTGTTGGATCAGACAAACTGTGTTAAGTACCCTGACACAGGGCACTTACCGAATACTACCTATGAATTTTAAACAAGCATCTATTCATTCCCCACTTACCTATTTCCTTCTATTAAATACACATTTTTAGGCATTCTATGTGTATCATAGTGAGCAACATGTAGGAAAAAGGCAATTCCAGTGGATTAGTGAAGCAGAACAGGCTTCTAGATGAACACAGAAAATATTCAACCAACTCCATGATGTAAGGGAAAGAACTATAAGCTGATACTTGATAAATAAGTAAAAATTATACAGATGAAGACCAGAGAGAAATTGAACAAATGTTCAGAAGAATGTTGCAAAGTGAGAGAAATTGTCTGAATACATGGCAATAAGGGGAAAATATCCTCAAAACACAGGGCAATAGAGGAATACATAATAGTAATGAGATGGGCACATAGAAAGCTAATGACAGAGACATTGAGGGAAGAGGAAAATATTTAAATGTCCTGTATTTTATATTGAGGGCTTTGGGTTTTATCCAAAAGTCAATAGAACATTAATTTAGGTTTTATTTATTTTTTTTATTAAAATATTTTATTTATTTATTTATTTATTTATTTATTTATTTATTTATTTATGAGAGAGACAGAGAGAGAGAGAGAGAGTTAGAGACATAGGCAGAGGGAGAAGCAGGCTCCCTTTGGGGAGCCTAATGCAGGACTCGATCCCAGGACCCTGGGATCATGACCTGAGCCAAAGGCAGATGCTTAATCACTGAGCCACCCAGGTGCCCCTAATTTATGTTTTAGATTCAAGGATGACATAATCAGATGCAATATAGTCAGAGGGCATTAACTTCTGAACTTCTGGTTTAGGATATTTTTCTGAAGGAACAAGTGAAGACAAATTCTTTCTGGAATGTTCTGCAAAAGTCCAGGATTAAGACAGTGGTTACCTGGACTAGGGTAATTGGAAATGTAGTAGAAAAGAATGAATGGACTAGTGATATTTTAAGGATACTCAGGTAAAATAAGTGGGATAGACTCTTAAATAACCTCTTCCCAGTTTGGGTGATTGGATAAGGATTTATTCCCAAGTTTCATTTTTAACCTCTTGGAAGCTCTTTTCACAGACTTTCACTTAGCCAAAACAATAGGTTTACCAGCTCTCCCTGTTCAGTCTGGCAACATTCTGACTTTTGCCCATAGTGACTTGAACATCAGAGTTGGAAAAGTCACTCTCATTTCTTCCTACCCACCTCTTGACCACTGTGCTGACCCTGTTGGTCATGTGTACTGAGATTACATGTGACTAGGCTAATGGAATGTGTAAACTTAAGGATGGAGGAATAAAGATTGAAGAGCGGTTTTTCCCTTAAAACTAAAATTCAAGTTTTGGATCAGTTTAGAAAAAGTAAACTACTAAAATAATTTTGTTGAATGAGATATGGATTGGAAAAACAATTAGTAAACATCTAAGAAGGACTTTCACTTAGATTATTTTTAAACGTTTTAATTTGTGCTGTACTTGAAAGAAAATAAAATTAGAAAAAGTACATGTATTGTTGATGTGGTTTACGTGAAAATACTTCAAAGGGAAATTTCTGACCTTACTTTAAGGGACTAATAAACATACTCTTACGTGTTTAAAACTGAAGAGAACAAGTTGTTTGTATATGATATTTACATAATTTCCTACTTTGACATTTCGATTAACTCTAAGGGCAGGTTTCAATAGCATTGGATTAGAAGATTTTTATTGTATTTAAAGTATTTCTGCTTGGTGATTACATTTCTCTCTTCTCACCTCTCAATCTTTGTATAATACAAAGAAGGCAATGATCAGTAAGATAGTTTAACATGAAATTATGGAAAATAAAAATGAGAATGTTAACTATGTAAGTTCAGAAAAATGAACACTGACCATAGCACTGCCTCTCCATCCAGTCAATGGCTGGGTTTTATTTTTAAATATCTGCCGGCTAATTATATAGAAAAAGAAACATTGATTTTCTTATAAAGTAGGAGGAAAGGTAGTACACAAGAATGGGTTATATACAGATAATTAGGCTTTCCTTAATGTAGCATTTCCTTTAGCTTTTAGCATTAATCAAAGTCCTATTTTGTATATCCATATATTTATTTAGCATTCAGTAAAATGGCATTTTAGGCATGGAATTATAGCTACCTAAGTGTTTATAGAAGCTATTTTTTTAACCTAAATAGCTTTCTGTGGAAAAAAAAAAAGTATAACAAAACTAAAGACATAGTATGAGTTTTGAATATCTATTAATCTAACTGTATGAGCATTGAAGCTCTATTTAATAGATTCAAATTAACGTTATCTCAAATGCACAAGAAATATATATTTTTCCAAGAATAGTAGCACATTTGATAAAGTAAATGAAGATTATTCTAGTAGAAAATGTTACATATGTATGTATATAAATCAATTTTGGAAAAAGATATTCTGGATCAGGAAAGGGGTTCATGATCAAATTTTGGTATTGAACCAAGTTCTTTCATAAATTTTGATTAAGGTTACTTGTAATTACTTCAACTTTTATATATGATGGTTTTCTCTTAATCACTCATAATTCATATTTCTAAATATTAAATGATCACTGTATTCTCCTTGCTGTGGTAAGAAATTGCAATCTTTTGGATGTGGCTGGTATTGTTTATTCTATACTAAAAGTAAGGTATAGAAAATACCATATCAAATCGTATTTTGAAAATTATATTCATAAACCCTAATTCTAAGCATTAAATATATCAAAGTTTAGATTGCCAAAAATAGTTAACCTACAGTTGTCTAGAGCTTTCTCCAACCACCAAGAGTATATTTTGGAGTATATCCACGGAGCAGGATTCTTGAGATAAAAACCATTATAATTATAGTGTGTCTGGGACAATAGAACTGAGTGTCCAGGGCTGTGGACAACAAGGAGGACATTATGAGTGATCTCTCTGGAATGTTTTAGTGGAAGGGTAGGGTGGCAGAGTAAGGAAAAGGATCCAACATAATGGGCAAGAAAGAAGTCTTTAGGGAAAGTGATAGATTTCTGAGTTTCAGGATGCTGGAAAATAGAAAAATAGAATTTACTCTTCATGTGATGTTGTATTTACCCTTTATACATTTAATTTGCTTAACATTTTAGTTGAAACTCACTCCTCTAATTACTACAACAGTCAGGAAGATGATGTCAGTGAAGATTTTGAAGTATTTCCAATGTAATCCATTTCAATTCTGGATAACTTATTAGGTAAAATATACTCCAAAAGTCAAGAGACCATCAAACCTACATTAATCACTATCTGAAGCCTAAGTGAAGAAAATTTTAATCTTAATATCAATTTCTAATTTCCATGATAGAAGCTTTTCATATTTGACAATATAACCATATCTATCATGGGAGGACTTAGACATCATTATGCTGATTAAAAAAAAAATCTTTAAGTTTAGAATTCAACTTACTCTGTACATTTTCTGTGTATATTTTGCTACTAATGTGATTTTGAATCAGATGTCTTGCTTTAGGTGCCTTTCATGGTATGCTAGAAAATGTTTAATAGTTGGTTTCATCACTCTTACATACACACACACACCAAAACCTGAACTGTACTATTTTTGAACTTATGTGTTGTAAATAACAGGGCTTATTTCCAATCTCCAACATGACATCACTAAATGTGGGGTTTTATATTTTTATAGTATTTCTGTCATATAGACTTAAATAACCTCAAGAGCATGATAATAGCAAAAGTAGGAAGTTGTGGGTTTTGAGTATTATCTTTGGTTTTGCTGTAAGTTATTTAGTTATAAATTAAAATAATTAAAAGCCAATTTTAAACGTGTGTTGAACCACTGGCTCCCCAAATTCCTGACAATTACTAGCACCTGTCTTAAAAGAAATTTTTTTTTTTAACATTGATTTATTTTAGAGAGAAAGAGAGTTGAGGGAGGGGCAGAAGGAGAGAGAGAGGAGAGAGAGGGAGAGAGAGGCCAACTCCCTGTTGAGCAGGGAGGCTGAAGCAGGCCTGATCTCACAACTCTGAGATCATGACTTGAGTGGAAATTAAGTGTCATACACTTAGCTGACTTAGCCACCCAGGAGCCCAAAACAATCTTTATAGAACAGAAATATTGTCTCAATTTAGTTTGGCTACATGACTCCATACCATCTTAACCTAATTAGTTAGGTTTTCTATCAGTTACCATTATAAAGTTAGTCATCACCTATTATATTTTCCCAAAGAATTGCAGATGTATTTTCACTGTGGAAATTTTCACAAGGTACTGTAATTTTTTGTGGGTCCCTACTAATCTCTAAAGTCTTTGAACAGAGGGTAGATATGCTATAGAATTTTGGTTCTGTTTTGTGTATGTCCTTGTTGCATTCCACATGCCAAGAAGAGCTGCAGCTACTAGTCCAAAGGATATTTTCAGTGAATGTTGCTTTTTGGTTGGTTGAATAAATAAAAGCTACAGGAACTTACTTAAGCAGACCTCATGTGTTTAAGGACCATGTGTCATTTGCAGTCCTCTCCATTTGCTCTTTTAGTTGGCTCAGAAGGGGGTGGAGACTGACACAGCAGCAGTATAAATATCCAAGTTCCTTTCAGTAGATTAAAACTATCAAAAAATGAAAATTGTCTGTTGCATTTGAACAAATGAGAGTTTGAATGTTTATGCAGTTTATCAGGGTTGATTATTTTCTCATTCTTTCAGAATCAGTATTAGTAGTTAAATATACATATATTTTACACTAAGGTAGAATAGTTGAGGAAAACCATTAGGAATCTTAACTATGATTTTTAGTAGAGTTTGGGGCCAAAGTATTTTTCCCTCATGAGAATATATCTGTAAAGTTAAAAGGAATTTAGTTAGAAAAATATGAACTAAGATGGAAATACATATTTTATGAAGGTTGCCTACCTCGATCTCCATCATGAAATCCTTCTAGTATCTAATGCATGGTCCATCTGTATTATGTGTACAGATTGTCTGGCACATCAGCATATACCTAATATATTCCCCATAAAACTGAACTTCCAGGAGCTAACATTTTTCAGACTACTCCAGTAATCATTGACTTAAGGAAAAGAAGTTACTTTCTTAATATGTTAACAGTAGCTAGTCCTTTTTGAGCTTTACCTCCCTGGTGTGAGGTATTTGCATATGTTTACTATGCAGTACAATGCATCAACATTGTTATCACCATTTTTCAGTGAGAATTTTCAAAAACCTTAAAAATTCTTTAATCAGGTAAAATTCAATTTGTAGTTTAGCAGGCTATGCAAACTGGTGCATTGTATATATTACTCATGTTATTTATCATTGTCCTCTGTCTGTAGTCACAATTTATAAAGAAAGTTATTCCATTTACTCTTTGAATCTCCATGTATTTTTCTAAGTATAATTACCACTATTAATAAACAGTTTTATTTCAAGGTAATTTACCTATTGTTTTGCAACACAGTCTCCCATAGTTTAAATTAGGAAAAATAGTGCAGGATATAATTTATAAATTAAATTTAGTACCACTTTCTTTAGCTTTCGCTCTATAATTTCTTCCAAGATAAGAAATGCAAAGCCATGTTATCATACGGAGTTGCACGTATTTCTGTGGTGAGTAATCTAAGAAACTTAAATTATTTATTAACTCAAATATTATACTTGAGGGAAAGTTAAAATCTTAATGTATCAAGCACTGTCTTAAATAAAGCGTGATATATGATTAAATAAATTTTACAAAGACCCTACTTTACTCCTTTAAAGAAAAAACTATTTCTGCAATGTATAAGACAATGACCTGCAGGTGGTTTTCCTAGCTATTTAACTTTTACTTTTTAATAAATTTATTTTATGTCACTTTTGCTTGAAATTTTTGGCTTTGCTTTGTTTATTTAAAAGGCCATATAAATATAGTCATTCTTTTAGTACATGATGTTCCTCATAAGTGTTTTATTAAGCTAACTAATGAGTTCCAGCTTGTCTTTTGCTGGATGCCTTATTTCTTAATGACCCTTGATAAGGGAAAATACACTTTTGTCTAAAATCTCTCTCTAATCAAAACTACAACCTTTTCATCAAAACATAAGCCAAATGCCAAATCTGATTAACAACTAGAAAGACCGTAGACAGAAAATTAATTAAGGCCTGCAAATGCCTGAACTTCATGGAACTGTTTTAAATATTTTCAAGCATAACATGATTTATGAAAACAAGACTGTTTTGAAGATCTTTTTAAATGTGCATTTTTAAAGTCAGTGATCCACAAAAACACATAAACCAGCATTCTTCTTGAATCCTTGACCCACTGATAATAAATCCTGGTATCTAATTCAATTTGAATGAGTTATCTTGATAGCAAATTACTGCTAGTTTTCTTTTTTTGTACAGTGTAGAATGGTATTGTTAGAAAACACCTTACTAAAAAAGAAATCTGTGAAAGATATCTCTAGAGTTACGTTATTCAGCCCACCTTTTAACAAATGAAAGTGGCTTGATAGTATGCCTATGTCAGTCAAACCCTTTCAGATACATGTATCATTGATTCTGTACTGTCATCTTTTTACACCAATGCATTTCTAAGTCATTATATTTAAATGTAAATTTTAAATGTATAAGTTGAAAAAAGCTAAGATCAAAGACTGGTATTTAAAATAGAATTATTGGGGTGCCTGTGTGGCTCAGTTGGTTAAAGATCTATCTTTGGCTTAGGTCATGACCCCAGGGTCCTGGGATCAAGCCCTACATTGGGCTCCCTGCTCAGTGGGGAGCCTGTTTCTCCCCCTGCTTGTGCTCACTCTCTCCCACTCTGTCAAAAAATAAATAAATAAAAATAATTAAAAAATATATTTTAAAAATGAAATGGAATTATCAGGCAAATTAAATTATTGGTAGGGGAAAACTTACGCAGGAACAGTGTATGCTTCTTTATGCTTTTATAATTGCAGTATACTGATTTGACTACTAAATTTCTTTATAATATTTTCTGTTGTAACCTAATATACATGGTCATATTTACTTTTTCTCTTTCAGACATTTAGGAATTAGTTGATAAAATCTGTTTTTTTTTTAAATTCATTTTCTTTGAAATAGTTTTAGCTGCCATGGTACTTTCTATCCATAATCAGTTGTAAACACTAATCATAGTTAATCTAATTTTATTTTCATGACCAAATAATAATTAATGAATTTATCCATGCAAGAAGTATGTATTTAATGCATGATACATCAGCTCATCATAGGAATAAAAAAATAATTAATGCATTGCCTCTGTTAACTCAAGTAGGGGAATGGAAGCACACAGAGGTTATATAACTCATACAAGTTCATGCATATAGTAAGTGGTAGAGCTTTAGATATGACCTTAGAAGAGACATAAGTAACCAAGTGACCAAGTAGATGGTGAGTGGAGTAAGATAAGAGAAACTGACAAACCATAAGCAAACACTAGATCTGGTCTAATTCAGGATATAAAATAAAAAGAAAAACTAAAAAATCTTAGGGGGTATCTGTAAACAATTGTATCACAAAGAAAAGGCAATATTTTTATGAAGTTTAAAAGTGAAACAGGACTTTAAAATTAATTTCTATAGAAACCACAAGAAATTATTGAAATCCTGGCCTTCTAAACTGAGTACAATAACACATCTGCTTGGTAAATGGTTAAGAGTCTCACTAGCTAGACTGTATACCTTTATAATTCTTCACAGGCTGAATTCAATGCTGTGCACACAGTAGGCATTCATTAAGTACTTGCTAACTTATTAAAATCTCAATGTATGTATGCTGGTATATCATTGAGTGGAAACAAATTTCATGAGCTCAACACCAATATGACTTTCATCCTTGAAGAAATAGGGTTCCATGGTCAATTTCTGTCATGGACAAAAAGTCTTGAAGACTCCATTTACTCTCTAATGAAGAGTAAGTATTTATCACATCAGGCAAGTATTTATTTAAAGATTTTATTTATTTATTCATGAGAGACACACAGAGAGAGAGAGGCAGACACACAGGCAGAGGGAAAAGTAGGGAGCCTGATGTGGGACTCGATTCTGGGTCTCTAGGATCACACCCCCAGCTGAAGGCAGCGCTAAACCCCTAAGCCACTGGGGCTGCCCCAGGCAAGTATTTAATATACCATCACAGGCATCCTCTAAACAGGAAACATTCATGTCTTTAATAAGGAAGCATGTGTGTATCACACTAGGAAAGGGGTAACCTAGTAATCCTTTGGATCAGTTCTGTGTCTGTCAGGGAAGGGGAGAAAATATCAAGAAATTGATGAATTATAGAGAAGCAGTTTTGATCTTATTCAGCATTCTTCCTAGAAAAAAGATAGTTTACTTTTACATTTCCCAAAATCGCCCCACTGCTTTGTCTCTGTTTGCTAATAAATTTAACATGCTCTGAAGGAAGCTGTGTAATGAAAAGAACAAATTGATGAAATCACATACATCAGACCTCCAACATCAACTTTGTTAATTACTATTTCTGGGCACATAAACAAGGCTCTTAGTATTATTCATATGAGATGTATTTTTGGTAAAATAGAGCAAAAATATTGGTTTGAACTGAGTAGTTGAAAAAATACTTTAAGAAGTTGGCACACATTAGGTGTTTATTTTCTGAATTGGTAAGTCATATATATATATATATATATATATATATATATATATCAGAAGATATATATATATATATATATATCTTCCAAAGAACAACTTTCCAAAAAAGTTCAATAATGTATTGAATATTTAATCGAGTAATAAAACTGTGTTTTTAGAATCAATTGTTTTTTTTCTGTTTTCTGTTTTGTTTTGTTTTGTTTTAGTGCCAAAACCCAGGACCGAACCATTAAAATCAGTTTTTAAACTGGTAGGAAAGACTGAAAATTTTTAAAAAGTCAAATGATTTCCTATGCATGATTCCTGATCTTGAAAACAGTTTTAAAGTCCATATATAAATGAATCTTTTGTTTTGCTAATATCCATGTTTTGTTTATAAACCATACTCAAAATTCAGTATATTTTAAGGGTATATATAGATGGTTATGTCAGAGTTTTGGAAAACAAAAATCTATTAGTTCATGTGATTTCAAGCTATCTGACAATTCATGCTTTACTGCTTAAAAAGTAGTAATTTACCCAAAAATTGCATAACAATCAGTGTGTTTTTATTTTTAGTGTGTTTTTAATAAAATCCCATTGCCTGTTGTATTTATGTACTTTAATGTTGTGGTTTCCATTCATGAGAGCTAAAATGGCAATCCTTATCTGTCAAGAGGTTCAATAGTGTACGGTGTAGCCTAGAGATGCCTGTATTTAATAATCTGTGAATAAGTCAATGACAAAAAAATTAATTCATTCATGCATACTTTAAATGCAACAATGAATACACCTGCAAGTGTGTTTGTGTGTGTGTGTGTATATATATATATATACAAGATAGTAATATAAAATTTAAAAGAAATAAGGAAAAAATATTAGTTGTACTTGTAAAGCTAATATATTCAGTGGTATAGAATGCTGAAAGCTTCTTGGTATCTCCAGCGCTAGATTCAAAATGATTATGGTAGTTTGCCCACACACAGCACATAAAGGTGTGGATAATGAGATATAAAATGCACTATTTTAAAACTGCATCCACATTCCAGCTTATGATTAGATATAAACATATTTGGTGTAAGCCAATTTAAAACAGAATTCTCCATACCTGAATATTAATGCCTAATACAGGAAACAAAGGTTTTCACTCTTCAATAAAGATAAAATATTTTATATGCCTGGTTGATATAATAAATGACTGAAAATAAAATTCAGTTAAATAGGTGGTAGTTCTCTGGTCTTTATTGTATATTAACACAGATTGGAGAACAGGATCCAAATTAGGAGACCTGAAGCTAGAAACAGGACTTTTAAAACAATGACAAGAAGGTGATGCCTTGTTAAAGTTTGTTGTAGTATGATCTCTAATCAGCATTATCTGGTTAGTTAAAAATAATGCTGGAAAGCATTCTGCATATTACTGTGTGTGATCTTTGGTTTTTCTCATTGTTTTTTGCTGTAGAGATTTTATAGATTTAAACAATTTCTGCATTTGAAAAGAGACCAACATTGATCAAGAAGAGTTTGAGTTATTTTTGAAATAGCTAGGCATCCTCAAAAGACTTCATATCTCACCAAACAAATCAGAAAAACAGTGTGGACTGAGAGCACAATTATACAGTTCAGTTTGAAAAAGGTAAAAATGATTTTTACAAAATATGGTGTCATATATTTAGAAGAGGTGAAGGAATATTCCAAATGAACACAAATCTGAACTTGTATTTTAGTATTTTTTCAAAATCATCTGAAACATTAATTACCGTGTTACATTGCAATTCTGAGTGAGGAAGAAAGTTATTCATGAGAAAAAAGTAAATTTGATATTCTCATCCACCTACAATGCCTCTTACAAGTAAGTAACTTACATATCTAGGATAAAAAGAAATTCAGACTGGCACAAGAGAAGAAATGTGTTATCGTTTGTCCTTCTCTTCCTCCTTCTCCCTAAAACTTTAAGGAGAAAGCTTACATGTAAATAGTCTGGGAATGAGAAAAAAATTAGCATTCAACTCAAGTTAATCATTTTTATAGAAACTTCAGTGTATATGTACATTTTCATCTATTTCTTTGGTTTTTGGTAATTTATTGGCTTTTAATACTTTGTAAGTCTACTTGGCTTAATATTATATTTGCATTAGTGGTAGAACATTTAAGTGCCCAGGAAAAAATAATTTTATGAACATTGATGCTTCAGAAAAAAAGTGTTTTCCTAAGATGGTGAAATGTAGGTGCTTTAGCAGGATGATATCCTGTCGTTTCCAGTACTTTCTTGGGCACCAGCTGATCTAATTGTTCCCATAATGATTTCAGTGATCATACTGTGAGATCCCTGTTGAATACTTGGATAAATCAAATAAAGCAAACATCTTTATCTAATATAATTTAAGGAATTCTTACTTATAAATTGGGCCTTTGAAAATTCATAAACATTTTCAGGCCAACTTAGTTACTATGAATAATTTTAAAAGTTGTTATAAATGGTGAGCACCTTCATTAAAGGAATTGTTTTAATCTATTTGGACTACTATAATAATTAATATTAAATCAGGGGGCTTATATAAAACAAACATTCCTCACAGTTCTGAAGGGTGAAAATTCAAGCTCATGGCAGTGGTGGATTTGGTGTCTGGGGCAAAAGTGCTTCCTAGACAGTAGTTTTCTGACTGTAAGTCTGTATGATGGGACAAGGGAGCTTTCTCAGACAATTTTTATAAGGGTACCAATCCCATTCAAGAGAGACTTATCCTTATGACTGGAGCACCTCTCAAAGACCCCCACCTTATTATACACCAGGCAATAGGTTTTAATGCCTGGAGTAATGAGTTTTAGAGGTACACAAACATTCACTTCATAACAGGAATTAGGTCTATTTCTTCTTTAGTGCACACACGGGCACAAAAATCTATAGAATGCTTTGCACATAGTAAGGGCTTCGTCAATACTTATTTGTAAGTAATTTGTAAGTTATTAACTTATTTGTAATATAAGGTAATAAACTTGTAAATTAAAAGAGTATATCAGTTACCCAAGAAAAATCGTGTGCCTAGCTATCTGACAATGAAGGCTGCAGTACTCTAGTGTCTCCAGCTATTTTCTAGGGGGAGAGTGTGATGTATGTCTGCATTGGTGGGGTGTGGGCAGAGGGATATAGGAAAGTGCTCACTGAGGCTGTTGTGTAGGCAAAAACCTGAAGTGAGGGATAAGCCTTCTGTTCTTCACTGCTTATATTGAATGTGGAGTGATAGCATAGCCAGTTTTATACTTTAAGGGCATTTGTGAAAGATGTAGTCATCTGGTACAATCCCTTTTTGATCAACAGCTGTGTGGGCAAAGTTAATGTAAATGGTTGGCCAACTTGGCAGACTCAAGGGAGGTGCAGTCCCCACCTGAAATGTGATCGGTCCCCATGGAGTCAAAGTTTCTCTTTTAATGACCTCTGAATAGGAAGCTTTAAGATCTTGAAATGATGGAATTAGTGACAAGGGACCAAAGTAACATCTGCAGTGAGTTACATACAAATAGTTAACTAAGGCAATATTTGTAATGAAACATTAACAAATGTACACAGTAATCAAGACTTCTTTTTAAGTGTTTTGTAATGTCATTGAAAAGAAGTTTGTGGCAAAGTATCATGTTCAAAAACTTAGAAATGACTCTCATATAAACATAAAATGTGAACATATGCCAAAGATTTCCTTTAATATATCAGTTACTGGGAGGATCAGTATGACATTTAAGACTAGTTAAACAACAACAACAAAAAGGAAACTTACAGGTTGGTCAGTCAAAGGAATAGGGCAATGAATGTGCTAATAGATACAAAACTGTCTTTCAGTGCAATAAACAGTAACATCTGGTGTTACCTTTTTATCCTGGACAGAAGACACTTTACATTTCTATTGAATAAAATTATCTTCATTGCTCTCAGACAGTCATTTACTTCTTGTTTTTCTGCGTGCAAACTTCAACTCTCAAGAGTTATTAAATATACTTAAATAGGAAGACAAAGTTACATATACATTGAAGGTCATATAATTCCTCAAGCAGATTGAGCTACTGCAACACCCTCTGCTACTCTGCAAAGCAACCTTGCACCTTCTTGCCTGTCTCCAAATTTGAGGTCATTTTTCCCCCATGACACTGGCTATCATAACTTCCTCCAGCCTTCACATTTGTCTGTGCAAGTCTGATCTTCTGTCTGTATTTTAACTACTGGTTGTAGCCATCTCTAATGGGCAAGATTTATATCTTAACTGCCAACCATTGAGATTTGTCATTAGTTATTGGTCTTTTTTTAATGTCATTATTTGTGAGGTTGCATTATGCTACTGGAAGCAAGACCCTCTCTCTTGATCTGGTAAGAGAATGTCTTTCAATATTCAATGAATGTGTGCTGAGTGGCATTTGTGTTCTATCCATTTTATCTCTTTATCATACCATATAATCAGGATCATTAAATGAATCAGAATCTGTTTTTTAAACAACAGAAAAGTGAAGGCAAAGGAAGGGGGCAGGATCTTGCCAAAGGGTAGGCATTCAGTAAGTGGTGGAACCAAGATCTGATTCCATTCTCTAAGGCTAAAATCTGGTTATTCTATTAGAATGTTAACTGTTGGAGCAAATGAGATTAATTTATTCTCAGTTTTTGGACATTTACTTCTACCTTGACTAATCTTTAGTTTCTTTCTTTTAAAAAAAAAAAGATTTTATTTATTTATTCATGAAAGACACAGAGAGAGAAAGGCAGAGACATAGGCAGGGGGAGAAGCAGGCTTCAGGCAGGAAGCCTGACATGGGACTCGATCCTGAGCCCAGGGATCACACCCTGTGCCAGGGGCAGGTGCTCAACCGCTGAGTCACCCAGGTGTCCCTAATCTTTAGTTTCTTCATGCAATTTTTATTTTTCTATTTCTCTGAGGACAGGTATTAAGATATCAGATCATACAGCTGTCTATATCCAGCTATATGGCCAGGGAAGAATGCCCCTCACTCGTAAACATTTCTCATTTGCCTATCTGTTGTTCTTGGCTGCAATAACCATTGTGACTTCACTTAAAAAAAAATATTTTATTTATTTATTTGACAGAAAGAGAAATGACATGGAAGTGGGGGGACAGGTAGAGGAAGAGGGAGAAGCATGAGCATGAATCTGGACATGGGGCTCTGTCTCACAACTCTGAGATCATAACCTGAGCCCAAACCAAGAGTTGGTTGCTTAACCGACTGAGCCGTGTAGGTGCCCCATGACCTCACTTTATATACTGCCTTCATCCTTTTCATCCTGTCTTCCTGTCTTTATCTTGGACTAATATGTTTCACTGTTTCCTTCTATTCATGACCATTCTGAGAATTAATATCTATCCTGGTTTAGTCATTTCTAGCAGAAAGAAATATTATTCTTACAAAGTCCTGCTAATAATCATTTGCTGCCACAACTTAAACCCATTTCATCATGGTTTTTCTCTTTGCCGCCTTTAAATCATTATCATTTGTTCCCAGCTGATAGCAAAGAACCATGTGCCCAAGTTTAATTTACAATGCTGTTGCTTAATTCAAATTTGCTTCCATACCATCAGAAAAGTCCGATTTCTCTTTAAAACCCTTTCCACCCAAAAACATTCACCTCTTTCTTGTCTCCTGCTGTGTATTATACATGCTTGTGTTATCATTTTATCTATTGGGGAAAATTCTCATCTGGTTCAGAAAATTAGCATGTCATCTTAGATATTTTGAAAGTAAGATTCCCCTGATAATTAGCATTCAAGCCTTCAAAATAAGCGCTGTATTGGTTGTAGATCAGAGAACAAGATCAGGGAAATGGTGTAAGTGCTAGAACAGAGTGAAAAATCTGTACAGCTTCCAGTAATCAGAGCTGGTGAAGATCTAAGCTCATAGTCATCCTTAACATGACTATCAGCTTTAGTTTTGTGAACTACAGACATAATCATGCTCTAATTTTAAAAACTATAGAAGACTCCTTGATTTCTTACAGAACAAAATCAAAACTCTTGACTGATACTCAAGAACCCCTCATTTTGTCCCCAAACCACATTTCTTGCATCATTTCCTACCCTTCCCTCTTTACTAGAAAATCCCTCACTTCCCCAACCCACAATTCCTCCATGTCACCTACAATGAAGTTCTCTAGGTCTGGAAGATGTTTCTGGCCTGGCTTCATTAGATAAAGTCTCAACTCAAATCCAAAGCCCAACACAACTCTCTCTGAAGCTTTTCCTAGCCAGCCCAAATTCCTTGCAATGTGCTTTGTGGAGTTGTTGCTAGCTTGCATCAGAGCAGAAAGAGCTTTCTGTATACTCTATGGTACTTGAGGCACTGTGGTTCATCTGATCACTAACGAGTCATCCTTATTAAAATGAGAGCCCCTTAAGGATAGGAAAGATGGGAAAGATGTCTTTTTTTTTTTTTCCTTGTACTTCTGGGACTGTGCACAGGCCTGGCACATACTAGGTCCAGGAATAAGGAGCATGGCAGACAAATATCGGGGGCCACGCGTTGCAAGCATACAGATTGGAAGGAGGTTCCCTGAAGGGAAACTACAGGTATTTAGAATAAAGAGACCAAGATAGACCAAGACAGTTTGTCCTTAGGAGGCCAAGTAAAATAAGTAGGGATTTCATGGGAATGAATGGGAATATTAAGGAAAGTATTAAATCAAGGCCTTTGCCCCTGGAGGAATGAGTCTGAACATGTTCCTGAAACTAGGCTATAAGGTAAGAGTGGTTGATTTGAAAAAAAAAAAACAAAAAACAAAAAACAAAAAACAAAAAACAAAACAAAACAAAAAACAGAGTAAATACACAAGGCTGTACCAGTGTTACAGTAGTCCTCAAAGTATTCATGGGCAGGAACAGACTTTGCTTCATGTGTCTTTTAGGTCTTGTCAGATTCATTCATACCTCTCCAAATCGCTGGAAAGGAAAAGAGGGTTAATGAAGAGGCTTGCCATTTTATTTCCACCTTCAAAGTATCTTTGGATTCTACACCTCTAGTTATTTTCAATGCTCTCGTCCTAGTTGAGTTTCTTATTCATCATTTTGTGGTGGTTCTTGTTATTTAATCCATACTGAATTCTGTGTTTAGGGGTTTGGATCAATGACCTGATATTTTTTTTTTCTTTGATGCTGTTTTTCATGTCTTTTTCCTTGAATTTATGTGCTCAGGTATCAGACAACTCCTGATTTATGCTTTTCCTGGGACAGCCTATTAGAATTTTGTGCCTTGACCTATGTTAGGGCTTTTGATCCAAAATTTCTGAGAAACTGAGGGTGTGGAACATACTAGAGAGTCAAACAGGTTATAATTATCCTTCCTTCAAATATGTATGAAGAATTAGGTGGCTTATCTCAGCTTTCTCTCGTCATCGGTTTTTGATTTCACTCTAAAAACAAAATTCAAGTAGTAAGAAGGGGTGTGTTATTATTCCAGCTGTATTTATTCATTCATTTTAACTTGAGGATTCTTTTGAAGTAAAAATGTTGGGCTTAGAAAAGACACAAGTCCATGGTGATAGCAGTCTATCAATAGTGGCCAAGAAGACAGCATAAGGCAGCCACAGTCTTTTGGTCTGGTAAACTGTGTCATCAAAGGAGGTTGCAAAAAGTGGAGATCTCACCATATAGATGCTTCACTTCAACCAGGTGGACTGCATTCCACATAATTGTTCTGGAGTTAGAAGAGGCTATGATATTATTAATTTCCTCTTCTATGAAAGAGAACCAGTTCTGAGACTATTAAGTTATGGAAAAAAACCTTCTCCCCACCCCACTTTTTCTTCCTCACACTTCCTTGCTTCAAGTCAGCTTTTCCTAATTAGTCAGATGGAGAACTAATGGAGTTGTTGGAAGGCTGATCAAGTACTTCACAGCCCCAGAAAAACATCAATCACTATTTGGAGATGAGAGACTCTATTTAGCAATGCAATGGGTTTGTGTCTTGAAAGGGTTTAAGTGCTGGCCCTAAGGAAAGTTGTACAGAATCCTCTGATTTTAATACCAAGTATCTCTCCTTATTGGTAAAGGGAAACCGCCAGTGGTGGAGGACTGTAATCACCTTCATGTGCCTAGTGAAGTCCCTTAACATCCATTCTTAGTGGGATGTGCTAGTACCAGCTCTTGGCATATATCATATAGGTGATAGAATTCCCTGCAGAGCGTTGGTTACTTATTCACTTTTTTGAAAAAAAAATAAGGTTTTATTTCTTTATTTAGAGAGGCACAGGAGGCACAAGTGGGGAAAGACAGAGAGGGAGAGAGAATCTCTAGCAGACTCACTGCTGAGTGTGGAGCCAGACCCTAAGGCTTGATCCCACAACCCTGAGATCATTACCTGAGCCAAAATCAAGAGTCAGAGGCTTAACCAACTGAGCCACTCAGGTACCTCTCTTCATTATTTCTTTAATTTATCCATCCATCAAACAAGCAGTTTCCTATATATTCTAATCCTGTGTGTGTAAATGTGTAAAAAGGTATGTGTAGTTTCATTATGTGAAAAATATCAGAAATATTAAAAAACTGCATTCATGACATTGTTTTTCTGGCCTAGTGAGAGTAGAATCAGAAGTTGGGGGAAAGTTACGTGAGAATTTTTCACTTAAACCCCCTCTAAAGTGTTTGATTTCATGAATAACACACACTCAGACATGCACACAGACATGTGTGTGTGTGTGTATTATATATATAAAGTAATTATATTTCTTAAAAGAACTCCATGTTTTCCCAGAGAAGAAGCTGGAGCTAGAGAGAATATGCCTCCAAGCCACCTGTGTGTAGAACACAAAGCAGCTAATTCAGGTGTGAGGCAGGACCAAGCCTTTAGGGAAGTGTACCTGTTATAATCCTTAGGCCACAGTGACCAACAGGCAAACTCCAACTGATTCCTAAGTGGTCTTGCTTCTTTCTCTCTTCCTGCTTCCAAAACAGTAGTCTTTTTTTTTTCTTCAAAATTCATTGATTCTTAAAAAAAAAAAAAAAGCATACAGTTTATTTTTTTTTAATAGTTTAAGATCATTTAAATTATGATGAATTTTATTCTCACCATTTTAAATTCATCTTAGGCAATTTAACAAAAATCTAAACCTAAAAATTTTTTAAGGATTTTATCTATCTGAAAGGGTGAGAGAGACAGCATAAACAGGGGAAACGGGAGACGGAGAAGCAGACTCCCGGCTGAGTAGGGAGGCCAATGCAGGGCTGGATTCCAGAACCCCAAGATCATGACCTGAGCTGAAGCCAGACACTTAACTGCCTGGGGCACCCAGGCACCCCCAAAATCTAAATCTTAAAAAATATTATAATGACATGTTACTTGTTGAATTTAAATGGCTTGTCTATTATCTCTGCTCATTCTTGGGTGAAGACTAAATGAATAATTTCTTCAATGATCCAGTCCAACCCTCTTCTTTTTTCCTCAATCTTTTAATGCACATGAGTACACCCTAAATTCAGTGAGGCAGAAATCAATGTAGGGATGTATTTTAAAGCATAATTATTGCAAACTGCTTCCAGTTTATATCTTCTTGAAATGACTGAAGTCTGAGTTTAAGCTACTTCCTCTTATCTGGTTCCTCACTTTGTCTTTGGATCCTTTGTCACATAATGAGAAACTGATGAATGGTGAAATTTGAAGTTTCACTAAAGAGGAAACTAAATTGTAGAATCATCTTCTCAGTCTTTATAGTCACAGTAATGTTAATTATAAAGCAAAATAGTGGTGCTAGAGATACCTGGTTGAAATGGAAGTCCTGGAACACCCTGGCTGTGTTGATGACCGACAGGATTTCAAATGGCCTCCCTTCTACCTGTCCTCTATTAGGCTGAGTGTAAATAGTTTTGCAGCTTGCAGGAAGGTTAAAAGGTAAAAAAGGTTAATAAAATCCATCCTTTTTTTTTTTTTTGTCTGAATACCAGCTGAAATGTACATCTTCTTTCATATTGTGTGTCCACACAGCCAAACGTTTGCTGACCAAAATAAGCCTTATTTAAACCATTGTCGTCAGATCTTTACCAGACTATTATAATTTATATTAGAGATGAGTGTTTTACATGCTTATTAACATGCACCCTGTAGAGGATTCTTTATTATAATTTCAATCCAGTAACAAAAATAAGAAAAATTGGAGCACTCAGTACAATTTTGATTAGTAAGCAAAGTAAGAAGTAATTACAGTTTGCAACAAAACAGAAGGAACTGGGTATATATAAACTATGTAATTAGAAGCATATGTGCAAAATCCTCATTTCATAGCACTAAAAATCTTTGAAATATTCCCTGCAAGGTCCATGGCTCACATCATGTCTCCTTCCCGCTCCTGCCACAGCCTCTCTCCCACACTGAACTTCCTCAAATGCTTTTTTTTATAATGACTCTGCAATCCTTCACTTTCTCAATAATACATTTTCAGAAGTTTTGATTGAATATATAATACTAAATGGTATACTTCAGGTGAGGCGGGATATATCTCAGTGTTGCTTACACCTTTCAAAGATAATACTTTTTAATGGAACTGGAATAAACAAGCTGGGATTATTGCTTTGATAGCTTCTGGATTGTTTTGCTGTTTTCTGTTCTTCATCTGTAAGTGGCCTTTAGCTGTGAGAAGTAAAGATGATTGATGGACAATAAATAGAGTGCTAATAGCATGAGCTTTGAAGTCATGGGGATCTGTGTCCCATCCCAGCTTCCCCATTTACCACTGAGATGGCTCGAGATAATTCACTTACGTAACTGCCTCAATCTTTAGTTTTCTCAATCCTAAAATGAGAACAAAGGGAATAGTTCACTGAAATGTTGTGGGAAGTAACAGCATAATGGAGAGTAAGCAATCAACACATTGCAATCACTGCAATTTAATTTAGAAACAGATCACAAATTTTATTTTAGGAAAGAGAAAATTCTATAGTCCAAGAAAGCCACTCTCCACAGTCCTTCTCATAGGTTTCTTTGGATCCCTTAGGTAGACTTAGCCCTAATGAAAAGAATACGATGATGAAGGTATTTAATCTTCCTAAAATATTCATTAAATGAAAGTGCTTGCTTGACACTAGTTAGACCATTTCAAAATATTATTTCTGTTCAAAGAAGAGATGCTATTTATCTGCCTATATCTGTACACACACATATACTATATGGCATATCTATATATATATTTACATATATATGCCATGTAAATATATGTATATATGGGACATTATTTGTCTATAGTGTTTTCTCTTTCTAGTATTTCATGTTTTTCCTGCTTAATGATATTGTTCTTTAAGACAAGATGTCCTATTATGCCATATTCTATTTATACATAGAAAATTGTTGGGGAACAATTTTCTATTTATAAATATCTGTTTCATAATCTTCAAAAAAGGCCATAGGTGCTTGAGAAATCAATGACATTAGAATGGAAGTTTTTAAGGAGCTGTTAAATGTTTTGTGTAATATTTATTTGTTGTATTTCATGAGAATGGAAGAACAATTTAAAGCATCATGCTTTATAACATTAGCTAGACTTCTGCCACATATATTTCCACATTTAGGAGAGAATTAAATGGTAGTATAACTATCCAATTAGCTACCAATGTGCACATGAAAATGTTTTTAAGGATATTTGGTATCAGACATACAGGAAAATGTTGACTGGGTATATATGAAGACTGGGGATTATACATTTGAGCTTGAGAATTGCCAAAGCAACTGCAAATGTGCTATTTTAAAAGTAATTTTAGTAAACACAGGAACTTATTTTTACTAATCTAGACATTACCAAAAGGCTTTACAGGACAGTTAAAGGAAAGTATTCTCATAATTACAGAAATTTTATTCAAAACAAATCTATAATTTCTAATTGCGTAGCTTATTTTTATTTTTATAGCTATGTTTTTGCAATGAATTTAAATGTATTTATGATGCTAAATGTGCACACACATATATCTACAAAAATGTTTAATTTGTTTAGACTCTAAGTATGCAGAGAATGTGTACCAATGAAGAAAAATACCTAAGAGGATGAGTACATTCAACAAGTGTTTACTTTTTGTGGTGTATATTCACTTTATCATCTCTACTTATCTTTTTTGTTTAAAGATTTTATTTATTTATTCATGAGAGACACAGGGGGAGAGAGAGAGAGAGAGAGAGAGAGAGAGAGAGAGAGAGGCAGAGACACAGGCAGAGGGAGAAGCAGGCTCCATGCAGGGAGCCTGATGTGGGACTTGATTCCGGGTCTCCAGGATGACACCCTGGGCTGAAGGCAATGCTAAACTGCTGAGCCACCCGGGCTGCCCTCATCTCTACTTATTTTACCAAAAATATACTCAAAATAGAAATTAATGACAAAAATTAGAGAAAAATTAATACTACCTTAGTATTAACGGTAAGAAGCAATGAAATTTTGGCTTACTAATTAATGTCACAGTCAGAAAATATTTACATATTATACATTTCCATAATAAAATTATGTGCAAACGATAATTGTTTACTTTCAGGGAAGCAATAATGGTCTGTAAACGTGGAAATAGGTGGAGTTTGGGGAAAAAAAGTCTTTAATTCAGTGGCAAAGCTCAAAATCCAAGCCAAAATTGAATGTGAAGCAAGTATATGTAATAACTTTTAGTATATATACCCAGTTTCTGAATATGACTAAATCTTAATTCTTAAATATTTGAAAATAGTTCTAAAACTAGTGTTTTATCAAAAAGAAAAAAACAATCTTAGATTTTCAGGAGCTTTAAAAACTTTTTATATTAAAATATTTTAAGCAATGTAATTTAAATCATTCTTTGCTTTCTGAAAGGGCTGGATTTGAAACTCTAAATGAGTAAAATATAAAATTGGTCACATGGTTGTACTGATGATAAACCTGGATTTTATGAAAGTTTAAATATTTGACTTCTACTCAGAAAAGATACAAAAACTCGATTTTAATGAGCAAGAATAATGAAAACAATTATACTCTTTATATTTCCTACTGTTCAGCATATAGTGT
This sequence comes from Canis aureus, assembly GCF_053574225.1. Lineage (NCBI taxonomy): Eukaryota > Metazoa > Chordata > Mammalia > Carnivora > Canidae > Canis > Canis aureus. The sequence goes on along the minus strand of NC_135627.1, from coordinate 18,064,186 downwards.
CATCAGATAGGCTACTGGGTTGTAAAATACCCAAATACCATTTATTGAACATCATTCTGTCAAGAAGCACTAAAGCAACAAGAGTTTTTTGTTTGTGCTTTGTAGAATTGCACTGATTTGTTCTAGTGCTACTGAGTTAAAAGTTTTTAAGAAAAGACATATTTTGAGAAATCATTGATTATTATAATGGCAATAATAATTTACTTATTCTAGTTTCAAAAAGTTTGGATAAAAGTAAATATATCCATATTCTCAAGCAAAGAAGAAATTAGATAATGAAATACTCAGTTAAAAAAAATTAGGTACCATTATTTTTCTCTGATTTCTTTCCCAATAAATACTTCCAAGGGCTTTAGTTGGACATTTCACAATAGATTTTATCCTAGCAAGCAAGCCTTTAAGAAGCAAATAAATTTGGGCTCCAGTTCCATTTATATGGAGCCTACATTCTAAAGGCACATTGCTGAATCCTGTACTGGGATCAATATTTAAATTTTTGATAAAAGATTTATGATAGACATAGTTGCTTTATTTCTTTTTTAAATGAAGATTAAAGAAGAAACATGAATTAAGTTACAAGATTAGAAGAAACTTTGTATTGATCAATTTAAAGTAATTCTATAGATACTGTAGGGACTTATTTTACAGCAAAGAAACATTTTTTTCAGATTTCCTTCAGAAATCTTTTGTTTTTAAAGATTATTTGAGAGAGCAAATGAGCATGGGAAGGATCAGGAGAGGGAAAGAGAAACTTAATCAGACTCCACACTGACCATGGAGCCTGACTTTGGGTTCGATCTCAAGTCCTGGAGATCAGACCTTAGCCAAAATGAAGAATCAGATGCTAAATGACCATGTCACCGAGGCACCCAACTTCAAAAATATCTTGATCACTGAATTAAGAATTGAGGTGCTGATTAAGTAGAACTTTGTATGAAAATAAACTGAATGGGGCATCTGGGAGGCTCAGTCAGGTAAGCATCCAACTCTTGATTTTGGCTCAGATCATAATCTCAGGGTTGTAAGATCGAGCCCCACATCAGGCTCCAAGTTAGGTATGAAGACTGCTTAAGATTCTCTTTCTCTTTCTCCCTCCCCCTCTCACTTGTGAGCTCTCTGAATGAATAGATGAATGAATGAATGAATGACGTGTTAAAAAATAAACTGAATGATTATAAACACAGAATTTTCATCAAAGTAAATGCCCTATTAAAATTATTGTTCTTTAAATACTAAAGAAATCTTATTGTATATAATCATTAAAAATTATAAAAACTTAAAGCATAATATTTATTGAGGGTGAAAACTCTACTGACAAAAATGTGAAAGGATGATGACTTAGGGACATCTGGGTGGCTCAGTGGTTGAGCATCTGCCTTTGGCTCAGGGGATCCTGGGGGCAAGTCCTGCATCAGGATCCCCACAGGGAGCCTGCTTCTCCCTCTGCCTATGTCTCTGCTTTTCTCTCTGTGTCTCTTGTGAATAAATAAATAAACTCTTTAAAAAAAGATGCTTTAGAGGTTATGATGTTTATAAAGGGGAGAGGCAGATTGGGGTAGCTGGTTTCTGAGTGAAAAATTGTTATGTAGGACATACCATGTTTGTAAATTGTCTTGCTATTGTCTTACAATTTTCCTTCTTAAACTTGATCATGAATTTGATATCTTGAATTCTGTATTCCCTAACATCTATCTCCAATTTTCTTTTTTTCTGGAAACTCTCATGTCTTCTAATTGTTTGGCTTTTATATCAGGCCACAACCTTTGACCTTGTACTTTCTTGCTCAGCTCTGATCTCTACAACTGCCTTCTTTGGGGCATAGTGTCCATTGCTGTGAGCTTTCATTTTCTGTTTTTATTCCACACTCCTTAGCTAGGTATTTTCATCTATTTCTAGTCAATTATCAATTCCTATCCATTGCTCATCAAGGAACCATTTCTCCCCTGGAGTATTGCAAGTCTCCTAACTAGTTCCTGTGTACCTGCTACTGGTGGATGCTGTTCACAATGATGCCACATTATGCTTTAAAAATATGAATGTTTTCATGTGAATCTCCTGCTGAAAACCTTTCCATTATCTCTCATTACTTTTAAGTTGATGTTCTAAGTCTTAACAAACCCAAAAGCATCTTACCAGTTTATTTCTTCTGCTCTGCCCGCCCCCCGCCCCCTGCCACTTACTATTACTCTAATCTTAGGTATTTAATCTTTAACTTCAGGATATTTATTTAAACTGGTCAGAATTTTATCATATTGCTTTATACACATTTCCATGTATTTCACTTTCATATATTACAATATTGATCATATTTTGTTGTCTAGAACACAATATGTATATATTTAATATTTTAATGAACAATTTTAAATAGATAATAGATGAAAGAGGAACATAGTGAGATGGGAAGTTCACAACAGCCATTGGTTTTCTGTTTTAATTATCAAGGGACCAACATTTGTTGTATTTCTTCATAATGAGATGGGTCTGGAGGTGTCCTTCTCTTAGGTTATCAAAGTACCGGGTGTTGCAACACCACTTAGACACTTACTGCAAAGTGATACTTCACCAGCATGTAGATCAATATGTCTGTGCCTACATCCCAGGAGCCAGGGAGAACAGGAAATTACTAATTACTGACAGTTTGGAAGACTAAGTGAGGTTCAAATTGCCTTATGTTGTAAGATAGAGTACAGTGCTTTCAGTTTGATTTTGTGGTTATGCTAATATTCTTGTCCTTAAACAACTTCTTTTATTTTTCTTTCTTCTAAAATCATGCTATATTACTGTGTGATTTTTTTCATTAACTGTATCTCATTTCATGAGTTCTCAAGTTTTACTTTCGACAAGCTAGGCTATTTGGACATAAGCAAGATACGTATTGAAACAGTAATAGGATTGTAAATCAAGTAATCTTGATTTATATTGATACTTTCCATTTTTAAAATGAACCTATCCTAGCATAATTTGTATAAAATTAACATTTCAGTAGTTTCCTCCAATCACTGACCACATTTCAATCAAATTTTGGTAGTGGTTGTAAAATTGGTTTCAAAATTTAAACTAAGCAATATAACCATCACTACTAAATTATCTAAATGAAATGTGCCACAGTTTTATATTCTGCCAAAACCTGTTCTGTAGAAAGTCAATGTTTGATTTGTTTCCATATAAGTTTATTTTGAACATGTGTTATTAGCCATTTCTGATTTTGCTAATCTATTACTCAGTCTTATATAAGTCTCCCCCACTTTCCAACGTTTGTGTAATGCTACTTCACTTTTATGAAGGATCTGCACTAGTATTATAACAGCTTTAAGATTTTTGTTTTAATGTCAAAATTCTCTTAGGATTTCTGATTAGTAAAATGGTTACTATTGCAGGTTTTTCCTAAAAGCAAAGTGGCATAATGTGAACTTTCTGGGAAAGTGTGGGATACCCTTCACTTTACACCATTCTGGCTTATGATATTTTCATAACATTTGACTTTTGCATAGTAGGGGCAACCTGTATTAGGAGAGTAGTGGAAGCTAATGACAAGCCCAAGCTCATATTAAAAAGGCAAGAAAATGATTTCTAAAAGATATGAATGAATAAGTGTGTATTGTCCTAAAGTGACCAAATAGGTATAATATTTATATGACAAATAATGAAAGTCATTTTTTAAAAGATAACTCTACATCTCTAAGAGAATATACTTCATACAGTGATAATACCATCAACCCATAGTTCTTTAGATATGACTTAAATTTTTAAAAATGTCACCCAAACCATATTCCTGGAGCCTATTTGTGTTAACAATATATTAATGTAAAACTGCTATTTCTGTATGGGTTCAGGAATCTGGTATGGGTTCTCAAAATATTCTCAAGATTATTGTCTTTTGGCTCATTTTTAAAAATTTAATGACCTCTTTGCTACTTATTTTTGAGATATAATTGACATAACATTTTATTAGTTTCAGATGTGTAATACAATTTGATATATATATTATATATATATATATATATATATAATATATATATAAGTGATTACCATAATATACTTGGTACACATCCATTACCACACATATTCACAAATTTTCATTTCTTGTGATAAAACTTTTAAGATCTACTCCATTAGCAACTTTCAAGTATGTAATACACTATTGTTAATTAAGTCACCATGCTGTATGTTACAACCCCATGACTTATTTTATAACCTGAAGTTTGGACTTTTGACCCCCTTCATCCATTTTGTACACTTCCCAAGCCCTGCCTCTGGCAATTTCCAACTAGTCTATTTTCTGTATCTATGATTTAGAATTATCTTTTTGGTGGGGGGAGGCTTTTTCTTTTACATTTCACTTTTGGTGAGATCCTATGGTATTTATCTTTGTCTGTCTGACATATTCCATTTAGCATAATGCCTTCAAGTTCCATCCACGTTGTTGCAAATAGCAAGATTTCCTTTTTAACGGCTGAATAATAGTCCATTGTGTGCGTATGTATGTATGTGTGTGTATATACACACACTACATGTATGTATATGTGTATATATAATATATGCATATATTTACCATATTTTCTTTATCCACCCATTCCTTTGTAGACACTTAGATTTTTTCCATGTCTTGGGTATAGTGAATAATGCTGCAGTGAACATGGGAGTGCATATAGCTTTTCAAATTTTTGTTTAGAAGCAGAATTTCTGGATCATATGGTAGTATTATTTGAATTTTTTGAGGTACCTCCGTAATATTTTCTGTAGTGGCTATTTAAATTTATATTCCCATCAACAGTGGACGAAGATTCTCTTTTCTTCATGTATTTATCAAACCTATTTCTTGTCTTTTTGATGATAGCCATTCTAATGGGTATGAAATGATACTTTAGTGTAGTTTGATTTGCATTTCCCTGATGATTGGTGATGTTGAGCACCTTTACATGTACCTGTTGGTCATCTGTGTGTTGTTTTTGGAAGAATGTTCAATTTCTTTGTCCATTTTTAAATCAGATTTTTAGGGTTTTTTTTTTTTGGTACTGAGTTATCTGAGTTCTTTATATACTTTAGATATTAACCCCTTATTAGGTACATGGTTTGCAAATATTTTCTCCCATTCTGTAGATTGTGTTTTCATTTTATTGATGATTTCCTTTGCTATTTAGAGGCTGTTTAGTTTGATATGGTTTCATTGGTTTATTTTTGCTTTTGGTATCACACAAAAGAAATCAGCATATGATCAATGTCAAGGAGGTTTCTTAGGTTTCCCCTAAGGTTTCTTCCAGTATTTGTATGACTGCAGGTCTTTGGTTCAAGCCTTTAATCCATTTTGAGTTGATTTTTATGTATGGTATAAAATTGTGGTACAGTTCATTCTTTTGCATATGGTTATCCAGTTTTCCCAGCATCATTTATTAAAGACACTGTCCTTTATTATAGATTCTTGTCTATTTTGCCATAAATTAATTGTCCATGTATCCTTGGGTTTCTTTCTGGGCTATTTAGTTCCATTGATCTGTGTCTGCTTTTATGCCAACACCATACTTTAAAAATTTTATGTATGAATGAATGAATGAAGGCTCCATACCCAGTGTAGAGCCCAACATGGGGCTTGAACTAATGACCCTGAGATCAAGACCTGAGCTGAGATAGAGAGTTGGAGGTTTAACCAACTTAACCACCTAGGTGCCCCAACACTGTACTTTTTTGATTACTATATCTTTATAATGTAGTTTGAAGTCAGAGGGCATGATGTCTCCAGCTTTGTTGTCCTTTCGATTGCTTTGGATATTGGAGGTCTTTTGTGGTTCCAACAAATTTTAGGATTGTTTATTCTTTTTCCATTAAAAATGCAACTGGAATTTTGAAAGAAGTTGCATGTGATCTGTAGATTGCTTTCTGTAGTATAAATACTTAAATAATATTCTTTCAATCCATGAACAATATCTTTACACTTATTTGTATCCTCTATTTCTTTCATTAATGTCTGATACTGTTCAGTGTATAGGTCTTTCCCATCCTTGGTTCAATTTATTCCTAGGTATTTCATTTTTGGATGCAATTTTAAGTGAGATTGTCTTAATTTCTTTTTTGATAATTCTTTAAAAAATTCTGGAAAAAATGGACATAGGTCTATCCAGCTGATTAGGAAAAGACAAAAACTAACAGTGAAAATGAAAAGATGGATGCTAGCTACATGTAAAGTTGATTTTAATAATAATAGCATGAGAAAAGTAGCAACTATATAGCAACATTTTTAGAAGTAGGTGAAATGCATACATCTTTTAACATAACATAATTTACCAAAACTTATTTGTGCTTATTCTCTTAAAGAATATATATTAAACATTAGAATAAACAAATTAAATGTTAAAACATCAGAAGAAATCCCTTTAATAGTAGAAATAACATAATTAAGTCTGCTATCACCATTTATATTCAATATAGTTTTAGAGGTTCTCTACTCCAGGCAAAAAGGAAAAAAATAATTAGAAGATAAATACTGTAAATTAGGAATAAAAGCAATTTTCCCTATGATATGATCATATATGGAGACATACAAAATAACTCACCTGCAAATTATTTGATATAATGCAAGAAATTGATAGGTGGCCGATAAATGTTGATATATAAAGAATAATCAATATGGGAAAATCCATTACATTTTTATAAAAGGCAACAAACTGGAAAGTTTAAAGAGAAAATATTATTTAAAATTATATAAGATAATATCAAGTATTTAAGAATAAATGTATAATGTAAAAATACAGAGAACATTATAAAAATTAAGGAAGAACTAAATTAATTGAAATCTGTCCTATTCACAGAGAGGAAAATAATAGTGTGAAATGTTAAACCTCCCTAAATTGGTCAGTGTTATTCTAATAAAAATCCCACAAAATTGTTTACAAAATTCAGTAATGTGATTTTGAATTTTATGTTGACAGGTAAAAAACAAAGAATGCATAGGAATCAGAAGTGTAGCAAGAAAATATTTGCTAAATAGATAAAACTCATTATAAACCATGGTTGCTAAAATAGTATGGGAAAGATGCAGAGACAGCCAGTTGATGAGAAATCAATTCATTACTGTGTAAGACTTCATTATAAGACAACATTGGCCTGTCACTTCAGTGGGATATAGAAGGATTATGTCACAAATAAACCTAAAAAATAATTATACATATGGAAAAACATGTATCTCTACCTCATAAAATATATTGAAATAACTCAATTAATCACATATTTAAAATATAAATTTAAAATGCTTGATTAAAATATAGTTAAATATATTGAGATGATGAAATGCTTCATTCACACTTCTTGTTTCTAATTGACTATAACAGAAAATATTACATTTAATCATGTTAAAATAAGGTCATGAATACTTAAGAATCTACCTTAAGGTAAGCAAAGGGATAGATTACAAATTGGGATAAGATAATTATACACAACCACAATAAATTAGTATCAAGAATACATAAAGAACACCTAAAAATATATAAGAAAATTTCAAAATTCAATAGAAATTTGGCAAAAGGCATAACAAGGTATCTCATAGAAACAAAAGCCCATATGATCACTAAATATGTGATAGTCAACATTACTGATCATTAAAACACTAATTGAGATAGCAGTATGATACTTTTTTCTGCCTATTGTCAGAAAAAGAAAGTCTGGAGAAAAGTTTTAAAGAAGACACAGATATAGCATCTTGATCTATTGCTAATGGGAGCACACATTTGTGTAACAACTTTGGAAAATAGTATTATCTTTTAAAAATTCAAAAGCTTGGGGCTCCTGGGTGGCTTGGTCAGTTAAGCAACTGACTCTTGGTTTCAATTCAACTCAAGTCATGATTTCATGAGTCCTGAGATTGAGCCTTGTAATGCGCTTCTCACTCAGCTTGGAGTCTACCTGAAGATTCTCTCCCTCTGCCCCTCCCCCCACTCATGCATGTTCTCTTGCTTGTTCTCTCTCTCTCTCAAAGAAATAAATCTTTAAGATAAAATAAAAATTAAAAACATTGATTGTTTATGTACTCTAAAACCCCTTGGGGTGTATCCAAGAACAATGTATGTGCATGTATATTCAGATTTGGACGATAACATTTATAGTGGTGCTACTCATAATAGCAAAAGTCTAGTATCAGTGGCAATGTCTAATCAGTAAGAGCATGGATGAAGTAACTTCTAGATACTTATTTGATGAATATTATATGAGAGTCAAAACAAATGAACTACAACGACATAGCAATATGGTTTTATCTTGGCAATATGGTATTAAATGAAAAAAGTATGTCCCTAAAGATTGCATGCAGTATGAAGTCTTTCTAATAAAATTAGAAACATTGCAAATATAAGCAAATACATTTTAAGGCCTATACAGAGGATGTATGTGTATAGAACTGAATAAAAGGGAAGGACAAGCATGGGAATGAAAAGATTCTCAGATTGTCTCAGATTATAAGGCAGAGGAATGAGATTAAGAAGAAGCCACTGGTTAAATATTGTGCTGGGTTGTTGACTTGCAGTAGAAAACTCACTATTAAATTTTACTAAGGGAGTACTGAATGATGCCATTGGTTAAGTGTCTGTCTTCTGCTCAGGTCACAATCCCAGGATCCTGAAATCGAGCCCCACATCAGGCTCCTTGCTCAGTGGGGAACCTGTTTCTCCCTTTTCCTTAAGCCCCTACTCCTGCTTGCTCCATCTTTCTAGTGCTTTCTCTCAGATAAATAAATAAAATATTTTTAAAAAATAAAATTTTACTAAGTAAATCACTTAATATACAGCGGGCCAAGAGTAAACAAATGACCAGCACATATAATTCACAATGCTTTATGGTTATTTCAGTACTTGGTTTTTGAGGTTCAAAATAGTAGCAATTATAGCTTTAGTGTTTTTAGCTCATACACTAAACATCTACCACTAGATATGTATCTATTCTAACCAAGACCTACTGTTTTGAGATTACTTGAACTTTATTTCTACTGAGTATGGAGGGATTAACAAAAATGTATAAAAACTTACACCATGCACAAGTGAGAGTGTTTGGCTGTTATGAAAAGAAATGTACAAATCTTATTTGGAAGAGTAATATTTTTAGAACCCATTAAATGCTTAATGTTAAAAAAAGTTCATAAAATATTTGTCTCTGTTTCCTCTGCATTTTGTTAGTAACTTAGTACTCACATTTTAACATTTTTATGTTTGACCTTGTCAAAACATAATTCACAATATGATGATTACAAAGTTACACATGCTCTGAACTTGTAGCCTGTAAAGCTTTTCTTATATAATTTGACAAGTAATTCTGGTCATAAATTTTGATAGAATTTTCCACTAAGGAATCAAGCTATTTTATCTTAAATCCTGGGTTCTCTGACTTGCCATTCTCTATTAATGTAACCATAATAATATAGCTAAGGTATATATAACCTCTTTCTTAAAATAGCTCAAAGCATTTTATTTATTTATTTATTTATTTATTTATTTACTTATTTTTTGCTTCTTTAATCAGTTTTATCCTTTTCCCGTTTATCAGTTGATTGCAAGTCAAATAGAGATGTGATTTAGATAATGAATTTGGCTAAGCAATAGAGATATAGGACAAGAACTCATTTTGTACAATTTGAGACTAACATTATCCATACTTTATTTATTTTATTTTATTTTTTTAAGATTTATTTATTTATTTATTCATAGAGACAGAGAGAGAGAGAGGCGCAGAGACACAGGCAGAGGGAGAAGCAGGCTCCATGCACTGAGAGCCCGACGTGGGACTCGATCCCGGGTCTCCAGGATCACGTCCTGGGCTGGGGGCGGCGCTAAACTGCTGCCACCAGGGCTGCCCCATACTTTATTTTTAATTCATCAAGTATTACAGAATTGACTGTGTAACAGACACTAGTCTACACAGTGATACTAGTTATTTTTCATGGGTGAGACAATAAAGAATATAAGGCTTACATGCTATTAAGATTTTTAAAAAGTGTATGATAATGATTGGGTAGCCATTGTATTTTGTGTAGTTGGAATATTTGAGGAGATGGCATTTAACCTGAGATCTGAGTCACAGGAAGAAGTTATTCATATGGAAATCAGGGGAAGAGCATTTCAGACATAAATAATCCTTGAGCAAAGTCCTGGACTGAATATAATCTTGGGATCCTGGAGAATACTGTGTATAAAAGAGAAAGTGGTATTCAGCTAGCAAGGAAAAAGGTAGTAGAAGTGATGGATAATGAAGCTGGTACTACATGCTTTCTATTTGAGTTCCCTCTTTTGAGAAGTAGTTAAGAGATTGAAGTAAATGTTTTGAGAACTCTAGCTCAAACAGTCTGTGGTGCTCTATTATTTAATGTTAAAAATTGATAGGCTATTAATGTGAGCATATAGGTGTGCATATATATGTATACATACATGTGTATATGTAATCTACTTGAAGATAAATTGTTCACCTTGGAAACTTAAGTGTTCTGGGAAGTTTTTTGGTTTGTTTTCAACGTAACTGAATTTTCAAGACTGAAAAATCAAAATACATAGTGAAGCAAATATTTCAGTTTATTTTTATGAAATTAAAGCAGTAAGAGCTCTATGGCCTTATATTTAAAGTAATATAAGAAAACTTCCTTGAATCTATGATATTGAAACCTAAGGATACAGCTTCCTCCACAAATATTTTTGCTCCTTACTCTGTTATTTCCATGCCCACTAGATGATCAATTCAGTGTCTTGACTTCTCCATTCCTTGTCATCAATTACATCAGCTACCGACTGCATGTGCATATAATAGATCTTGTCATGACCAATAAGAGCCCATACCCCAAAATGTAGTTTTAAATACCCATTCACTAATCACAGCCATCTTCTTTTTCTTACAGCCTCGTTGCAACAATGACCAGGTTCCTCCAGATCTTCACCCTCATTGTTTGACCAAAATTCACATTGTCTCTTTACTCTCACTACCTAGACTACCCTGCTCCTTTGACACCTTTTTCCATCATCATTCATATTAGGGAAGACTTCAGCCCTATTTTAAATTCAGCTTTCTACTCAATTGTACTTTTGTTTCTCTTATCTAGATAAAATTCCAAGGTCATAGCTGACTAGAGAATCCAGCATAGTCCTTGTGTATTTAGTTCATTCTCTAACCATTTATTTATTGTGCACATATTTATTGAGAATACACATACTTATGATATACTATGACCCAAACAGCAAGGAGTCTAGTCTCTAGTCATAGAGAAGAGTGAGATACAGAAAGAGAATTTGAGGATCAGGTGAGACACGAAGAGATGGTTGAAGGAGAGTGCTAGAGCAAGTGGCCCTGGTAAATTCTTTAGCATTAAAGTAGGATGGGAGCTCTTGGTGGGGTTTTAGCAGTTTTGTTACAGTGTCTGGCTGCGGGGGAGAAAAGTGGAAAAAGGGAAACTAACTGAGAAATTATTTAAATATTCCAGGTTAGAGATTATGGTTTCTATCGTCTTGGTGGACATAGTGGGAAGTTTTTGGATTTTTGATATTTTTTTTAAAGGGATAACTGAATAGATTTGTTGATTGGTTGGATATGGATGTGAATGAAAGAGTCAATAATGGCTCCGCAGTGTTCAGCTTGCAAAAATTGGAAGGATGGAAATGCCATTTGTAGAGAAGATGACTCAAAATGGAGAAATTGTTTATAATCTGATCCAGAACACCATTAGCGCTGTGTTGCAGAAACAAGTTAAATAGTGTGGATTACAAGGTCTCCACATAAATGCCTAAGAGACAAACCAATTGAATAAATGGGCAATGTGAGCTTGGCATAAATTAACAAATGAAAATCCAAATATTGTTTCAGCACTGCAGAGACAACAGAAAATAGAAGGAATGGACAGGCTCATGTTTGGTTGGTTCTAGCAAATGGTTGCCACATGAGAGTGCAGGCATTGTCATTGAATCTGCCATTTAGTCCAGAGAAGCAGGAAATCTGAGTTTGTATGTAAAGCATCCTAATTTTATAAAATGTTTGCCATTTCAAATTATGAAAAAATATGCACAAAAAAGAAAAGACAACAAAACTCTTGATCACAGATGTCTACATGCCATAACTGAGAAATATGGGGTGGTAGGAAACCTTTAATGAAGACTTTAATGAACCTTTAATGAAGGTAGGAAACCTTTAACTTGAATCTTATCATGGCAGCTTACACTGCTGGCTTACCTTACACCAGTCATTTAACTTGTCTCTGAGTTTCAGACTCCTTCTCTTATTCTAGAAAACAAAACAAAAAGGAACGGATTCTATACTGTAGGTGTCTTTAATATTATGGATCAAGATTTTGACAGACAACCACCTTGTGGGTAAGGAAAGCTGTCATGTATATGATTGTACATGAGCTGAGAAAGGGTGAGAATATTATTTTTCTCACCAAAGACTACCAATTAATATATAGATGTCTGATGGGCAGTGAATTGTGGGGCTTGGTGGATGGATTCAGAGAAGCAATCACAAGAGAGTACCTAAGTAGTGAGATGTGGACAGCCAAAGGGTAGAATAAAATTCTTTCCTTTTAAGAATGGAGAGAGTGCCTGGGGAGAAAATGGGTTCTAATCATTTGTAAATAAGCTGAAGACAAATATCTGGCTCAAGAAAACCTCCACAGATTATAGAATGATGTATAATGATCCATTCATTATTGGATTACCTGGCAAGAAGAGTGGTTTTTCTCAGAATTATGCTTGACATTTCCATTCTTGACTTGGGTGATAGCATAAAAAGTTGATGATCTACATGGATAAACTTGCATTATATAAATATAAAACATTCAAGTTTAAATTCAGTTTTTTTCATTATTTGCTATAGACCTTAGGCACTTTTTAAATCTTGTGGAGGCAGATTCCTTAACCATGATATTAAAATAATAAATAATTAGTATGCTACTACTAACTCTTTAGCTTAGGGAAAGTAATGCAGAATTAAACAATTTCCTACTATTTCATCCTCTCCACTTACCCAGTAAGAGTTTTATACTTTTTTTGTAACTCAAATTGTTGTTACAGATGTATTTGTACATTTGCATAAGCATTTGTGATTGTTCTTCCCTTTTTATCAGCCTGAGGATTCTTGTTAAAATGTGACCACAAAGAGACTATTACTAGTTGTTCTCAGCCTCTATCAATGGAGACAGGTGTTTAACTAGAGCAAAGAGATTGAGTTCGGTTAAGAGAGAAACTGACCAAGACAATTTTACTCACCAGCTTTAATTATAAAAGGGAGTTACATATATACTTCTTTTCCTGAGCACTATCACTAGCAGTTCTTCCCCTGCCTTTGAAATTTCAAGTTTATAATTTACCCCAGCAAAAGATGGGTTTTGATGGTCCTTTGACTTCTCTCATCACCAGAAACTCAAGTGCAAGTCCTATAAGATAGTGAGAACTAACAGGAAACATTTTCAACAGCTTTGAAAATTTATTGCTCAATTCTTAAATTTTCTTTTCATTAAAAAAAAAAAGCTTTAGTGTTTGCTAGAAGTATCACACTGCTTCCTTAATTTTTGACCAATATTTATCTAATGCAGATTTTTTATCAAGATTTGTGGAGTGTTTTTACTTCTGTCCAAGATGAGGGAATAGGGACCAGGTTTAGCCTTCTGGTTTAAACAATTAAAAAGGTGGATTACATCAAACAATGGTTTTCATGCATTGGGAAAAAGGCAGTGAGAAAGGACATTAGACAAATTAAGATAACAAGTGCCTCCACTTACTGCCTGCAGTTCTCAGGCCATTGTATGGAAGAGGAAACATAAACAGGGCCTAGAGGTCTTGGTGAGTTGAGGGAGAAGAGATTGAAATTCAGAGGCCAAGACTGCCAAAATTTGTGGAGAAAATATCAGAGAGGAGAGAGTTAGAGACAAAGACAGAACTGAAGAGGGTATTTCCTCACACTCCTCAAACAGTATTTTGGCTTAGTACTGGTCACACATGCATAAGAGAGAACTACCCAAAGTGAAGTGAAGAACGATGGACTGATTCCTGTTCCCATCAACTTGAGTGGAAATCTTGTAACACATAGATTAGGTGAAATTTTCAGAAGTTGATTGTCTAATCAATGAGGTTACGCTAGCCCTAGACTAAAGCTGTTTTGTACTTGCTTTATGACATTTAAAAGCAAACCTTGAAGTCATTCATCTAATTCCAAGGAATTTAATTGTATACCAGAACACAGGACAACACTCTTAAGGGACACATAAAAAATCCAGCAACTGACAAAATGAAATACACAATGTCCAACACTCAGTTATAAATACCCAGCTCAGCAAAGAAGTATAAAAGTGTCATCTATATCCAGGACATAAATAAAAATGGAATCAACCAAAAAAGATGATGTAACTACTAGGGAAGGATGGCAAAATGGTGCTTGCAATTATTCTCCACATGTTTAAGGGAGTAAAGGAAATGTGTGCATGACTAGGAAAGAAATGGATGAAAAAGAGCAGAGAAGTATTTTATTAAGCATATAAATGTGAAAATTAGAAAATCTAGCTTGTGAAAACTGAAATTCAGATGAATGCATGGGTAATATTCTTCAAAAGATACCCTATAGGGCTTACTAGAATATAGACTCTTTCATCTTTTGCTCTCCAGTGTGGATTACTTTACTAAGCATATAGTTAAGCACTCAATGTTTCCTGAAGAAATGCTGGAAACACAAAACTAGCTTTGAGTTATTTCTGTTGAAAACAGTGTGCATTTGTTTTTCAAATATTTTCCTAATTTTAATAATCTCTAGAAGGCATCAAGCCAGATTTTGAGATTGTGACACATTTCTACTCTTGAGATTCAACATTGATTTTGGAAATGTATTTTCATTTTTTCTAACAGTCTTCCTGTAAATTTAATCCTTCTTTTTGCTTTTCCCTAGTCAAGTTTTAGTGAGAGCAAGGAATAAGCAATTGAATCATCCATCCCCAGAGTAATAATGATATAAAACAAAGTAGATTGTATAAATAAATACATAAATAATACTATAAAAACAATAAACAAAGTTTTCTAATTATTACTTAAAAATAATATATGTAACAGCAAGATTCTTTGTTTTCCAGTTCTGGCCTTGCTGGTTCTTTCCATTGTCTTCTTATAATCAGAAATTTTCCAATTAAAAGTTTTTATTAATTGGTCTTTTATTTGATTATTGACTCATTACTCTGCAGGAATGGATGTCTCATGAATAATTTTCATTGACAGGGGTAAACGTGAGTAATAGCAAGCCCAAATAAAACTAGCATTATTGCACCATTAAGATATTTTTCTGAAATTCTTCATATTTTGAGTGTACTAACAGATGGTAAAGCATCTTTCTATAAGGGTAATTCAGGTCTCATTTTTAAAAATGTAGTGTCTGAAAAGACATATTTAAGTTTGAATGCTATATGTGACATTTCAATTCAAAGTTAAGGCCACCAGTATTTACAGCTACTGCTGTTCTATTAAATATTTGTCAGACAGAAAGACAGAGGATTACTTCTTCTCATATACCGAGTACTTTCAGCACTACTCCTAAGAGAAACAAAGCACCTAGGCATCAACACAAATTTCATTTTTTGATTGAAATGCTGATAGCATTATTATTCAGACATTGGCATTAGCACTTCAGACCAGTGCACATATCATAGAAATAAATACAATTTTGTTTTCTGTAGAGTAAGATAGAGGATTTGGAAATTGACATATTGCAAAAATATTTAATTTGCAGTTTACTTGGTGTACTTGCAGCATTATTGTTGCTTAGATTTATTTTACTTCAAACCATAGTTTGTACTTCTCTCTATTGAATCATCATTTTACACCCATTTCAGACAGGACAGTTATAATAATCATTCAGTTTGTTGCCAAATGTCAAAGTCTACAAAAGTAATGCACACAAAGAAACAACCAGATACAAAATAGAAAAAAGGAAGCCCACATTAATCAGAAAACTTTCAAGCAGAGAGTTGGTGAAATGAAACTATCTGCTTCTTAAGCAACACAGTATTTTCATGGCCAGGAGTTGTAATCCATTCCTTTTTCTAACTGACTTTGTCAATGATTTTGTCCATTTCACATATAATCCTGACTTAATTGTAATCACCATGAGGCATTCATCAAGAGCGATGTTCTAGAAGGTCATTAGATCTTTGACATAGGGACTCTTTTTGCCATAAAGCTCCTCCAAAGAATTTACATCCAATGGATATTGTTATCAACAGTTTCAGCAGTTAAAGCATTTGCTATTTTACCTTTTGTTTGTCCAAACACTTGCCACTTTTTGCCTTTCTCATGATTTCAGTGATGTAAGTCTAAAGCTGATAAAAGATATTTTGTATCCATTATATAGCAAAGTTAGTGATAATGCCATTTTTCTATTTTGAAAATTATTTTTTCATTTTTTAATTCCACCTTAAAAATCACCAAACTCCAGACTTATGTCTTTATGTAATTAAGTAAATACAATGATTTGATATGAAGAAGCCAGAAGGAGATTTATAACATATTTTTCTATTTCCTCCTTAACTTGCAAGGTAATTTTATGAAAAACGCAATTTCTCTACGGTCTTGAAATGGACTAGGAAGAGTCACCAAATGCTGGGTATTCCTCAGTGGTGGAAATGAGGGCAGGGGATTGGAAAGGAGTTCCAAGACCCTTCTTCAGGAATTGATAAATCAGTTCTACTTAGGGAAGTGGTTAGTGGTAAGGCAGATAGAATTATTCAAGTTACTAAAGTAAAACTTTTTATTGTCACTAATAAGCTGCTGAAAGTTATACTCTTAATCTCAGAGACAGAACTCCAAATATGAAATAGAATCCTGAAAGCTAAACTTTGGAAGTGTCATTTTAAAATTTGGACTGAAATATGAAATATTCATTTTATGTTCCTTAGAATAGTCTGGAGTCTGACTAAGTTAACCAAAGCTAGGCATACACACTTTTGAATTAAGGATATCCTTTGGTTTTCTAGGGAGAAGAGCAATTACTGGCTTTTTGTTAATGGTTTCTTTGTATGAGAAGAAAAAAATATCTTTAAGTGCTGTGGTCAAGCATAAACTTACTGTATTACCTTTTCTCAGCCTATACACTGTCTCACTGGTATTTGTCCAGTACAATGTGGAAAAATTCATAGACAAAGTCATTAAGATAGTATATGCTGAATACTTGTGAGGTACTGGGATAGGCCCTCAGTGATTAAATAATAAACAAGGTACAGTCCTTGCTTTCACAAAGATTGCAATAAGTAAATAGATAAGACAGCTAAGTATTAGACTCTAATGTAGGAACTGTCATTCATCAGTGCATCTTTAGAACTGTTTCTAATGATTTCACGGTTGCTGTATTTCCTTTGGTACACAACACAGTACATTGAATCAAATGTGTGTTCAATAAGCAAAGCCTGGATGAATAAAACTGTGGATATGAGTACTACAAACTATTCCAGAAAAACTACTTTATGAGTCTTAAGCTATTCACTCAATGAACCTCAATAAAAATGAATTAGGAGCAGTGATAACACCAAATCTCAGACCTTCCCATCATAAAAATCCTTGCAATTTAATGCATAATCACTTACCATTAACATTTCATTTCCTTATCTTTTGCCTGTGTTGTATTATAGGTAGTAATTAGAATTGATTTTTATGGTATAATTTCACAAGATACCAAAATAAGTACTCTGCTAAAGGCCAGAGAAAGATTTATGATATACTTTCAAATGTTAACTCTACAATTCTATTAAAGAAAATCAACAAATATTTAATAAGCCCATGTACTAAGGTGCTCATCTATGTATTGTCCAATCAGTGCTTATAAGCAGGTTCTTTTTAAAGACAACTTTAGTAAGTACTCTCTCCAGGTGACTTTTCTACTTTTCGAGAATCATTAAAGCATTATTTCCAATGGGAGCCTTATAATTTTTCCTTAGAATGTTAAATTCCTGCTGTCACCTATTGCTATTTAAAATGTAAAATATATCTATAGGATTATAAATGTCAGGCCTGAATATGGAAAATTTAGCTGAGCATTAAAAAATTAGTTTGACTAAAACAAACTTAGAAATTCATATGAAAGATGAGTATGAAATAATTTGGTGAAATATATAGGAATTACTGCAATATCATTGCATTGTGGATATATGTTGTAGGGAGGCCATTAAAACTGCTTGCTTCCAGTCAATTATGACAGTGATTCTTATAAGGTCTTGATTCTTTCTAAGGTTCATGAATTTTAACAGGAGGACTACATTGTTTACCTACTGAGTTTTGACTGCAACTACTTTATTTATTTTCCACTAAATGGTCAATAGATGGGTAGTTTCTGAATTATAAAATGTATAGGGAATCATTACCATAGAGCAACTGTCAGATGGAAAAGGAAACCTATTATGTCAGCAAAATTGATTTCTTAAGATGGGATGGGAATTCCACCTACTTAATTTTCTTTTTTAAAGATTTTATTTATTCATGAGACACACACGCACACACACACACACAGAGAGAGAGAGAGAGAGAGAGAGAGAGAGGTAGACACACAGGCAGAGGTTGAAGCAGGCCCCATGCAGGGAGCCTGATGTGGGATTTGATACCGGGACTCCAGGACCATGCCCTGGTCCAAAGGCAGGCGCTAAACCACTGAGCCACCCAGGGATCCCCCCACCTTTTTTTTTTCTTTTTAAAGACTTTATTTATTTATTCGTGAGACACACACACACACACACACACACACACACACACAGAGGGGTTAATTTTCTTTAAAACCCAAAAATCAGTGGTTTGGTTTTAAAATGTAAAGATACAAAAAAAAAAAAAAATCAGTGTTAGTTCTCTCTAACATTCTGTTAAATGGAAAAAAGATGGAAAATTAACCAAGTCTCTTCCAAATAAGATTTTTAAAAAACATTGTCCTTTTATTATTGGAATATTTAGGAGTTGTGTTTTACTCTTTTAGAACGCAATTGCTATACATAATACATACACTCAATGCACGGTCAGTAGTTCCCCCAAATAATTTAATTTTTCACAATGTATACCTAATGAGTTTACAATATTCTGTTTTCTTGTAGGTACTTTGTATCTTGTGATTATAAATCTCTTTCTGACTCAGTCTATCATATTACTGACGATATTCTGCTATTGAACATATTTCATGAAAAAGATTCTTTTAAGGAATAGTGGGAAGGTTAGGAAGGTGAAATTGTATACACCACAAAGTCCATTCCAAAGGAATTTTCAATAGAGAAAAATAGTAATCAACTCGAGCTAGTTTCATTTTACTCTTTCTAAAAGTGACAAATCCTGCCATAACTAACCAAGGTCATAAACATGTTCCTTCATCTGATTAACAGTGAAGGAAGGATAATGGTTAGTTTCATGGAACTGATAAATAATTCATAATAATATGATTGGTGTAATGTTGCTGAATGTAGTTACTAAAATGCCATTCATATTTTCTTGAAATTATTCAATAATTCCATTAATATTATAGCATGCTGCTTTGACCTTGGGTTGCAATGTTCCTACAAATGAATCAAACCCCTGAGCTCTAATGTGAATTTATTTTATTAACCCTCTCAATAACTATAGAATCAACTTGGTAAAATTTAACAAATGGAAACTATGGTATAGATTTAAACCTTAGTTAAAAATCACACTGTTAAAGCCAGTAGAAGATGTCAGAAACAGAGTCACACCTTTTGCAGAAGGTTCTGATTCCTTATTAACTGAATATATCACACCTTAGATTGGGTGAAATTTAATAAAGCAAGTCCTCCGATCCTTGGTATGCAGAGAAAGTAGCTGAGTGACAGGGGTGGGAAAATCTGATTTGTAGTATTTGCTGATTTCCCTGGTACAAATGTTTCCATGATGGCTGATTTTAAACTCAGCATGATGGCACTGAACTTCTAGTTAATGGGAGATATGCACAATTGATTCTTATGAATGGAGCCAATAGGAGCCTCCTCCTAGACAAAAAATAAGTAAAATGGATTATTGATTTTCTGGTTATAATTGTTAGGTTCTGCACAATGGGATTCTCTAGACCAACGTTTCTCAAACTTTAATATGCAAACAAATCACCCAAGTAGCTTCTTATTTAAAACAGAATTTTATTCAGCAGCCTTAGGATAGGGCCTAAGATTCTGCATTTTTAACAAGTTCCCAGGTGAGGCCAAAGCTTCTGCTTCCATAAGACATATGTGCATTCGTGAGAGTATGCAACACTAGCTCCAAAACTTGAAGCATGGATGAGAATCACCATGTCACAGTGTTAAAACAAATTTGCTTGGCCCCAGAGTTTCTGATACAGTATATGTTATAGGAGGGAGATTGGGTAATAATCTGCATTTCTGTCAAACTCCAAGGTGATAATGCTGACATGGATTCAGGGACCCAATCTCAAGAATCTCTACTAGTCCAGAGAGCTGTCAGAATGCTGAAGAGTTTTGTCTTAACTTCAGGAGTATGTAGAAAGAGAAGTTTCAAATTACAGTTTCAAATCAGTTGTCCTTCTTTGATCTTATCATTCCATTGCCAGCATGGAGTGACTAATCATGAGTTTAGAGCCTTAAGCTATGTTCTATGGAGAGTTATAGTGGAATTTAAAAAAAAAAATTGTCTTTGCCTTTGGGAATTGGCAATTTATAATAAGATACTAGCCAGAAACAAAACAACAGCAATATAAAAGACGCATAAGGAACTTTATCCACACTTCTGTGTGATTTGAGGATTAAGCATGAAAGAAGTTGATTTATGTTACCTAGAGATATGGTTCAAATCAGCCAGATATGTCTAATATGAGACATATTAGTCTCATATTAGTCATAAAGCTGCATCCCAGAGGAAAGATGCAGAATTTGTTGGAGAAATTTTCAGTGCAGATTGCAGCCTAGAACTGGGAGGTCATTGGGGCACCTATGTGGCTCAATGGTTGAGCACCTGCCTTTGTCTCAGACCGTGATCCCAGGGTTCTGGGTTCGAGTTCTGCACTGGGCTCCCTGCAGGAAGCCTGCTTCTCCCTCTGCCTATGTCTCTGCCTCTCTCTGTCTCTCTCATGAATAAATAAATAAAATATTAAAAAAAGGAACTGGGAGGACATTATTATCAGGTTGCAGACTTGTCAGAAGATGCCTTTGCATTAAAGTTCATAAAGACCAAGGACAGGCATATTGTTTGATGAGAAAAAGATAGGCATTGTGAAACCTTATTCTGGTCTAATTTAATGTTAAGAGCTATCAAAATTGTCAGTTATATAACTGACATGACTAATCTGGAAATGAATGAAGATCACCCAGATGAGAACAAACAGGTTCTTTATTCAGAGCAGGGGGATCTGTCACTATCAGAGACTCAAAGGCAAACAGAGCAATGAGAAAGTTTTGTTGGTGAGCTGAGGCTAGGGGAGTGGGGAAAAGCTTCAGATATGCCCTGGTAGGAAATTGTGGCATTTGGAGGCTGCAGGTGGGCTAACTAGAATCAGGGCATGTGATTGGTTTGGGGAACACTAGTTTTCTTTGGTTGGTCCTGAATAGGAAGTGGGGCAAAAATAAGAATGCTAGCTGTGATTGACCAATTCATTATTATTCTGGGCTGATTGCTACAGAGATTGTGGGTCAGAGTACTTATGCCATTATTGTCTGTATATTCAACCTCTCAGTACCCAGTTTCATTCTCTTATGGGCAAGAGGATGATCAATTCAGGGACACCTGGAGATCCAGATATTCACTGCTCAAGGATTGCTTAGTTTTCTCCAAACTCAGTTACATTGTAAGGTTTTCTTGACCTTCTTGTTACTATGGCATCATGGAAATTATTGATTAGAATAGCTGCACAAAAGCATTCAGATAGCATGCAGTGGATCAACATCCTGACCACTATGACAACAATAATAATGATCAATACCTATAAGATACTGAAAAACCAATCTGGACTTTGAGAACAGATAGTATAGATTTTGAGGATCAACCTTAGATAATTATTATATAGTTTTTTCCTCAGGCCAATGTAGTATCTATCCTACAGATAGACCTTGTTGGTTGATCCCAGTATAGCATAAAGTACTAGCAATAACACAGATGCCACCATGATGAGAGAAAAAAATCTAGAGCAATACAATTATGTGTCATTATTTGTGGCAATTTGTTGAGAGTTACCTATATTTTATCCAAGGAAGAGGGGTATCATTAATAACTGAGTTAGTGATTAACTTTTATTTTTAAACAGCTTTATTGAGGTATAATTTAAAATTAACCAGCCCTAAGTGTACAATTCAATGGCTTACAGAAAATTGAGAATTTTGTAACCATCATCATAATCCAATGCTATTTATTTTTTGAGATATAGTTGACAAAAAATATTTAAAGTGTACGACATGATGATTTGATATTAAGTATACACAGTGGAAGGATTTACCTTTCCACATTCACTTCATGTGTTTTTTTTCTTTTGCCTTCTCCTTCCTTCCTTCCTTCCTTCCTTCCTTCCTTCCTTCCTTCCTTCCTTCCTTCCTTCCTTCCTTCTCTCCTTCCTTTTTTTTTTGTAAGAACATTTAAGTTGTACTCTCTAAGCAAATTTCAGCCCTATAATACAATATTAACAACTATAGTCGTTTTAGATCCTCAGACTTGATGTATCTTAAAACTGAAAGTTTCTATTCTTTTGGCAACTGCTCTGTGTCCTCCACTTCCCCAGACCCTGGTAACCACTTGCTACTCTGTATGAGTTCAACTTAGATTCCATATATAAGTTATTGCATGCAGTTTTATATTTCTCTATCTGACTTAATTCACTTAGCGTAATGCCCCTCCAGCTTCATCTGTTTTCGTGTATGTCATGTCAGTATTCTTTTTTTTAAGGCTTAATGTTATTCATTGTGCATATATACATTTTCTTTACCCATTTGTTGACACTTAGGTTGTTTCCATACCATGTTTATTCTGAATATTGTTGCAGTGAACGTAGAGGTATAGATATATCTTTTGATATAATGATTTTATTTCCTTTAGGTATATATCCAGAAATGGGGCTGCTGGATCATGATAGTTTTGTTTTTAATTTATTGAGAAAGCTCCATAATGGTTTCTATAGTGGCTTACTAGTTTACATTCCTACCCAGAGTGTACAAGGATTTCCTTTTTTCTTCATCCTTCTAACATTTGTTATCTCTCATCTTTTTGGTAATAGCTATTCTAATAGGTTTGAGGTTATATCTTATGGTGATTTTGGTTTGCATTTTCTTGATGATTTGTCATGTTGAGCACATTTTCATGTACTGTTGGTCATTTGTAGCTCTTCTTTGGTTTTGCTTTTTTAAGATTGATTGATTGATTGATTGATTGATTGACTTAGTAACTAAGCCATCCAGCCACACTGTAGCTCTTTAAAAAAATGTTCACATCCGTTGCCATTGTTAGATTGGATTGTTTTTTTTTTCTTGCTATTGAATTGTATTAGTTCTTTGTATGTTAAGGATATTATCCTTTATCAGATATATGGTTTGCAAATATTTTATCCCATTCCATCGGCTGCCTTTTTATTTTGTTGATGGTTTCCTTTGCTGTGCAGAGGCTTTTTAGTTTGATGTAGTCTACTTGCTTGTTTTTTGCTTTTGGTATCAAATAAAAAATATAATTGCTAACAGTGATATTAGTGTTTACTTGCTCTCTGGTGTTTTCTTCTAGAAGTTTTACAGCTTCAGTTTTGCCATCAAGTCTTTAAACCATTTTGAGCTGATGTTTCCACATGATGGATGATGGGGGTTCAGTTTTATCCAGACCAGGCTATCCATGTCTTCAACATCATTTATTGACAAGCTGGTGCCTTCCCCATTGTATATTCTCAACTTTATTATAATTTACCATGTATGTATGAGTTTATTTTGGGGCTCTGTATTCCACTTATCTATATTTCTGCTTTTATGCTGATACCATACTGTTTAGATAGCTTTGTAATATGGTTTGAAATCAGAAATATAATGCTTCCAGTTCTGTTCTTCCTCAAGATTTTTTTTGTGGGGGGTTATTTAGGGTCTTTTATGGTCTTAAAATTTTAGGATCAGTTTTTCTAGAATTGTGGAAAAAATGTCATTGGAATTTTTGAAGGAATTAGATTGATCTGTTGATCACTTTGGGTATTAAGGACATTTTAGTAATATTTTTGCAGTTCTTCAACATGTGCTATCTTTCCATTTATTTGTGTCATGTTCATCTTTCATTCAGTTACTTAGTTGAATTTATTCCTAAGTATTATCTTCCTTTTGATGCTCTTGTAAATGGGATTTTATTAATTTCCCTTTCTGGGAGTTTTTTGGTATACAAAAATACAACTAATTTTTATATGGTTTTGTATCCTAAAACTTTACTAAGTTCACTTATTTTTAACAGTTTTTTGTTTTAGTCTTTGGGGTTTACTGTATTTAATATGTTCTCTCCAAATAGAGACAATTTTACTTCTTATTCTCTTTTTTGAGGTGAGATTTTGTCTTGTCATTCTGTCCAGAGAAGAATAGATGAATGAGAGAAAAAATAAATAAAATGGCAACAATGACTTCAGAGAAATATACACTAAACAAATCAGAAGAGACTCAAAACTAAAAAAGAATTAAAAAAATATAATCAGACAGGTGGACAGAACATAGAAATACACTGGATCCTGTGTGTATTTTGGTTGGTTTGTTAGAAGAAACTACATCTCAAAAATGTACGGAAATAAAAACTTAAATATATACAAAATAAAATACAATGACAGGATAGAATATAACTGAAAATGAAAATTAAAAGACAAAAAAAAGGAATATAAACAAACAGGTGAACCAAATAGAGCAATACACTATATCTTGAGTGTATTTTAGTCAGTTTTTTTGAAGAAACTACATCTCAAAAATGTAAAGAAAAAAAAAACTTATGTGTACACAAAAATAAAATTAAGTACAATTAAAGGAAAGACTATAAAAATGAAAATTAAAATTTTTTAAAGAAGTTGATAAAATCATTGAAAAAGGAAAGAAAAAAATGAAATTGAAAGACTAAAGAATCATGGGGAAAAAACTATGAATTCTGTATACTATTTTACTTTAGCATTGGAGTTTTGCAGTCCTGTACAATTGGTGAATTTGGTTTTGGCTGGTGGTTGTTGCTAATCTTCTGGATGAGGGACTTGGGCTGATTCTCAGGTGTTTGCCTGGGAAGGATTGTACCACCCTTGCCAGGGGGCCAGCTAAGTAAACAGCTCTGGATTGCTCTAGATGGCTTGTGTTTCCCAAAGGCTTTCCTCACTACCTTAGAGGATGAGAGTGAAAATGGTGGCCTCCCAATCTCCAGTCCTGGAGTACAAAGCTTGGGGCCGCACTCCTCAGTGCCCCCTCAGGGAAAAGCAGTTAATCACACCTGTCTCTCTGGTCTCTGTCCACACTCCATGCTCACCCACTCTGTGACTGAGCATTTCTATCTCAGGCACATGGCCCTGTTTTGAGTCCCTAAACCCTGCAGACTCCTGTCTGCTTGCTTCTGTGCTGCTCTTCCCAGAAGAGGAAGGGGGAATCTCACAGGTTCTGTTGTTTGTTGGACCCCTGCTTGTTGAGCAGTTGCATAACTGTGCCTTGGTTCATGGTTTATGGCAACCTCAAGCTGAGGACCCACTCCTGCACTTACTGATTTCAGCCAGTTTCCCCACTCTGATGTCTGGGAACCCAGCCACACTCAGGCACCCCCAGTCTTCCTGTGTCCCCCAGGACCCTGCGACTACACTGTCCCACCTAGGATTCTTCCCCTGGCTTAGCCACCTGAGCGCTTCTCAGGCCAGGATGTCCATTACTGGAGCAGACTTCTAAAAGTTAGGACTTTGTGTTCCACTTCTTCCAGTGCCAGCTTCAGAAGGCTCTCTCCCTCATCCTCCATCTTCTATCTTCTCATATATCACCTTGGATTTACTTCTCTGCTTCTCTTACCTGCAGAAAGTGGTCACTTTTCTATTTGTGGAGTTCCAGCTGCTTTTCTTATATCTTCAGTTGAATTTGCAGGTGTTCAGAATGATTTGATAGCTATCTAGCTGAATTCCTGGGACCAGAGGAAACTAAGGTCTCCTACTTCTCTGCCATCTTGGACTCCTCTCCTGGAACAATCTTAATATTAATCCAAGCTTATCACTGCTTAATATGTGTGAAGACCCTTGGGAGAAAGCTCCCATAGGAAATGTGTCCAAGTAGCATTGTTAGAGCATCAAAACCAAGTAGAACCCAAATGCATCCTATGAGCAAAGTTGAAAGAGCAACATTTGTCTTTTCCAGAGTAATTTGTAACCTAAGAAAGTTTGGTTTTCTGCATCAGGAAAACCTGGGGAAAGGCTGTCAAAAAAAATCTACATTTCTAAGGCCCACAAGTAGGAGCATTTAATGAACCAAATTTTAAAGCCTTTAAAGCCTCAAGCTTAAAATAAGAAGACTGGCCCAAAAGGTATTTCAGGTTTCACAGGAGGAGTAGTTTTGTTTGTTCATTTTATAATTACTAGCATATTTAAACATATAAAAACAGACAGAAATAATAATGCAACTATAATATATACCATGATTTAGAAGAGCTTAGTGGAAAAAAATGTTAAAATGAGTCAGAATTACTTTTGGAATAGAATTATTACAATTTATTTCTTCTTGATGAAAATAAAAGGTCTCAAACCATTTTAATCGTGTTATCTTGAAGAAAAATGTGTTTGTGTTTATTTGTGTATGTACAAAGTATCCTCCTTTTCCAGCGGTAGTTTTAGGTTCCCATCTTTGTCTCTTTACCCTTTTTTTTTTTTTAAGATTTTATTTATTCATGAGAGACACAGAGAGAGAGAGAGAGAGAGAGAGAGAGAGAGAGGCAGAGACACAGGCAGAGGGAGAAGCAGGCTCCATGCAGGGAGCCCGACGTGGGACTTGATTCCTGGATCCAGGATCACAACCTGAGCAGAAGGGAGATGCTTAAACACTGAGCCACCCAGGCATCCCATCTCTTTACCCTTTTTATTTAAAATAGATAACAAAGTAAATTTTTACTTCCTTCATTTTTGTCTTTATATCTCTTCTTTAGTTTCACTCTTCTATGTGGTAACTGAGGAAATTTGCTAATTCTAATTTATTTGGAATAGCATAATTTCAAAGAAGCTTGGGGTTATTGTTTTTCATTTTTTAAAAAAAATTGGTGGGGATTATTGTTTTTTAGAGGAAATACACTTGTAGTAATAATTTTTGTCCTATGTTCAAAGAATTGTCCCTGGTGTTGTTTAAATATTATCTCATGTTTTTAGCTTATTCTGTGACAAAATTTATTCAATTCCCAAAGTTGTTGTCCTTTGAAAGGAATTAAAACACTTTTGGAAAGCTAATTAAGAACTTTTTCAGAGTGTTCTGTCCCTTCCCAGAAGATACATTAAATTAGGAAGAAAATAAACCATGTACTTACATTCTGATATTTACTTAAAGATATGAATAAAGAATCTTCAACAATTTAACATGCCCCCTCCCCACATTACATCACTGGTCTGTAAAACTCTGGCTAAAATGAAAGATTGTCTTCTTTGTGCTATTGGTAAATACTGCATAACAAGGAACTGCAAAATATGGCATCACTTACTTTTTTTAAGGAAAGTTTTATTGGAACATAGTCACAGCCCTTCATTGTAGCCCTCTAACTACATTTAAGTTGAGTAGTTGTATCTGAGACAACATAGCTCACAAAATCAAAAATATTTACTACCTGGCTCTCCACAGAAAATTTGCCACAACTTTCTTCAGTAATTAAGTAACTTTTTAATTCAGAAATATGTTCTGATTAAAGGCCAGAAAGAACTATTCTCTATTCTTGACTTTTATTCCTGATATCCTACTGGGCAATGTTTTCTTTCTTTCTTTCTTTCTTTTTTTTTTTAATTTTTTGATCCTTCCAACCTTGCTTCTTGAATCAGTTCTCTCCCTGAAGCCTTTATAAATGCCTCCAAATGGGATGAATCACTCCTCTGTGTTGCCTCTGTGTTTGGCACATGCTTGCACTGCTGCTGTTCTCACTATGAAGTTTAATTATGTTCTGCATGTCTGTGTTCCCCACTATACTGTGAACTCCTTGAGGACAAGACAAGATTAGTAGCATTCAGTGAGTGTTTATTGAATTACATTTGAATTAGCATAGTATTGTAAGGATTGCTCACTAGATTTGCCAGGCCTAGATTCACAGTATGTATAAGGCAAAATAGTTAAAACACCAAGTGATGTGGAAGTAAAGGAACAGATTGTCTCTGTAGTATATATGGAAACTGCAGCTAGAAAGGCTTATTAGTAAGAATTTCATTTTTTAACTATTCAACTTCCTTAGTTCTAGAATTTATTAAGCTAAGGAAAGAGGGAAGTATGGGTTGGATGGGTGAGAAGAATGTGTTGGAGAATGAATGATAAATGTTTGTGTGACAGAGATTGAATCTCTAAGTCATTAAAAATAAAATGGAAGACTCATGATATTAAAAAATTTTAACCTTCATTTCCACAGATAAGTTCTATACATATACACCTGTGTATATACATACACAGAGACATATGTAGTCGCAAGCACTAGACTGAATTCAGAAAAACAAAGTTCCATTAAAATTATCTTGAATAGGAGTCTTGTCAAATTTTTAAAAATTCATAATGATTCAAAGAGGGAAAAAAAATGGTGGAATTGCCAAGACCAATATGGACCAGCAATGGTCTTGCTGGGCCATTTAGTAAATTCTTTCTTGGAACTTCAAGAATGATTAATCACAGGATATAGTCCTTGTCATTAATTTAGATAAAAACAGTCTTAAGCTAAAACATTTTAGCACTTTGTGCAGGCCTGACATGTAGTAGGTCCCCAGAAATATTTGCTTCATGAATTGTAAAGCAGGGCAGTTGACCTTTTTATTTTGCCTCACATACTATGAATCCAGGTTGGTCTAAAGAAAGCTGGGGAAGCTCCACCTCCTTTTCTCTTCTTCCTTATCTTCCTCCTTCCCTCCCCTTCTGCCACATCTTTTCTCTCTATTGCCTTTATTCTCAAGCCTATCTCCTTAAAGGTGAAAAATATGGCCACCAGGTGACCATAAAGAACTCTTGGCTTCAGGCAGCCTGGGTGGCTCAGTGATTTAGTGCCACTTTCCACCCAGGGTGTGATCCTGGGGACCTGGGATCAAGTCCCACATCAGGCTCCCTGCATGGAGCCTGCTTCTCCCTCTGCCTGTGTCTCTGCCTCTCTCTCTCTCTCTCTCTCTCTGTGTGTCTTTCATGAATAAATAAATAAAATCTTAAAAAAAAAAAAACTCTTGGCTTAAATCATCCTCCCATCTAGGGATCCAAACAAAAGAATGTTGTTTTCCTCCTAGTCCCCAGGAGGATCTGTATTGTCCTGCCTTGGAACAAACGCCAGAGTATTATGATTATTCTTGGTCATATATGTGGAATTTAGGAGTAAGACTAAATTAAAACCAAGTAAACATGTTACTTTATGATTGCAGGGGGATGATTGTGGACAGTCCAACAGAGAAAAGACAATGTTCACTACAAAAACCATGGCTGTTCATGTCATCACTAAAAGACAGAATTACGTTTTCAAATATCCTTAACTTCCCTTAATAACTGCTTATTGAGGGATCCCTGGGTGGCGCAGTGGTTTGGCGCCTGCCTTTGGCCCAGGGCGTGATCCTGGAGACCCGGGATCGAATCCCATGTCAGGCTCCCGGTGCATGGAGCCTGCTTCTCCCTCTGCCTGTGTCTCTGCCTCTCTCTCTCTCTCTGTGACTATCATAAATAAATAAATAAAAATTAAAAAAATTAAAAAAAAATAACTGCTTATTGATACAAAACCATTTTAAACATATTTCCAGGCTTTAGCTGAACCTGAGATTATAAATTAGATATGCAAAGCAGTGCTTTGTCTTTGAGGTTATGATCAATGATAGCAAAACAGTATAGACTTTGGATCCAAGGAAACCCTTATTCAAAACCATGATATACCATTTCTTAGCACCATGACTTAATTTTCTCATCCGTAAAACTGGATTTAATGAGACCTATTGCAGAGTTTTTGCACATCTGAAATGGATACAAATTCATCATCACATTTATTACAACTAAATGCTATTCTATGTGTGTTTTTACTTTTTAGATGGTAAGCATCTTGAGGGCTGGAACTTTTTCCCCACCATGTGCTTTATATAGTATGGCATGGAGGACTTGTGAAATAAATGTTGACCTTGAGAAATCAAAAACTTGAACTTGCTTGACTTCTTAATGATTATTACTTGACCAAGAAGTCTAACTTTCTGCAATGCCATCTGATCCATAAGGCGGCCAGTCTTCTGATCATATATGTTAGCCTTCTTTCTGAAGAAAAGAATTAGGCATACAATAAGCAGTTAATAGATTTTAGGTGAATAAATGTAAGAAGGTGAGATACTAGTATCTCACTTTTTAAAATTGAAGTAACCAAAGTCCAGAAATATTAAGTAATATTTAGCAATATTGAGCAACTATCTAAAGATTACCCATGAAACTAGTTTATTATTTTGGTGGGATTCAGACATCACTCATTTATTTCTGTTGTCACTAGCTTCAAACATTCTATTGAAACCTCCTTTCTCATTCATTGATATTATTTGAGGCAGGTCCTGTCTGTCCTCTGTCTTTCTGCTCAAGTTCACTCTAGTCTAATTAGTGTTTCTTCTAAATCAATGTTCATATTCTCCCTTCTTTCCAATGCCACCCAGGCCCCAGCCGGGAAACCTGAAATGCAGAGAGGGCATGCTGTTTTCTTTATTCCTCTTACTTCTTTTCTCTGCTTTCTCCATCGTTAGGGCAGGAAGCAGATTCAAGAAACGGAGCAGAAGCCAATAGTTTGATTAGCACTGTCCATTCCTGTCTGTATCCTCTGTGTAGCAAGTAATCAAATGCTTGCTTTCTCTTGACTCAAATGTGAGTTTGGAGGTGTAGGAGAGTAGCTTTCTAATGCATCGATCTCTGACAGCAAAGGCCTGTTTGGCTTGAGATTTTTCTGGTTTTTCTGATCTTTGTAGTTTAGATAGCTGCTATCTGTGATTGACCCTCACCTGATTTGCAGCCTTCTTGGTTTGGGTGCTGGAAAGATGGCTCAGTTCTAGTTAAGTGGCAACAGTGTTTATTGTATGCACCAATAGAGCACTCGCCTTTCCCATGTCAACCGTTCTGCAGGCTGCTTCATGGCTAAACCTCCCTGCTGTCTCAGCCTACTTTATTTCCTTTTTTTCAGCTTGGTAACATGCCCAGATTGACAAGGCCGCCACATAAGCCAGCTTCCAATGTGTAAATGAGATCTCAGGATTCCTTTCTATGGCAGCCTCTTTCATGAGAAGTGATTCCCTTGATGTGCCCTCCTTATTTAGCTTGGCCTCTGCGAGAGAGGCAACCTCCTCCACCCCCAAGTAATCTCTCACCAAGAACATTACACTCCTGAGAATGCTTCCAATTTCTCTTATAGTGCTGCTTACAAAGACTGGAGGAGTGCAGTCTGCTGATGGTAACTGGACTGGGTTTGCCCACTGAGCAGATTTTTGTGGAGATGGATACGGAAGCTCCTTAAGATTCTTCAGAGTGTGGGCACACCTAAGGTTTCCGCCTTTGATACTTTATCCTTTCTCCAAGACAACAGGAAAATTTCCTTTTGACATTCTCTTACGGAGTATGATGACCATCTTTAAATAATAGCTTCTGGGATGCCTGGGTGGCTTAGTGATTGAGCATCTGCCTTTGGTTCAGGTTGTGATCCTGGGGTCTGGGATGGACCCACATCAGATTCCTTGCTGGGAGCTTGCTTCTCCCTCTGACTATGTCTCCATGTCTCTCATGAATAAATAAATAAAAACTAAACAAAATTACTAGCTTCTATTAGCCACTATTATTGAAATAATTGCTATTTTAAAGTAAACATAGAATTAACAGAGTAAATCAAAGTAGGGCTGGTAAGGAGACATTCAAAATGCTAATATCTTACTGATTTGAATGTTGTCCTCTTCTAAGCCTTGAATGTCTTTTCTTACTCATTATAACCAAGTTTCACAGAATGCTGCATAACATCTGGGGTCTGCCAAAAACGAGTGGCTTCTAATTTTGCAAAGTAAATTGTACTCTCTGGTCCTTTGTTTCCTGGATTATCAGTGATTACATCTGTCCTACCTATCTTACAATGATGTTGAATGAATAAATGAACATTAGGAAGGCCTGGTTTCACATCTGTTCTATGATTTGAATGGGGATTTGGGTTATCTCACCAGTCTGAAGAACAGTTACAAGGAATATTGCATTTTATACTTTAATTATAGTGCTATCAAACACAATGAGAAGAGCATATTTTCTGATAGCTGTAAATAAATTTATTTCTCTGGCTGAGGTTGTATACGCTGAACTCAGGACACTAGTTCAACTTAAGACAAAATGTTGGCAAAGTGATTACACAAGAAAATCTTGTCCCTGGTTAGCTGATGTCAGTTAATGGAACATGCACATTATAATGCAAATTATAAGAAATCATATTATGGAGAGAATACTTTCATAATTATAAGATAGTAGACAAGAGTATTCAGTTCATTGGCCATAAAAAAGGACAATCTCATCTTAGTATGTATGATGCTCATTGCTCTCACATCTTCTTCACCTGCCATTTTATTTCCCAGAGGAAACATGAAAGTGTTTTTTTTTTCAAATATAAAGTATGTCTAAACTAATATCTTATATAGACCATTGCCATGGGATATTGGAAAAGTAAAATTCACTTGTAAAAGCAGAAATGCCCCACACATGCTTATAAAATAACTACTTGTTTTTAAACTAAGTGGTAAATCCTTTGGTCATTGAATAATATTTAATAGCCTTTCAAAACCAACAGAAAGATGGTTTCTAATACCTAAGTTTTGCCTCCAGGGCTGATTGTCATGTAGTTGTATAACATTATAAGCAAAGGAAAGAGAGTAATATTATTCAATTTTGCATTCTTGCAAGAATAAATGATCAGAAGACTAAGGTTACACCATGTTTATTTTGGTTTAGTGCATAGGTATATTGATTCTTTTTGCATTCTTTGAAAATAGAAAGTCATAAAATGAAGAGAATACTTGTGGAGGAAACAATGAAGCCAATCACTGTCAGTTTTCAGTCAACAAAGTATTTCAAGTCCTGTTCTATGCATCATCTACTCCCCTTTATTTAATTAATTTAGTAAAGCCTGACCTTTAAGCACATTAAAGATATGTCAATTAACCACTCAAGACCAGACTATAAATATGTCCTATTTTAACTTCTAATAAATATTTTTCAATTAAAAAGTTGAGAAATAAAATTTTATATCACAAGAATAATTGTACAGAAAAACCAATGTGACCATTAGGATGTAAACCTTGTCCCCGGAGAACAAAACTAGATACTTAGCATTTGAAATTTAAGTGCTAATTATTTATCTGCTGTACTGCAGGACAATTTCGTTAATAAAGGTCATTTGTTCAGTAGTTTCTCCAAAGTTTGGAAATTAAAAAAAAAAAAGATTTCATATGGCAAAGAGAGAAATCTATTCAATTAAATATGTTCAAGAGGGGAGCCTGGACGGCTCAGTTGATTAAACAGTGGACTTTGGATTTTGGCTCAGGTCATGATCTCAGGGTTGTGAGATGGAGCCTCTGTTGGTCTCCACACTTGGTGGGGAGTCTGCTTGAGATTCTCTCTCTCCCTCTGCTCCATCCTCCCCCCACCCCTGTCTCATAACTAACTAACTGACTTTAAAAAAATTCACAAAATGCCACATTAGGGTAGGTGTATGTACGTTTTTATGCTTTACTTTTTTACCTCAGATTCTTTCAGTTGCCGTCTGATAAGTAACTAGAACTGGCGGCTTGACTGAGTCTGAGGAAATGGGGCAGAGGTTTGTGCAGGTATGGATGATTACACAAAGATGGCATTTGTGCCCAGTTTGTAATCAATACCATCTTCCTGCTACAAGACTACAAAGCTCAGTTGGAGACCCAGGATGGGAGATCACAACCACAGAATTCATTTCTTCTTATAATTTTTTATTTGTTTTTTTCCTGCCACGTTGGGCAAAAACTTGCTTTGAAAAAAAATCAAATTATTTTAGTCAGCTCTATTAAGACTCAGCATGACTTAAGGAAATGTAATTACAATCCCATCATTTATGTAATCAACTTATAGTTCTATATTTTTCTGAAACATAAATATCTCAGCGGTACCAAGGCAATGTGTGTCATTTCTCTTCCTTAAAAATTTCCACAAAGTGAACTTAAAAGGAGACAATTCCAGCATGTGAACTTTGAGGTTGACGGGGTGAGTAAGGTAGAAGCACAAATAGCATTATTTTTATCTGGCAGGGAGAATCTGTACAGAATCAGTGCCAACAGCATAGCACAATGAATGTGAGTGAGGGGTTTGGAAAGGAAACAGCAACATCACTCCAAATAATTCTTGTCTTCTTTCACCCCTGAGCACTAGTCTACAATGACAGAGATACAAGTAGAACTGTGAACTAACAGTGTTTGTGAGTGGACAGTGTTCATAACACACATCTGCTGCAGTACTAGATACGTAGTCAGCAATGCCAGAATCCCCTCACCCATCACCCCTTCCCTCTGAAAGTATGCCCAAGGCCTACTTCATGTGAGGTCAGATCCATCCTGACTGCATCATAAAGGTGTGACTGATGTCTTGTTGATTGCAGGTTTCTGTGACTGCCTGGGTTACAGGATGACTAGAACAGACATTTTATCTGTAGAACAGATAAGAAAGCTCTCCCCAAATATGGGAGAGCCTTTATTTTCCAGCTGTCACTGTGGACGCAAAGCATTTGTCTCTTGCTTCAGCGTGCTGAAACACCCCAGTGGTAGCCTACTCCTATCCAATTAATTATAAATACAATGCTATATATGTACATTTTATTATATTCCAACTATTATGGCAAAGGTTGAGAATTTGGCTGTCATGTACTCAGTGGACTGTTTACATTATGTACTATAGAGCCATGTGCAGGGGTGTGTGTGTGTATGTACGTATATATAAGTTACAGACGAAAAGAAATAAAACATAAAATACTTCATTTAGGGACTGAAAATCATACCCAAGTGACTCACTTGTTCTTTAGCAGGCAGTCAGTGGCCTTCCAATGGAAAGGCTATACCCCATAAAACAAGCCCATTTCTAGCTAGAGTGATGTAATGGGCCATAGAATATCTGTCGATGTAACTACCTTTGCCTACTTCATCAAATTAAACTGAGCCTATTTAAAGCTTTACAAACCTAGTAAGACGTAGTTTCTTTTAAATTCTTAGTTCAACATATGAGAAAAGCCATGGTCCGTGAAAAACCTAGGAAAGCTGTAAAGGTGTAGAATTCTAGAAACATTTTTAAACTCATGATGAAGAATTTGCTAATGTGAGCTCCAGGCAATTTGCTGTTCCTAAGCACAGTATTATTTTCTGCTATTCTGGCTCATACCTTCTGCAAAACTAAACTTGTTAGCTAGAGGTAGAGAACCAATGGGCTCTTAACAATATCACTTTTAGTGATTCCCTAGGTCAGAAATAATAATACTTGGACACGATTAGTGTGCTCTGAGTAGTACTAGGACATGATCATACCATGGGATATGTATTAAAAAGGTAGATTCTATAAGTCATGCATGGATCCCTCTCACTTTCTATGACTCCTAACTCATAGACAGTAAACTATTTTCCTGCTGAATTGTTTTTAATATACCCATTGTGTCTTGTACAGCATTAAGCTCTTAAAAGATGTATTTTAACCACTAAATGGGAATATAAGTTTCCATCTACTTTTGAAGGGTACATTTGTAGAGTTATGCTGATGGTACATTATGGGAACAAGCAGCCATTCCTATAAACATTGCCCAATGTCAAAAGACATTGATTCCACATGTTTAAAATAAATATTTCTTCCTCTTTAGTGAATTTCCTTTCCTTTTTAACTTCTAATTTGTTGTTCTGGTCTGGAACTTATTATAAAAAGATATTCACCATTATAGTGACCTAATTATTGATAATAAAGTCTCAGGGTATTGGGAACTACATTAATTCTTAGCTTCAAATTTAAACTTAAAGCTTTTACTCATAATTTTGAAGTTAAT
This sequence comes from Canis aureus, assembly GCF_053574225.1. Lineage (NCBI taxonomy): Eukaryota > Metazoa > Chordata > Mammalia > Carnivora > Canidae > Canis > Canis aureus. Next base: position 18,028,040 of record NC_135627.1, on the reverse strand, counting down.
CTCTTTTAGAGATTCAACTCTAAAAAGATATGGGTTACTTAAACAATGCCTTTACTGGAGTAAGAATTAGAACTGATGTGCCCTGATACCTCATTCCAGTGATTTTTAAATTAACAATGTGACACATGGCCTATAGTTAACTCGACTGCAGATATCTTGAATGAAGTTGTTAATAAAGCAAAAGTAGGGCCACCAGCCTTTGCATCATTAGACTTCCAAAAATGTTACTTCCTGATTTCTGGAGAGGTTCTAGAGTTGCTTCAATAGAGATATTTCTCTGAAGTTTTCAAACTCCTATTATATACAGGTATTATTGTATCTAGAAATGTGTGATGTTTCTAGAAGGTATCTGAACTCTTGGGCAGTGCAGAAGCTATCCTTAGAGGATAAGCGTGCGGCTTCTGGAACTGGTTTTTATGGGTTTGAATTCCAGCTATACCCTCAAACTATCTTGACATGTTTCTTATCCTATTTCAATAGGATAAGAAACAAATAGTCCAAATAGTCATGGACTAATCTCTACATGTTTCTTATTCTATTGAAGCCCTAGTTTCCTTACCTATACCTAGCCTATAGGAGATAATTGTAATTTCTAATTCAAAAGGTTGTTTTGACACCAATTCAGATTACACACATAAGGCATGTAGAATAGTACCTACCAGATGATCACCATCCAATTGATGTAAGCATTATTACTATTTCACTGATTAAATTGTTGTCTAATCCAACCTGTATTTTATAATCGATGTGGTGTGACTGCTCAAGATTTTCTGTATTTCTTGAAGATTGAAGTGCATCAAACATTCCTAAAGTCAAAATCAGCCTTAAACACTTGCCGCCTTAAAGTATCTTTTCCTTCTGAAGTTTGACTTTAAAATGTAGCTTTAGTATGGCTTTGAGACTCCTTCTGAACTTTTTTACTGTAAAATTCCCATTTTAGAAGTCTGAAGTAATTGACTTCTATTAACACATTGCTTGAGTTAGTGAAAAATAAAAAGAGAAATCAATGATCTTGATCTTTAACTTCTATATGTACATATAAGGGATGGAGATGGAAAACTATTTCCAATTTTTGGCTTGAGAAAAATAATTAGCTTGCTGTTAGTTTACTATAACCTCTGTTAACTAAGCTTGACATTTGACTTGCAAGATACAGAGTCTCTGATGAAGGAATTTGGGGCCTATATGGTGGCTGGGACAGTATGACTATAAATGTTGTCTCTGACAAAAAGGCTGCCCCATTTTGGAACTTTCTCTGATATTCCTTTGTGAATTCTCTCCAGCCAATGACTACCAATAATACACCTGTGATTGAACAAGCTAGATTTATTGCTCATTGCTGAGTGGACACACACCATAAAGAGCCATGGGACATCTCAATAAGGGAGTATTACAAAGATTTCTAAGATTTGGCTTCACTTTAGAGCACTTGGGGAATCTCTAAGGAAGCAGCTCTTTGCTCTGAATTGATTACTGTCAGGAAGCAAAAGGAGTTTTATGATTGGGTATTTCAATAAGCCATTTCTAGAAGTAGCAGGGCTTTTTTTTTTTTCCAGGATAAGGGGGTGTTTGGTCAATTTTGTTGATTTAGAATAAGATTATGCTTCCATATGTGTTCAGAAATAGTCATGGAATAATCTTGCTTTTTGTCTTGATCATCATAGTTTCAAAGTGACTTTGGCTGATGTTAATATTCTGTGAAGCTGTTTATTTCAACAGGAAAATATTAGAGTCTAGCTGTAGTGACAGAAAGTGGCCAGGGACTGCTTTCTCTTTCTTAACATGTTTATAATATATACAGTCAGTAATTATTGGCCAATAAAAACAATATTTACTTAAGGGCAACTAAGTGCCAGGACTGTGCTCAATACTTGAAATATGTAACTATATTATTCTGCACAAGAGTCTTAGTTGTATAAAGAAAGAATGTTATCTTTATTTGTAGCTTAGGAAACATACTCAGATGGATGATATGATATATCTAAGGTCACATTTAAAATAAGAGTTATATTTCAACACTATGTCTCTCTCCAAAATGCATCCTCTTTCTACCAAGCCATACTTCCTCCATGTATTTCTGTTAGTGTGCTGGAGACGAGGGGTGGGGCACACAACTTTCATACAAAGGAACTTGGATGAGGGGCACCTGGGTGGCTCAGTTGGTTAAGCCTCTGACTCTTGGTTTGGCTCACATCATGATCTCAGGGTCATGGGATTGAGCTCCGTGCTCAGTGTGGAGTATGCTTGGGATTATCTCCCTCTCTCTTCTCCCTCTACCCTCCCTGCTCTCTTACTCCCTCTAAAATGAAGAGAATAAATAAAATCTTGTAAAAAGTGCAAGAATTTAGAAAATTCTGCTCAAAACTGCATCTATCATGGAACCAAGAACTCCTATTTGTAACATTCTACTTCTCTTTTAGAATCTTACTCTAATTTAGACATTTTTCTAATTTATCACCTGTTATTCTAACTTACCACCTGTATTCTCAAATAATAGCAATTGCATACCACAAACAAAATGAAGGGTGTGTACACTACCTGCTAACGCTAGTAGAGAATGAAAAATCCTAGACACATGATGTCAAAGACAAAATCAGTTTGGGACTTATAAAGACAAATAGTATAATCAATCTCTGAGATGCCAATAGTGTATGTACATAATAAAACATTGTATATTATTTTGGTCATTATGATATTCTAAGTGTATCCTATTTTACAAAAATGTAAAATAATCATTTTATTGAGTTTATGGAAGCCATACATTTAAGAAAGTATATTAAAAAGTATAAAATACAACAAATTGGTTACTAAATGAGTAAAATGCTATAATCTAGAAAATTTACTATTTATAATTCTTGCCACTTTTTCAGATAAAACTGGCTTTATGGTAATGTTATGAAAGATAGGAAAGAAATAATTATCTTATCACTATTTTTATAACTCGATTAGAATTTCATCTTCATTCAGGGAGTTTGCTTAAATGATGTATGTGTTCTTGAAAGAGAGTTAAAAAGTGATCTACAATGTAAACCTAATGTCAAAAAATGTCAAATATAATAATAGTTTATTCTAAGGCTGAATAAAATTGGTATAAACTGAAAAAGATTATTTTATATTAGATTTTAAAATATCTAATGAAATAATGCAACTAATATTAGTCCAGAAGACATATCTAGGAAGTGAGTTATATGAGCTACTAAATGGTTTAGATTAGAGGGGGCAGACCATCAGCCTATGAAAAAATGTAGTTTGCAGAAGTGTTTTGTTTAGTCTGAAGAGTACTGATCTCCTCAGGAATTTTTTTGAAGAAAATAAATAAGCTGATCTCTACAAAGATAAACAGTGAACCAGTAGGAGTGTGACAGAGACATCTGTGTGTCCCATGTTTCTGCATGACACAATCAGTTAGCTGCCTTTTATAGGATTATGGTTGAGAGAGTCACACACCTGACACACAGGATCCCCACAGACATTTGTATACGTGATCCTATTCAGGATGTTTACCTAGATTTCTTTCTGGGTCTGTGATTCTTTGTCTTTATTGGTATGGGGTTTTTTTTTGTTTGTTTGTTTTGTTTTGTTTTGTTTTGTTTTGTTTTTGTCCTCACTAACTTCTTATTCACACCTTTATCTTTTATGTGTGTGTGTCTTATAAGAGGAAAGAAGCAATTTTTTAAAAGCTGAGTATGTTTTATCAAATATATATATCTTTATGGGACACCTGGGTGGCTCGGTGGTTGAGCATCTGCCTTTGGCTCAGAGCATAATCCTGGGGTCCTGGGATCAAGTCTTGCATTGGGCTCCCTGCATGGAGCCTGCTTCTCACTCTGCCTGCATCTCTGCCTCTCTGTATCTCTCATGAATAAATAAATAAAATCTTAAAATATACATATATATATCTTTAACAAGGAAATTTCCATTTTAAATTTAGTATATTAATGATACCTATTTTTAGAAAAATATTGGTAAATATATAGAGCTTTGATTCAACTAGTCATAGTATCAATGTATAGATTAATTTATTTATGTCTTAGAGTTAAAGTTGGATTTAATTACAATAGTTTTGTTTTAAAATATAGAGACATAATTATGAAATCATACAAGAAATTAATGTCCACTTACATTCTTCAGAGTACTTTTCTGGCTTTTATATTTATATAAGTAAGATTAGTGGTCTTTTATTGCTTGAGATGCATAACAAATTTTATTTAGAAAAATCTCCTCATTAATAGAATTCCTGAGGTATTTATTAAACACAGAGAACAAATCACTTTTTTATAGTAATGTCATGAATTCTCCAATCCATATTTTTAGTTGTTACTTTTGCAATTGTAAATACTAATTTTGCAGGTATAAAGACTATATCATCTTTCTATTAGTTTTGAATTTTTACCAGAAATGAGATGTGATTGTCCATTAAAATGTAGTCCAACTGTGAACACATGTAACTATTGCAAGTAATAAACTACGGTAATAAATTTCTCATAGTAATTTCTTTAAAATGCCAGAGGATTTACAATTTTTTATTTGGAAACTCAGTGTATTTCATTTGCTTGTGATCTTATATGCAGAATAAGATTTTGTATACATTATTAAGGATTTTATATTATTCTTTAAGTCTTATTATGCATTGTTATATGTATAGAATGTTGCAAAATTTAACAGAATGCTTCAAAGGGTCTATTTTATAGTTGAAATGTTATACAATAGATCTGTTCATTTGCTACTAGAATTATGATATCCATCTTCTGGATTACTACTCTTTACATGAATAATATATATTCTAATTTTTACCTTAACATCTGATACTATATTTATTCATGATCTGTTGTAAAGACTTTTTCCTACTAATATTGGCCTATTTTCTTCTGGATTCCTTATTTAAGGGTCACTATCAAATCCTTTAGGCAGTTGGATGGAACCCTAAGGCATACTGGTTATGATTTTCTGAAAGCTCACATCTAGCGAGACGTAGGTCAGATTAGATTCCTCACAGCTAAACTGCATGGGTGATGGCTGAAGGGGATGGATTTTAGAGGCAAGGAGATTGTAGATTATATCACCCACCCTAATGATCTGATAAGAAGAATGAATTACATGAATAATTGAGATACTCATCCATTTAAAGATATATGCAATTGTCTAAGATCAGAGTTAGATGCTAAAGAAAAACCCTAGGAGAGTTATTGTGATAAAACTAAATAGAAAAATCATTCTTTCTGTACTGTGACTTTCTGGAAGGGAAAAAATGTACATTATAACAAAAAGCAAATTTATTTATCCATCAAAAATTTTCCTGTGAGAAAGGAGATATGTGGCCTACTCTATTTCAAAGGATGGAACTAAACCCAAAAATTGGAGGAAAAAAATAGCCAAGAATTTCTTAGATTAGCAGTTATTATACTCTTAAAATTGAATACTTAAGTGATGATTATTTATTTTTATTTCTATTAATTTTTCTTTTTTAAATACTTTCTTTGTATATTTTTTATTAGAGTTCGATTTGCCGACATATAGTATAACACCCAGTGCTCGTCCTGTCATGTGCCCCCCCTCAGTGACCATCAAGCAGTCACCCCCCCCCCCTTCAACTACCCCTCGTGTGTTTCCCAGAGTAAGGAGTTTCCCATGTTTTGTCTCTGTCTCTGATTATTTCCACTCATTTTCTCTCCTTTCCCCTATAATCCCTTTCACTATTTTTTATATTCCCCTTATGAGTGAAACCATATAATGATTGTCCTTCTCCTATTGACTTACTTCACTCAACATTATACCATCCAGTTCCACCCATGTCGAGGCAACTGGTGGGCATTTGCTATTTCTAATGGCTGAGTAATATTACATTGTATATATACAATATATACATATATACTACATTATTCTATCTATCTATCTATCTATCTATCTATCTATCTATCTATCTATCTATCTAGTATACCACGCTTTTTTATCCATTCATCTTACGATGGACACTGAGGCTCCTTCCACAGTTTGACTATTATGGACATTGTGGCTATAAACACTGGAGTGCAGTAGTCCCAATGTTTCACTGCATCTGTATCTTTGGGGTAAATCCCCAGCAGTGCAATTGCTGGGTCGTAGGGTAGCTCTATTTTTAACTCCTTGAGGAAGCTTCACACAGTTTTCCAGAGGGGCTGTACAAGAGGGTTCCCCTTTCTCCACATCTTCTCTAACATTTGTTGTTTCCTGCCTTGTTAATGTTCCCCATTCTCACTGGTGTGAGGTGGTATCTCATTGTGGTTTTGATTTGTATTTCCCTGATGGCAAGCAATGCAGAGCATTTTCTCATGTGCTTCTTGGTCATGTGTAGGTCTCCTTTGGTGAATTTTTGTTCATGACTTTTGCCGATTTCGTGATTGGATTGTTTGTTTCTTGGGTGCTGAGTTTAATAAATTGTTTATTGATCTTGGATAATAGCCCTTTATCTGATATGTGATTTGCAAATATTTTCTCCCATTCTGTAGGTTGTCTTTTAGTTTTGCTGACTGTTTCTTTTGCTGTGCAGAAGCTTTTTATCTTTTTTTAAAGGATTTATTTATTTATTTATTTATTTATTTATTTATTTATTTATGACAGAGAGAGAGAGAGAGAGAGAGAGAGAGAGGGAGAGGGGCAGAGACAAAGGCAGAGGGAGAAGCAGGCTCCATGCAGGGAGCCCGATGTGGAACTTGATCCCGGGACTCCAGGATCACGCTCTGGGCCGAAGGCAGGCGCTAAACCACTGAGCCACCCAGGGATACCCAGAAGTTTTTTATCTTGATGAAGTCCCAATAGTTCATTTTGCTTTTATTTCCCTTGTCTTCATAGATGTATCTTGCAAGAAGTCTCTATGGCCAAGTTCAAAAAGATTGTTGCCTGTGGATTTTGATGGATTATTGTCTCACATTTAGATCTTTCATCCATTTTGAGTTTATCTTTGTGTATGGTGAAAGAGAGTGGTCTAGTTTCATTCTTCTGCAGGTGGCTGTCCAATCTTCCCAGCACCATTTGTTGAAGACACTGTCCTTTTTCCAGTGGATAGTCTTTCCTGCTTGGTTGAATATTAGTTGACCATAGAGTTGAGGGCCCATTCCTGGGTTCTTTATTCTGTTCCATTGATCTATGTGTCTGTTTTTGTGCCAGTACCACACTGTCTTGACGATCACAGCTTTGTAGTACAACTTGAAATCTGGCATTGTGATGCCTCTGGCTCTGGTTTTCTTTTTCACTATTGCCCTGGCTATTCAGGGTCTTTTCTGATTCCACACAAATCTTAAGATGATTTGTTCCAACTCTCTGAAGAAAGTCCATGGTATTTGGATAGGGATTGCATTGAATCTGTCAGTTGCCCTGGGTAGCATAAACATTTTCATAATATTAATTCTTCCAGTCCATGAGCATGGAATATTTTTCCATCTCTTTGTGTCTTCCTCAATTTCTTTCAGAAGTGTTCTGTAGTTTTTAGGGTATAGATCCTTTACCTCTTTGGTTAGGTTTTTTTCCTAGGTATCTTATGCTTTTGGGTACAATTGTAAATGGGATTGACTCCTTAATTTCTCTTTCTTCAGGCTCATTGTTAGTGTTTAGAAATGCCACTGATTTCTGGACATTGATTTTGTATCTTGCCACATTGCTAAACTGCTGTAGGAGTCTAGCAATCTTGGGGTGGAATCTTTTGGGTTTTCTATGTACAGTATTATGTCATCGGCGAAGAGGGAGAGTTTGACTTCTTCTTTGCCAATTTGAATGCCTTTTATTTCTTTTTGTTGTCTGATTGTCTGATTGCTGAGGCGAGGACTTCTAGTTGAATAGCAGTGGTGAGAGTGGACATCCAGGTCTTGTTCCTGATCTTAGGGGAAAGGCTCCCAGTGTTTCCCCAATGAGAATGATATTTGCTGTGGGCTTTTCATAGATGGATAAGATGCTGAGGAATATTCCCTCTATCCCTACACTCCGAAGAGTTTTGATCAGGAATGGGTGTTGTATTTTGTCAAATGCTTTCTCCGCATCTATTGAGAGATCATATGGTTCTTGTTTTTTCTCTTGTGGATGTGATCTATCACGTTGATTGTTTTACAAATGTTGAACCACCTTTGCATCCCAGGGATAAAACCGATGTGGTCATGGTGAATAATCTTCTTAATGTATTGTTGGATCCTCTTGGCTAGTGTCTTGTTGAAAGTTTTTGCACCTGTGTTCATCAGGGATATTGGTCTATAATTCTCCTTTTCGGTGGGGTCTTTGTCTGGTTTTGAAATTAAGGTGATGCTGGCTTCATAAAATGAGTTCGAAGTGTTCCATCCCTTTCTATCCTTCAGAAAAGCTTTAGTAGAATAGGTATTTCTTTAAATGATTGATAAAATTCCCCTGGGAAGCCATCTAGCCCTGGACTTTTGTGTCTTGGGAGGTTTTTGATGACTGCTTCAATTTTCTCCCTGGTTATTGGCCTGTTCAGGTTTTCTATTTCTTTCTGCTCTAATTTTCGTAGTTTGTGGTTTTCCAGAAATGGATCCATTTCTTCTAGATGGCCTAATTTATTGGCATATAGCTGCTTATAATATGTTTTAAAAATTGTTTATATTTCCTTGGTATTGGTTGTGATCTCCCCTTTTTCATTCATGATTTTATTGAGTCTTTTCCCTTTTCTTTTTTTCCCCCCTTTTCTTTTTAGTAAGGCTGGCTAATGGTTTATTTATCTTATTAATTCTTTCAAAGAACCAACTCTGGTTTTGTTGATCCTTTCTACAGTTCTTCTGGTCTCTATTTCATTGAGCTCTGCTCGAATCTGTATTAACTCTCTTCTGCTGGGTGTAAGTTTTATTTGCTGTTCTTTCTCCAGTTCCTTTAGGTGCAAGGTTAGCTTGTGTACTTGGATTTTTTCCAATTTTTTTTGAAGGATGCTTGTATTGCTATGTATTTCCCTCTCAGGACTGCTTTTGCTGTATCCCAAAGATTTTGGATGGTTGTATCTTCATTTTCATTAGTTTCCATGAATCTTTTTAATTCTCTAATTTCCTGTTTGACCCATTCATCTTTTTAGCAGGATGCTCTTTAACCTCCATGTGTTTGAGTTTCTTCCAAATTTCTTCTTGTGATTGAGTTCTAGTTCAAAGCATTGTATTCTGAAAATATGCAGTGGACAATCCAAATCTTTTGGTATCAGTTGAGACCTGATTTGTGACCCAGTATGTGGTCAATTCTGGAGAAAGTTCCACATGCACACGAGAGGAATGTGTTCAGTTGCGTTTGGATGGAAAATTCTGTATATATCTGTGAAATCATCTGGTCCAGTGTATCATTTAAAGCCCTTGTTTCTTTGGTGATTTTGTGCTTAGAATATCTGTCCTTTGTGGAAAGTGTCATGTTGAAGTCTCCTACTATTAGTGTATTATTATCTAAGTATGTCTTTACTTTGGTTATTAATTGATTGATATACTTGGCAACTCCCACCTTAGGGGCATAAATTTCTAATTGTTAGGTCCTCTTGTTGGATAGACCCTTTAAGTATGATATAGTGTCCCTCTTTATTTCTTACTATTGTCTTGGGGATAAACTTTAATTTATCTGATACAAGGATTGCTACCCCAGCCTTCTTTTGAGGACCATTTGAATGGTGAATGGTTCTCCAACGTTTCAGTTTCAGGCTGGAGGTGTCCTTAGGTCCTAAATAAGTCTCTTGTAGACAGCAAATAGATGGGTCTTGCTTTTTTATCCAATTTGAAAACCTGCATCTTTTGATGGGATCATTTAGTCCATTCACATTCAGAGTAACTATTGATAAATATGAATTTAGTTTCATCGAAATGCCTATTCAGTCCCCGTTTTTGTGGATTATTTCTTTGGGTTTTCTCTTTCTTTTACAGGGTCCCCCTTAATATTTCTTGCAGAGCTGGTTAGGTGGTCACATATTCTTTCAGTTCCTGCCTATCTTGGAAGGCTTTTATCTCTCCTTCTATTCTGAATGAGAGCCTTGCTGGATAAAATATTCTTGGCTGCATGTTCTTCTCATTTAGGACCCTGAATATATCCTGCCAGCCCTTTCTGGCCTGCTAGGTCTCTGTGGAGAGGTTTGCTATTTAATATTTCTCCCCAGATAAGTTAGGGATCTCTTGTCTCATGCTGCTTTAAGGATTTTCTTTTTATCTTTGGAATTTGCAAGTTTCACTATTAAATGTCAAGGTGTTCAATGGTTTTATTTATCTTGGGGGAATAAATAAAGGTCCCTTTGGGGGAAGGGACCTCTCTATCTCCTGGACCTGAATGCCTGTTTCCCTCCCCAAATTAGGCAAGTTCTTGGCTATGATTTGTTCCAATATGCTTTCTGGCCCTCTGTCCCTCTTGGCGTTCTCTGGAACCCCAATTATATGTAGATTCTTCCTTCTGAGGCTATCATTTATTTCCATTAACCTTTCCTCATGGTCTTTTAATTGTTTTTCTCTTTTTTTTCCTCAGCTTCCTTCCTTGCCATCAACTTGTCTTCTATATCACTCACTCTTTCTTCTACCTCATTATTCCTCGTCATTAGTACTGTATCTCACTTAATTGATTTTTAATTTCGGCCTGATTAGATCTAAATTCTGCTGTCAGGATGTCTCTTGAATCCTTTATCCTTTTTTCCACAGCCAGCAGTAGCTTTATAATTATGCTTCTGAACTGGCTTTCTGACATCAGATTGTAATCTAAATTCTGTAACTTTGTGGCAGAGAGTACTGTTTTTGATTCTTTCTTTCGTGGTGAGTTCAGTTCTTCCTTCTCGTTATTTGCTTGGTGCATAGTGGCTGTATGAGCAGGCTGAGTCAAGAATATCAACCAGACCTAAATTAATTTCACTGTAGATGATCTGAGGGGTCCTAAAGGGTGATCCTCCTGGTTCTGAATGTATTAAGTTCTGTATGTCAGAAGACAGTCCCAAATTTATATAAACCAGAAATATTGTAGAAAGTCCCAATATTGGCCACCAAAACATAAATGAGATAAAAGAGGGGGGCAGAATGGGAATGAAGAGAGAATATAATCTCACAGAATGAACCAGCATGGCATACCACCTAGTTCTTGGTGCATATTGGTCATGTTTTAAAAGGTATTAATTTCTGCCATTGTAGAACAAAATGAGGCAGAGGAAACAAAAAACACAAAAAGAAAACATATCTCATATATCTCCCAAAATGAAGTTGAGTATGTTGAAGGGAATCTAGAAGTGGAGAATATATCTAAGACGTGTAATTGTAGAAATATGAGAGTCAAAAAGGAAGAAACTTAAAAATGAAGAGTGGTAAAATATTGTAGTTAAGGTGGGAAAAGAGAAAAATATATTGGAAATTTTTAGTCTGGTATAAAAACGAGTTGTACTGGAAAAAGGGGAAAAAAGGAGGGGTACCCTCTGGTTCTATATACTGTCAATCCCTTGACTTCCCCTGGAGCTTTCCAGCGCTGCTTGGTGAAGAACTTGCTCTTCCCCTGTCCTTCCAGCTGGTCTTCTTGAGGAGGGGCTGCTGTGCTGATTCTCAGGTGTGTGTACCTAGTGGAGATGACCTGCCCCCCATCGTGTGCCCAGCGCAGGTGAGCTGTTTACTCCCTGAGGCCTCTGTTTTTTGGCGGCCCTGCCCCTCCCAGGCACAGGGTGACACAAAAAGGTCAGCTCTCCAACCCTGGAGTCAACTCCCTGCTAGTAACTACCACAGGTCCCAGTCCACACTGGCCTAGATGCTACTGGTGTGGCAGGGGCACTGATCTGCACAGCTTGGGCGCCCAGTGGCAGAAGAGTCCTCATTGTCCTGTGCCCGCCCCCTCTTCATCTGTCCCAGGAGGAGTGCAGGATCCTGGGCTGTGTCTGCTCGGATCTCTGAGTCTGGGGCCTGCACCGCTGGAATCGCGCTCCCAGGGCCTCGCTCCTCGAAGGCCGCAGGGCACAGACCCCTCTGCCCGGAGCCCCCTGCTGACCCACCGGCTTCTCCTGAGGTCCCACTGGGTGCACTCCAGCCCTTTACAGAGCTTGGCCCACTGTGTGTGGAGCGCTCTCCTCGGGGGCATGTCCTCTATTAGTGACTCCAGGAAACTGGAGGCTCCACTGCCCCTCCTGTGATTCTGCCCAATTTCCCTGCTAAGCACTTTTCCCTTCAAGAAGAATCCAGTGTGGAGTTTTATAGTTCCCGCTTCTGCGGGGCTGGGCTTTCCTGTCCTGGAGGCTCTCACCGCCCCCCTTAGCCTGGTTCCTCATGGGGCCCTTCCCGCGATTATTTTTTATTTTATTTTTTTCCGCCTTCCTACCTTGCCAGAAGTGAAACTCTTCTCTCTGTGGCGTTCTGGCTGTTCTCTCTTTAAATCTCAGGTCAAATTCATAGGTTTTCAGGATGGTTTGAAAGTTATCTATTTAAGTTGGTGGGGCCAGGTGAAGTGAGGATCCTACTCTTTTGCCATCTTGCCTAAACTCTCCTAAGTGATGATTTTTTAATTTCAGAAAAAGCTTTCATCTACTTTTAAAATTATATTTGTATTCTTATCTTTGTCTCTTGGCCCATTGGAGATTTGGAGTTGGAGGTGGGGGGAGGTTCTTTTTTTTTTTTTTTTTTTTTTTTAATTTTTTTTTTAACTTTTATTTATTTATGATAGTCACAGAGAGAGAGAGAGAGAGGCAGAGACACAGGCAGAGGGAGAAGCAGGCTCCATGCACCGGGAGCCTGACGTGGGATTCGATCCCGGGTCTCCAGGATCGCGCCCTGGGCCAAAGGCAGGCGCCAAACCACTGCGCCACCCAGGGATCCCTTTTTTTTAATGCCACGAAGCAGTCCCCCCCCCCCCACCTTTCCAAGATGACATTTTGACTTATTTATTTTCCTTCTGGTTAATTTTTCACTTTATTTTTCATTCAGATAACTTTTGTTGGTATTCAAAGGTATTTATATAGCAGAGGCTTTCTGCCCTCCTTACTCTTTTCTTGGATGCTTTCTAGGAATAATTTTGTAGTGTTCTGAGTTTTCTAGACATCATTTCTAGACATAAAGTGAGTTTTCCATCCCTGGAGGTATTTAAGCACAGGCTGAATGACAAAAGGAAGGCATTTCCCATGTTGAATGCAAAAATGGGATTTTGGACCTTAAAGGATTCGGTGGTCAAATAGATCACTACACTTGCAGAGGCAGATGAACTAAAAAGATCATTAATATTTTCCTGTACTTTGTGTGTTTCTGTGTGTACACACAATACACACATATACACATTGTCTATACATATCTTTCTCAAAGTATTTGAGGTCATGGAAGTTACCTTCTAATCAAAACAAAACAAAATGACCCACGTATTTCCAACTAATGAATCAGCTACAAAAGAAATAATATATTGATCTGTTTATCATCTGCACATAGTTCTTTAAAAGAAAATTTTGTCTTTCTGATTTAACTAAATATTTCTACAATTAAATCCATTCTATAAATTTAAATGGTATCAGTTGACAGAATTACAACTTTTTTAAACTAAGATTTTTTCTTGGCTTAAAAAAAAGTACACAAATGTTACTTTTTCTTCAGGAATTCTTTTATAGCAACTATGTCATTGAGTTAATTCGCATGCCTAGATGAGCTGTTAGGGAATCTTTATGATAAATTTAATATTCAGTGGGTAGGTAAAGATACTTAAGTGAGGGATAACATGCTATACATTCTTCAAGGGCTTTTAACTCATAAAAAATTCAAGGTGAAGTATCCATGTTTGTCTGTCAGTACTTTTTTGTTCCCCAAAGAAATTTAGGTTTCCTCAGGCCCTAATCTTATTCTTAGTACTCTCTTTGAATTATGTTCTGATGTAAATTGAACCACCATATCTGTAACTTTTTGGTTGACACTGAGAAACTGTTTTGAAATTCCTTGATCTAATTTGCAAATTATCCCTTGTTTCTTTGATATGTAGAGTTCACATACAAATATATTTAGGCAATATGGGTGTGCATGTTGTCATGATTTTCTTTCCTTGGTATGGATTTTTAATATTTTAGGGCTCTGTAAATTGGCCAAGATTAAATGTAAAACATTGCCTGGTTTGATAACTGTCCTTATCATTATTGAAAAATGAATATATTTTAGAAGGATTTTAGACTTACAAATTGTGAAGATAGTACAGTTACAATACATCTGTGATGCAGTTTCCACCATCATCCACAGCTTACATTAATGTTGCCCATTTGTTCCTATTAATGACCAACATTGATAATTATTAACCAGTGTCCATAGTTGTATTAGGATTTTTCAGAAAACAACTACAGTCTTGAGAATTCCTTTTTCTTCAGAGGACTTTAGTCTTTTGCTCTAAGGCCTTCAACTGACCAAATGAAGGCCACTTACATGACACAGGGTAGTTTAAGATATTGTTCCAACTAAAGAATACCTTCACAACACAGTCAACACTGCCATTTAACCAAACAATTGACCACTATAGCCTATTGACATATAAAATTAACTATCATAATAGTTTATTTATATTTCCTCATTTTTACCTAATGTCCTCCCCCCATCCCCCAGTGATTGCATCTAAGATGATGCGTAGTATTTGTAGTCATGTCTTCTTAGGTTCTCTTTTCTTGTTTTTGATAACTTTAATAGTTTTGAGAAGCACTAGTAAGGTATTCTATAGAATATTTTTAAATTGGGATTTATCTATTTTTTTTTTCCATGATAGCTGTAGTTCTGTGTTTTGGGGAGGCCTGAGGAGTAAAGAGCTAGTTTCATCACATAACAAGGGTACATACTATCAGTGTGACTTGTCACTATTAAGCTTAACCTTGATACCTGGATTAGGTAGTATTTACTAGGTTTCTTCACTGAAAAGTTATTCTCTTCCCACTCCCCAGCTTTCCACAGTACATTCTTAGGAAGAAGTTACAATGCTCAGTTCCCACTTAAAAACTGAATTATTCACTACCTCCCTGAAGGCAGAGTATTCACTTAAATTTTCTGGAATTCTTCTACATGGATTAAATGATTTATTTATTCTTCACTTATTTACACCCATATGGACCCATGTATATTTATTTTATTCTTTGGGTTATAATTCAGTTCTACTAATTTTGTTCAGATTGTTCTAATTTTGCCATTGTGAGCTTATTGATTGACTCCTGTCTTCTTTTGACATACTGTCATCTTTTTTTTTTTTTTTTAATCTTTTGTGCTCTGTTTTCTGGCACTACAAATTACTCAAATTCATTTTGTATGTTTCCTGCTGAGCCTAGAATGAGTCATTTTTCCAAAAAGCCCTTAAAGAATGAGAAAGAAAATAAGTGCATATACTAACAGTTTATATATACATATCCATAAATATTTCCATCTGCAACTATCATGTTGATCAAGTATTACAGGTATGTATCATGTAATCATGTTTATATCAGACATGACTTCTGTTGACCTCTCCAAATCTATTCCGTTACACCATGACACATTCTAGCCTCCTGCACTTGCTTATCTGTCATTTCCCACTCCAGTAATGAGAAACTCAACTGCCTAATATCTAGATACACATTAAGGTAGATCAGTTCTTGTATGAATTTCACTTTGGGAGTATGGTCAAATTGAGGAATTAATGGGTTGTTTATTTACTTACTGTTATAAGAGTTCCTTGTATTTTAGATATGATTCTGCAATTATTTTCTCCCAGTTTATTGCTTGTCTTTTAATTTATTCCATGTTCTAAAATCTGCTTTGTCTGAAATTAATGTAGCTACTCCAGCTTTCTTGATTACTCTTTGCATGGTACATATGTCTCCATTCATTTATTAACCCACCTATATCTTTATATTTACTGTGAATTTCTTGTAGAGAATACATAATTGAGTCTTATAATTTTAGTCACTTGACAATCTCTTTTAATTAGTTGGATGACTATCTAACATTGTTTATATTTATTTTATATTTGCTGCATTCCCCTCTCCTTTAATGTTTTTTTTTTCTGATAGTCACTGAACATTTTATCTCCTCAGCACATTAATTATTCTTCTTTTAAAAATTATTTTAGTGTTCGTCTTAGTTTCTGTCAGGTTTAATCTGATCGGTAGTGAAATGGAATAGAGAGGCCAGGCAAAAGTTGGTTGAAACAGGCTTTTAATGGGACGCGCTCTCCGGGGAGGTTCTGCGGCCTGCAGGGGAGGGAGAGAGGGGGCAAGTCCAGGCCACAAAGAGATACCTCTTCACACCAGTGAGAATGGGGAAAATTAACAAGGCAGGAAACCACAAATGTTGGAGAGGATGCAGAGAAAAGGGAACCCTCTTGCACTGTTGGTGGGAATGTGAACTGGTGCAGCCACTCTGGAAAACTGTGTGGAGGTTCCTCAAACAGTTAAAAATAGACCTGCCCTAGGACCCAGCAATTGCACTGCTGCGGATTTACCCCAAAGATACAGATGCAATGAAACGCCGGGACACCTGCACCCCGATGTTTATAGCAGCAATGTCCACAATAGCCAAACTGTGGAAGGAGCCTCGGTGTCCATCGAAAGATGAATGGATAAAGAAGATGTGGTTTATGTATACAATGGAATATTACTCGGCCATTAGAAATGACAAATACCCACCATTTGCTTCAATGTGGGTGGAACTGGAGGGTATTATGCTGAGTGAAATAAGTCAATCGGAGAAGGACAAACATTATATGGTCTCATTCATTGGGAATATAAATATTAGTGAAAGGGAATAGAAGGGAAGGGAGAAGAAATGGGTAGGAAATATCAGAAAGGGAGACAGAACATGAAGACTCCTAACTCTGGGAAATGAACTAAGGATGGTGGAAGGGGAGGAGGGCGGGGGGTGGGGGTGAATGGGTGACGGGCACTGAGGGGGGCATTGGCAGGATGAGCACTGGGTGTTATTCTGTATGTTGGCAAATTGAACACCAAGAAAAAATAAATTTATTATTTAAAAAATAAATAAAATCTTAAAAAAAAAATCCCTCTCTGGTAATTCCACCATTTATGTCCAATCCAAGCCTGGTTTTGATCGTTATTTGAACTCTTCACACTGTGTTTTATCTTTTCCTTTGACATGCCTTATAGTTTTTTGTTCAAAGCAAACAAGTTGTAATGGGTAATAGGAACTGAGGCAATTAGGTTTTTAGTCTACGTATTTATGCTCACTCAGTAAGGTGTTGGGTTGAATATTTGCTGTAGTTATAGGTGTCAGAGAATTCAAATTGATCTAGGGTTTTCCTTTTTGTCTTCCTTCTTGACTTTGGATTCTGCAAGGAGAAACTAGTTTTGCAATCCTTTCAACTATAATACTATTACTATACTGGAGTCCTATTGGTGTGGTGGTAAGGCTTGAGGGAGGCTAGGCATTCTATATCTTATAATTAAATCTCAATCTTTCAGTGGTCCTGTGTCTTTGAACTGTGATCTTCCTGTGACCCTTGCATAGCTCCCTTTCTCTCTGGTGAAACAGGAAGACTAGAAAGACTAGTGGGAACAATGCCTTTCTAGAAACTAAGTTAAGACTCTGGTAATGCTTTTTTCCCCTCCTGAGAGTAAGCCTTTGTTATGGAGAATGCTCTGGGCATATTTTATAATGATTATTATTTTCCTCTTTTGTTGGTACTGAAAGGATATTTCTTAGATGTTTAGTGTGAGATTCTGGTTGTGTTCCTATAGGTGAAACCCACAGAAGTATAGGTTCCCCTAAAATTGAGGCCCCCAGGTGTTTCATTCCATGCTGGTCTACACTTAATCCCCAGCAATTTGTTAAAATTACCTTCTAAGTGCTCCTACTGTTTTATGCTTCCAATAACTTCTGCCCCAGACATGCAGATATCAGCAGTGACTCTGTGTATTTGGCTGTATCTCCAAATGTCATGGAGGTAATTTCCCTGTACACTCACTTTTCTGATGGAGCCAAGAGAAAGTTACTGATGTTTGTTTACATTTTTCTTGCTATAAGGACAAAAATGATAGCTTACAAGTTCTTTACTGACATCAGGACTGAAACTGGAAGTTGCTACTCTGTTCTTGTAATTGAGACCTCAGAATATATCTCTCATGCAAAACTTATGCAAATATATGTCATAGATGGTTGAAGGTAATTTTCTTGTTACCATTCTGCAATATATAAGGTACCATAATATCTGATAAAAATATAACACACTATCATAAAATATACATGCATTTGTTTATACGTTTGTACATTTACAATCCCACTTAGTTGTTCAAAATGGGGCAGGAAGCTGAAAGCAGAAAAATGGGAGATCTTAAAATGTAGACTGTGTCCTGATAATGAATTTTAATTATTATTATTATTTTTAATTTATTATTATTTTTTAGAGGGGGGACATAAAAGGGGGATGTAGGGGCAGAGGGAGAGAAAGAATCTTAATCAGTTTCCATGGCTAGTGTGGAATCTGACACAGGGCTCTATCTTAAAACCATGAGATCATGACCTGAGCCAAAATCAAGAGTCAGATGGTTAACCAACTGAACTACTAGGCACCCACTGATAATGAATTTTCAATCACTGCATTTTGATGTCAAATTTTACTTCAGAGCCCTAAAACATGGTCTGATACAAAAATTATACCAAGCTATAGCCTAGGAATAATTTATTTTTTAATATAATTCCACTCAATTTGTTTTAAAGTGATAATACAGTGACACTGAATATATTTGCTCATTGCTTCTTTTTCTCCCAAACTTTTCCTCCCATTTCCTCAGATGTTTACAGTAATGTTATCACAGCTATATTTTCTACTCCAAAATAATTTTTCTGGAATTTTCAACTATCTGCTAAATATTCCCCCTAAATGCATCAAGTATTCCTCAAACTCCATATATCCAAAACTAAAATTATTTCACCTAATAAAACTGATCATTCCTATTTCTGTTAATGGTATATTACAGTTGCAGCTCTACAAACTCAAAACCTTGAGGTCATTTTGACTTCTTGATCACATAGGCACATAATTACTGAATCCAGTTATTCTACTGATAAAATCTCTCTCTCTCTTTTATATCCCAAGCCTAACCCAGATCCCCCTTATTCCCTTCCTATAGTCCTTTAGTAACTCCTAACCTGCTTCTCTCTTTCTTTACCCTCCCTTCCAGTCTGTGCTTTATAGTACTATTGGATTTATCTTCCTAGAGTTCTGGTCAGGCTATACCTCCACTCAAACCTTTTCTACAGGTACTATCCTGCCAATTCACATTAAATTTTCTTCATGATTTGATTCCACATTTCTAATTTTTCTTTCACAAACATTTTTTATTACAATATATATGTATTTCAAGTGTTATTTATACTGGAGACTGGGTTACAGATGAATAAACTAGACTGTCTACTCTAAACATTACAAAGTCTAGTGAGATAAAGCTATAGATCCTTAAAAATAATTAAAACCTGTGATGAATGTATTAATAGAAACCCTTGTTATGTGTGGTTGGAGAGTGGTCTATGTTGTAACCATATGACCCTGAATAGGTTATCCTCTGTTAGGCCTATCACAGAAATCAGGGACATTTGGCATCATTTTACACATTATATACTCATTCTAGGTCATTTCTTAGGTTATATTGCTTCCTTTTCTACCATACTTAAATGCTCCCAGCTGCTTAGCCCCCAACATAGATACAAATTGGAGCCCCTGCAGCAGTAACCTGTTTTTCTCCTAATGATAAACAGTGTTGTCACACAGAGTTCATGTGATTCTGGCCCAAAGGAAAGAAATATATGTTTTCCTTTGGACATTTGCAATACTGAACATACTTCTATCAGAATCAAGTTATTACTCACAGAGACCTAGGGCATGAAGGTGCCCGGGACAGAAACTACTGTCCCTTCAGACAGATCCATATATATCATATATTTGCCTAACCATGCTTTATCTTTCATTATTATTTCACTTTGTGTGCCTGTGTCTCATCCCTCCAACCAGCAAATGAAATTATTTCAGGGCAACAATCATATTGTATACTTCTTTTTTTCCCCAAGGGCATCTCACATGGCATCTCACCCCTGGTAGATGGTGCAGAATTATTTGTGGCTGACTGAATCTAGGCTTTTATAATTCAGTTTGTGGTCAGGTATTGGTTGAGTTTAGAAAAAAAAAAACATTCAAATTTGCAGTCAGTTCTGGCCTTTGGAATATGCTGGAGCTTGCCATTTTTCTTCATGAATTGCCTTCCACTACAAAGTCCATTTCGAAAAAGGAATGGAATGGGAAAATCGGTAGTAAAACAATGTTATGGGCATTATCAGGGAGATCTGAACTCTAAATGAGATAAAGCATAAAGCAGCACAAATGTCATTATCATATGTCCAAGACATATCCGATTCAAAAGAAGTTCCTTTTAATGTCTAAATAATAACAAGAAGAAAGTAAAAAGCATGATTTAATATGTATATGTATATATATGTATAGCGTTTAATGATCTACTAATCCAACTAACTTATGGTACCCATTTGTACAAGTCTCATCATGTGATAGTAATTATGGCATACTATGCACATCTCTTTGCTTTCTGAACTCTATTTTCTTGCTTAAGCTGTTCCATTGTCCTGGAATTTCCCCTTTCTCTTCACATATGCCCAAATTTTAGTGTTTTTAAAGATCTAACCTAAATGCCATGAAACTTCCCTTTTCCCTACAGTGGGAAATTCTCTTTCCTGCCTTCTGAACTTACAAAGCACTCAAGTCTGTATTTCCTATGGCAGTTATCACTTTGTTTTATATTAGTTATTTTTTATTCTAGCAAGTATATGTAATTTGGTTAATTAAATAATTTTGAAAGTAATGAGATTAAGCCTGAATCATGTTTCCTTTCTCCATTTCAGGACTGTGAATTCTTGAAAAAAATAGTATCTGAACTTTTTTATATGGTTTTTAAAATAAAAAGAATAACAGCTCTTGGGGAGGGGTATAAGGTGATTAATTTTTTTTTTCCCTAGGACATATCCAGGGGCAGAAAGAGGTTATTGACTTTGATTTCAAATGCCCTTATGATACAATATATAAAGTAAAATGTGAAATCATGAAACATTTATGTTCCCAAAATAGAACTTCCAGTAACAGACTTGCACATAGACTTTTTGCTTGGCCAACAATTTATATACTTGCCACTATTGGTTTTGGTTGTTGATTCTTTTAGCTTAATTTTCTAAAGATTAAGAACATACTTCTAAAGAAATACAGTTTTGAGAAAATTGAAGTTTAAAATTCAGTTTTGAGAAAACTGAAGGAAAATAAATAACATTACTTACATATTCTCTATAATATGTAAGCTCCTTAAGGATATAGAGGTCTTGGGATCCCTGGGTGGCGCAGTGGTTTGGCGCCTGCCTTTGGCCCAGGGCGCGATCCTGGAGACCCCGGATCGAATCCCACGTCGGGCTCCCGGTGCATGGAGCCTGCTTCTCCCTCTGCCTGTGTCTCTGCCTCTCTCTCTCTCTCTCTCTCTGACTATCATAAATAAATAAAAAATTAAAAAAAAAAAAGGATATAGAGGTCTTTCTATACTCTAGGTACATAGTAAGGAGTACATAGCATTATGGACCTGGTCCTGTTTAAATATATATTAAGTAAACAATAAGGAGTTAATAAAAATTATATTAGAAGTCAAAACACCATATTTTGTTTAAACTTCCTTTCACTGATTATTTCAACTAATGTGGAGGAATATAAGAAATTATTCTGGTGACTTGCAAAGATTGTATTCAATTTTTGAATAATAAAATTAAAAAGAGAAAGTCCAGATAAAAATAGATTAAAAAATTGTGTATAATCCATATTAAATTTTCAGGGTTTTTGGAACATTTCATTTGAATATTCCTACAGGATTTCAAAAGAATTGAAAGTGAAAGTTAATATGGTGAATTCTATTGGAGATACCAACATTTTGCCTTTAATTATCTAAGCAGAAATTATGCTACCAAGAAAGCATGTACATTAAGAGGACATTACATTGTTATGTGTAAAGAACACAGAGCCCTTGCTCCAGTGGATTCATTGCATACTCTTCATTTATTATGAAGTAAATAGCTAAAGATGATACTTCACTAAGTTGTCTGTGGCAGGCTGTCTAGGCCAGCACAATGAGTTGTCTGAAAGCTCCCTGTTTGCTTGAAAAAAAGTTCTTAACTGTATTTAATTGCCTATACTAAATGTCCTTAATGGAAAGCTGTTGATCTGGTTGATTCTTTTTTTCTCAAAAAGTCTATATTCCTCTCTTGGTAATGTGTTGAGTGGGAAAGAAATTTATGAGCGTAATCATTATGCTAGGTATGATTCTAACTACATCTGAACTAACCAGGATTAAGTAATACTATCTCCTTTAGAATTTAATCTCTTCAATAGTAAGATCAGCCATTACTTTGTTAATGGCAGGAAATTGGGGCAAATAAAAGAAAATCACTGAATATCATGTGCATACTTGACTTTGATGTTTACTGTAGGACAATAATGAATCCCTGAAGAGGCAGTTCTGTGTTAATTTCCTTTTCAACATAGTAATTGAGATTTGAGTCAGCATTCTTCAGATTGATAGTATGCAGGTTTCTGAGATATTTGGGGTACATGTTAGTTTTTATTTATTTATTCATGAGAGACACAGCGAGAGTTGGAGGCAGAGACATAGGCTGAGGGAGAAGCAGACTCCCTGCAAGAAGCCTGATGTGGGACTGGATCCCGGGATCATGCCCTGGGCCAAAGGCAGACACTCAACCACTGAGCCACCCAGGCATCCCCCATGTTAGTTTTATATAACATAATGTTAATACATGGGTTTTTTTTTTTTTTTAGTTTTTATTATCTATCTGATCTCCCATGTACCTTGAGTTTGACAGTATCATTTTCAAGAATGTTGAAACATAACATGTTTGTGTGGTTTATTTTTATTATTTTGTTAAGTTGTAGGTTCTTTTCTTGATATTATTAAGTGAATTCAATGAAAGTGAAAGCCAAAAAGCTCTTCAAAGTCAGTTAGAAGCTTGACAAATCTCTAAGAATTTCAGTCAGTTAGAAGCCCTACCCCCAATCCCCAACCTTGAGTTAATTGTGCTCCTTTGGAGTGTTTTATTCATGTCACAGAAGATTCATAACGGGACAGAAATACTCTTCATAGTTCTCTTTTACCCAACTTTAAACTCAGACTTTGAGATTTTTTCTCCATGGTTCTGCAATATAGCTCTACTTGCTCTTCTCTAGAAGAATAGAGTCATGCCTTTTTCCAAAACTTCCCTCATGATTAGCTGTGAATGTTTTTTAGTCAAATTTTAATTCATTATATTCAAAACAATAGACAACTGGAGATACAACTAAAAATCCATAATTTAATGTAGAACTACTATATTTTCATACTCAATTTTGTCCAACACATTTCTATTCCATTAGGTTTTCCAAAGTTGATGGCCAGATGCCTAAAGAATTGTATTGACCTGCTGAAATGTGAATGGGTGAAAATTAAGAATTTAATGGCTATCTTAAAGCAATTAAAAAATATAATTTTCCTAACTATGCATTAAGTACTGTAATAGCAAGTTGAAACAGACTACCATGTTGTAGCATTCTGAGATACTATTTTGTAATTATTTAATATTTATTAGTTTCTTTTTAATGGAAGAATAGAAAAGTGGTTATAGATCCCTGTCAATAAAAGGCAATGTCAAAATCCAAATGCTAATAGAGAAAGTGAAAACTTTGTCTGTGTTGGCGTTTTTACATTATTTTGCTAAGTGAGAAGTCATTCATGGAACTAATAATTTCTGCAAAAGAAATAATACAGGTATATTAGCAACTTATTCTTTTGAAAAAAAATCTACCATTATCTTTAAAAAGTAAAGACAAACACAAATTATTTCACAGTGTTTTTCAGAATCAAATTAGGGGTGCCTGGGTGGCTCAGTTGGTTTAGCATCTGCCTTCAGCTCAAGTCATGATCTCTGGGGTAAAGACCAGAGAATTCTCTGGAATTCAGCTGCATAAGGCTTCCTGCTCAGCAGGGAATCAGCTTCTCTCTCTCTTTCTCCCTCTCTCTGCCCCTCCCTGCCTAAATAAATAAATAAATAAATAAATAAATAAAATCTTAAAAAGAGGAATCATATTAACAGTGTTCCATTACATTGGTTTTTCTAAAAACTCATTCATTCAACTGCTATTAAATTATCCTATATTTATAATGCTCCATGAATTGCTTTGTGTTTGAAATGTGATTTTAATTCTATAAAATTACTAAGAAAGGAAGTGAAAAGAAAAGGGTTTCAGGATAGCTAATTTTTTCCTTTTTCTTTGTATTTTACTTATTTTTGTTGCTTTCTGATTAGTATTTTCTGATTGCTATAGTGTTAATGTTAAAACATAGAAGGTGAGTGGATTTATGAAAGTAAGGGCATTGTTATTCTTGTTCATCCCTGTGTCACCAGAGGCTAGAAATGGTGCCAAGCTTTTGAGACATGCTGAATTAAAATTTGTTGAACAAATAACCAAAGGGGAAAAAATTTAGGACGAACTTCTTAGTAAATCAAAGCCTATTTTTTTTTTTTAAGATTTTATTTATTTTTTCATGAGAGACAGACAGAGAGAGAGGCAGAGACATAGGCAGAGGGAGAAGCAGGCTCCACACAGGGAACCCGATGCAGGACTGGATCCCAGGTCTCCAGGATCATGCTGGGGCTGACAGCGGCGCTAAACCGCTGAGCCACCCAGGCTGCCCTATAAATAAGATTAAACTAAAGCAAAAAAATTTAACTCATGCATCTTTTTGTATTCACCATAATGCCTGGCAAAGAGCAGGTGCTTAATATTCATTTTTTTTAATTCACTATTTTATTGTTTTTGTAAGTTCCGATAAAAAATTAGATCCCAGACAAATACATGCTGAATGAATGAATAATCATTCACAAAGACTAGGAAATTGGTAATTTTATTGTTCCTGATTTACAGAAAGGAACTAGACTGAGACTCAATCTTCTTCCCAAAGTGTCACCATGGTGCTACTAGAATATGAACTCCATCTTCTGACAGGCTCCCACGTTGTTTTTACTAAGCCACTGTTTCCCTAAAATGGTTCCACAGAAGATGCTTAATGGAGATAAGTAAATAACCCCTGACATGATAATCTTAAACTATTGATCAGGTGCCACTTTAAAGGTACATCATTGATACTTTTATTTATATGTACATTTCAGTGTAAAGATAGGATCCCTTTTTAATAACCAAAATTTTCAAAAATCTTATTTAAAATGTTATATATATTTTATAAATTCAATTCAATATATACTTTATATATTAAAAAATTTCAAGATTCTCTTTCAACAAAACCCTGGGTTTCCAAAGCCAGACGTGTACAATTTAAATAAAAGAGTAAATTATTTTCAAGTTACTTTGTCCTTGTGTATTACTGGAAATTCATAATAGTGACATGATATCTTGTTTATGACAAATGATTAGGGATATGAAAATTGGGAATATGAAACTAGTGTTTAAAATCTCTAGATTCTCATCTCTCAAGTGTTCAGTATCTTCAAGCTTTAAAACTAAGTCTGCATTTCCATGTCCTCTCACATTTAGTGGAAAGTGTGATACAGTAATGAAGAAGATAGATAATTCTATCTGGTGTTTTTAGAGTTGATCCACCTTTGCTGCTTTACCTAGGGTATTCTTCCAAATGTCAGAACAGGTGGAATAAAGTGGATCCACACAAAACATATTAATTCCACATAGATTCATACAAAGTATAACTAAGGAATTAGACCAGGTTTCTTTACCCAGGAAATCTTGAGCATCCAGGTCCTTATATCTATTTAATCTTCCATTCACTCTATATGGGTTGCACTGGTATCATCCAAATCCATCGCATATTTTCCAAAAGGGAGCTAACTCAATCATGGATTATTCTGCCATTAATTTTTATTTAACGTGAATGTTTCATACTATTTATAATTAAGATGAGGAGGGTCATTATAATCCAGGCAACCAAGAAAGTTACCCTTGTAGTGAAAGTTTCATTGTGTACATTTCTATTTTCATGAAACTCTAACCTGGAATCTCATTACTTTATCTGCTTCAAAACAAAATCTTAATAACTCTTTAATTCCCCTGAATTCATGATTTTAACACTTGGTATATATGTTAAAACAGTAAGATATATCTATAGAAGAATTGGAGCTAGGAAGGAATTTGGAGATTGTTTTACAGTTAAGAAAACTGAGGAACAGAGAATCCCATAGTTCACAAATGTTGTGTACCTACCATGAACCAGGTGGTCACCTGCATTATGTGGTTATGCACAGGTCATTCTGATGGGAAATTCAAAACATGAAGCTCTCTTCACAAGATAGAAGTGTATAAAGAAATCCAGATCATATGTTTACTCTTAAGTATATCACTAAACCAAGATAAGGTTTCTCCACTCAAACGTGTTTTAGAGATCTCAATGTCTTGCTAAATTAAGTCATATGAAATACAAAGTACTCAATATGATGAACAGTTAAAGTAAATCTGAAATTCCATGTATTGGAAAAGTAGAGTTTGTGTTCTTGTCTTCCGGTAATGTTCTTGAGTATAAAACATATAAAAATTCTCAATTACTAGACACTAATGGCCATTTGCTGAGTATGATAATATTTACCTTTTTGTAGATTTCTTTTCTGATTAGTAATAGCCTTCACTATTGATCTTTTAGAGAAGATTTGGATATGAATATGAAGTTCAAGACTATGATCTTGAAATTCTCCACTAGATAGAATTTTAGTTTATGGCTAAATATCCAATGATAACTGAATTAATTTTTTTCTCTGAGTGTGATATTAAGAAATTAACATCTTACTGATGTATTTTTAAACAGGAGGATGTAAAACACTGAATTTATCAATATTTTTTCATCTGTTTCTAAGCTGATGTGCAAAAACAGAAATTACTTCCAGGAATATATAATCTGAATTATGTATAAAAAGAGGGATATCTATCTAAAACCAGCTTATAATGGCTTAATTATTAAAATATTCAATGCATCTTTAAAAGAAAAAGAAAATTGTTTTTGACCACTAATTGATAATATGATGTGTTGGTAGCCTTTATAAAATAGCCCCTATTTTTTTAAATGGGACTTTATGCTTGAGATATTAAGTTAACTACTTCATTGAATTGAAGCCATTTTTCCAAATGTACGTTATCTCCTTTTTGCTACTAAGATCAAGTTTGTAAAAAGAATTACTGAAGTAAATCTCTTGGTATGACCTCTTGGTACTACTTTTGAGATCTATGCTTTACAATGATTCTTTTGTATTTATTGCTCAAAAAATTAAATGTGTTCTCTTCTCTAATATGTAGCTACACAGATTAATGCATAGCATTTCCCTGCATTTGGGAAATGTAGATTATTGACAAAATTCTTTTGAAAACTTACAGAGAAATATAAAGAAGCCTGATAAAATATTAAGACATAAAATAATTATTGTGTAATTAGTTTGATTTTATTATATAATCAATTTAAAGAAAAATCTATGAACAAACAAGAAAAAGATAATAAATACTGAAAAATAATAGAAGTTTAGGGAAAAAATAACTCCAATCAATAAATTTTATTGAAGTAAAACATTAGTCTATAAAAAGAAGGTCCAAGTGTAAAATGCATCCATTTTAACAAAGCCCTAGATCATGCTCATAATTAATTTAATGTAATTATTGTCTTGAATACTAGCACTATTGCCTATTTGAAAACTAGATGAAGGATTAAAGTAACACCACACCAAGGTGAAGAATAGGCTCAAAGTTGCTTTTTTATAAATGCTATTATTTAAATTCTCATCAGAATTTTGACAGAGAACAAATTATGAATATACTTACTTTATGGATAGTATGAGATGTGAAAATGTTTCTTTATATTGTGAATTCTCCTATACTATTTAGAAAATGCACAAAAGCCTCTTCATTGTGAAGTTACACAATTTATTTTATTTTAGAAGTCTTCAATTCCTGGTATGTGAATGAAATTAAGTAGATTAGGTTAGAATGTCCCTCAGTCTTTGATTTTATTTTGCATTTAAGTTTTCAGAGAAACCTGTGTTAAACATTTGCTTAATGATTATTTAAATTACTGAATAACAAAATCTAAACTATAAATGGAGCTTCTATTACTAAACCACATGAATAACTCTAAAAAGAAAATCATTACAAAATCATTACAAAATAGTAAAGGAATTTTATTTATAATTTCTATTAGAAAAATAAAAATTGTACCCTATCTACTCTGGCTAATTTCTGAGGAAATATCAGTTACTTCTATGTAATGATCTCAGATGTTGACAATTAATGACCCAATTTAAAGATTTAAAAGCTATTGTACCACACAATAGTAAAATATAAAAAAATGTGAGCTAAAAACAAAATCTTTATATTATTTCAATTTTAATGAGTTATTAAAATTAAAGTTATTAAAATTAAACATAAAAAGTTATTGTGCATGTCATCACAACATTGATAAAACAAAATAGAAACTTTATCTCCAAATTATAGAAAATGATTTATAGAGTAAAGTATCTCAAAGATACTAAAGAATAAAATCTTTATAGTACAAAATTCCGATGGATAGAAACTAATATAAACATTCACTACTTCTGATTTTTCATTGTCCTTTATTTTAATAGCACCATATAAATTTAAATGTATACTTATTGATTCATAAAGTTATTCATTTACTTATTGAGCTACTTAATATTATATTAGGCACTGTGTTAAACATGGTGGGTAGAATTAATATAAACTCTACAATCCAAGATTGCCCTGTCATGAAGAGAGAGATTGCAAACCAATAATTACACTATCAATGCTAGTTACTATAGTAGATTACTTAGGCTTTTAGGTTCTGTGGTAGGCTAAATAATGGTCTCTGAAGATGTCCATATCCTAATTCCTGGAATCTATGAATATGTTACTTTATATAGCAAAAGGAATTTGTAGTCGTGATTAAGTTAGGGACCTTGAAATAAGGAGATGACCCTTATATGGGTTATATGAGTGTTTACAACCTAATCACGTTAGTCCTTAAAAGTGGAGAGCCTTTTAGTCAGAGACATGCTTTGTTGTAGCTCTAATAGAAAGGTAATTCAGGAAAACAGAAGGAGGAGGAGGAGTTAACTACGCTTCAGTTAAGGCATACTTTACTTTTTATTTAAAACAAATGGAAATAATTTTCCTATAGCTTACTGACAATTTTACCTGAAGTCTGTCTAATTCAGCCTATACAGTTGCTATCTAAGATTGTCATTTTAAAGCATGGCTTAAGATCAACTAGTTAGAAATAGGAATGAACAGTTTGGTAGATATCATCTGATGTTTAATTAGCACTTACTTGTATACCTATTCCACACATTACCCTGTGTAGTTAATAAAAAGAGTGCTCATCACAAATTTACATTGCTTCAAACAGAATGTACTATAGGTGGTGATTGGGTTGCCTACTCTTTCAAAATAGAATATCAATCTTATCCTCTATCTCTAGCTTGATTATAAAAATGTTAATTTTTGATTGATACTAGTGAGAATTAGCAATTACTTAGTGTATTTTGTGTGCTGGATGGTCTGTGTTGTGTTCTTTGAACATTTGTTTCACCCTCCTTTTTTTTTTTAGATTGCACTTAATCTAAGAAAAAATTCCCCCCCAAAAAAAAAAAGAAAAAAAGAAAAAATTCCTTTATTTCAGGTCTTCATTGTGAAATATGGTAGCATATTTTCTATAAAATTGTTATTTAAAATTTTATACAGAGAGGGGGCTATGGATTCCTTAAAAAATATCAAGTATGTCCATTGATTTAATTTTTCAGTAGCTTATATATGAACTAAGCCAGATGTCAAGACTGCATTATTATTACATTCTGGAAGTTGTCTTTGATAAATTAAAAGTAGTCATGAATTTGTGACTCACTGAAGTATATTTAACAATGATTTTAAAATAATTTCTTTGCTCAAACATACTCCATTATCATTATTTTCCATCTTGATCAGCATAAAGACCCAGATTGATAGGTTGGATTGCAGAACCTCATATGTTCTGGTCCTAATCTTCAATTCCTGGTATGTGAATCTGACCTTTCCCACACATTATCTCTTGTTCATACTTTTTGCCACATTGCCCTGGTAGTTCCTAAGGCACGCCAGAGTGGTCCTGACTTAGGGCTCTTGTTCTTACTATTCTCTCTGGCTGGAGCGTTCTTCTCCTGTTATCCATATGTCTTGCTTCCTTACTTCCTTCAGGTCTTTGACAATAGTCACATGCCTATTGGCTATACTAGTAAAAATTCAACTGGCTTTAGTTATCTAAGGAGATTAATATAACCAAATATTTCCTTACTAATCCCCAGATACTTCAGATTATGTTATCATTAACCCCTGCATGGAATTAATGTTCTTTTTTTTTTTTTTTTTGCCAATTTATATTCATTCCTCAAGACCTAGCACATATACCACCAACTCAATGAAGCATTCCTTGACATTCCAAAGCAAAACTGGTCACTACATTTCCCTAGTCCCAAGATGCCTGACTTACAAATTCACAATATTGTTATAAGGAAGAAAAGCCCAATCAAAGTAGCTCAAATATGAATGGGTATTATCAGTGAGACACAGCAATCTGGTAGTTTTCCATGGACAAAAAAAAACATTTTTCATCCAAGCTACAAATATATTTTTTTAATTCACAGACAAATGAAAAGTCATGAATCAAGACTACTCTCTCTTTAGTCCATGGACCCTCAGAGGCTTATAGCTTTGCTTACCTCAGATCTCCAACTTCTTTCTGCAAAGCACCTTTCTCTCCTCCTTTGGCTTCACTGTAGTTCACAGCTTTGAGTTGTTATGTGACATTGTCTAGACCTAGTTTTATGTCTTTCATGTCTACTGATATGAATCTAAATTGTCTGTCTCTCAGTTTTCCAATCCAAAATTTCCAAAAAGAAGAGTATATTTGGATAAACTTGGACTAATGAATTGAATTCCCCTAAAATAAGTGTGCTGAGCCATATATGCATATGTGCACACAGCTGTGACCAACAAATGGGGTTATTTAGGAGCAATGAGACCATCTAGGCCCACCCCTTCAAAAGAGATTCTGGTTGAGAAAACATTTCCAACAAAGGAGGATAGGCCAGACATACAATGGACAATGTGGACAATTTTGGACATTTGGAGTATTTCTGAGGTGTAGTGAACTATTGTGCTGTCATATATCTCTACAAGGATTATAACTTTTTCATCCTTGTGACTTTAATGGTAAAATTTTTAAATATTAAGGCAGGAGAACTGGGAAGATGTGTCCAAGTAAAATATATTTTTGTTGATAAAAAAAATAGATAAATAAAAATGTGTAGATCAGGTATTGTTTAATAAGCTACATTTGACAATACAAATAAGGGGTTGAGAACACATGCTGGCTAACCAACACCAGTACTATTGTGTCTAGTTAAATCCACCATGTTTTTTATACACACTAAGTACTTAAGATTCAAACAGAACACCAGGAAAGATGGTAAGGTCTCTGGACATCATCATGTAGCAAAATATTTGAAAAATGTATGCATACACAAAAATCAAAATCATACCATGGAAGATAGAATAGCTACTTTTGTTGTTGTTGTTAAAATTTTATTTACTTATTCATGAGACACACACACACACACACACACACAGAATGAGAGAGACAGAGACAGAGACACAGGCAGAGGGAGAAGCAGGCTCAATGCAGGGAGCCAGATGTGGGACTTGATCCAGTATTCTGTGATCACACCCTGAGCTGAAGGCAGATGCTCAATCACTGAGCCACCCAGGTGACCCTAGAATACCTACTTTTAAATGAAGAACTGTAATTATTTTGAGATACAATTGACATATAGCTTTAGTGTTAAATGTATAACATAATGGTTTCATACATGCACACATTGGGAAATGATCACCACAATATCTAGTTAACACCCATCAACATACACAGAAATTTGTTTTCTTGTGGTGAGAACTTTCAAGATCTACTTTTCTCGCAGCTCCAAAATACATAACATAGCAACACTAACTTTAGTCCTCATGCTGTACAAAACATCCTTATGACATGTTTACTTTATACAGAAAGTTTGTACCCTCCACCACCCTTATCCATTTTACCCATCCCCTACTCCCTGCTTCTGGCAATCACCAATTTGTTCTCTGTATCCATGAATTAGTTTTCTTTTTCCTTAGATTCCATATGTGAGTGAGATCGTATGGTACTTGTCTTTCTATGATTTGTTGCACTTATTATAAATGCCCTTAAGGTCCATCTATGTTGTCATAAATGGTAGGGTTTCCTTTATTTTTATGGCTGAATAATAATCCATTGTGTGTATGTGTGTGTTTGTGTTATCTACCTCTAAATATCTTCCTTATTCACCTATTGATAATCAGTTAGGTTTTTCCATATCTTGGGTACTTTGAATAATGTTGCAATGAATATGGGAAATAAACATACACATAAGTATACACACACACACACGCATATATATATATACTAACCAATATTTGCTTTCTTGTCTTATTGTTAATAACCATTCTAACAAATATGTGGTGATATCTCATTGTAGTTTTGATTTTCATTTCCCTGGTAATTGGTGATGTTGAACTTTTTTGTGTGTATCTGAGCCACTTGTATATCTTTTGGGAAAATGTCTCTTTGGATACTCTATTTTTTAATGAAATTGTTTTTTGGTATTATGTCAGTTCCTTGCATATCTTGGATGTTAAGCCCTTATTGTATATATGACTTGGAAATATTTTCTCCCATACTGTAGGTTGCCTTTTCATTTTATTGATGGCATCCTTTGTTGTGCAGAAGCTTTTTAGTTTGATGTGGTCTCCTACTTGTTTATTTTTGCTTCTCTTGCCTTGGCTTTTGGTGTCAATCCAAGAAAATATTACCAGAAGTGATGTCAAGGAGCTTGCTGCCTATGTTTTCTTCTAGGAGTTTTAGAGTTTTTAGTCTTACCTTTAAGTCATTAATCCATTTTGAATTAATAGTTGTGTATGATGTAAGATAGATGTCTAGTTTCATTCTTTTACATGTGGCTGTCCATTTTCTCAACATTTGTTGAAGAGACTGTCCTTTCCCCATTGTATATTCTTGGTGCCTTTGTTGTAAATGAATTGACTAAATGCAGATGGGTTTATTTTTTCACCCTTCTATTCTGTTACATTGATCTATGTGTCTTTTTTTAATGTTCCATTTATTAATGCTACATTTTTATTCTCACTAAAAAATGCAAATATTCTATGAAGGCTATAATTAAATATGCCTCATTTAAAGAAGTTAATAGACTTTAGTTTGGGGAGCAGTTTTAGGTTTATAGAAAAATTGAGCAGAAAGTACAGAGTTCCAATGTACCCACTGAACACACCTTCTCCTCCCTAGTTTTTCCAATTAATAACATCTCATATTAGTGTGGTGCATTTCTTAGAAAATTATGAGCCAATTGTTGATATATTAACTACAGTCTAAGTTTACATTAGGGTTTACTCTGTGTTGCATATTCTGAAAAAGTGGAACACAGAATTTTTAAGGTAATAAAATTATTCTATATGATACTATAATGGTGGATATATGTTATACATTTATGTGTCAGTTTTTGATTACTGTGGCTTTGTAATATAGTTTGAAATCAGGAAATATTATCCTTCTTACTTTGTTCTTTCTTAAGATTGATTTGACTATTTAGGGTGTGTGTGTTTGTGTGTGTGTGTGTGTGTGATTTTATAGAAATTTTAAAAGTGTTTGTTCTGAAGAACTTAAATATGAAAGTAGAAACAGAAGTACATCTAGACTATGAGAGAATAAGTAAAATGCTTCTCAGGAACCTACAACCAATATGAATTAGATACCCACTTGAAACTATAAAAATAACATCTAACACTATCAAATGGATAAATTCAGGGTTTTTAAAAATTTATTTTAGCAAAATGGTGACCTAGCTAGTGAGATTTGCTAGTATTAAATGAACCATGGACTGTACTGTACCTCTTCTCAACTATCCCCACCGCCACTGCCCCCCCCCACCCCCCGCTTGGCTGCATTTACTACTATTGAGTCATATAAGCTGCTGTTTATCAGGATTTAGTTAGCACTTATCATAGTCTT
Source organism: Canis aureus (assembly GCF_053574225.1). Lineage (NCBI taxonomy): Eukaryota > Metazoa > Chordata > Mammalia > Carnivora > Canidae > Canis > Canis aureus. Next base: position 17,993,941 of record NC_135627.1, on the reverse strand, counting down.
ATCAGATGCAAAGTATCTATAAAAAAACTGTCTATCAGGAGGGAGTTGCTATAAAACAGAAGTACAGAAATGTGAGAGTAAAAAAAAAATTAAAAAAAGGTAAATATTGTCAATAGGCCTCCAAGAATGCCCATGGAATAGTACAGCCTGGCAAAGGGAATTTATCTGTCCAACCCAAGTGGTTTGTGAATCTCTATTGAATAGTTGGGTCAATTGCATCATTAAATGTTTGAATTAAATAATGGACTTCCTTTGTTCTTATTTCATGCTCAATCAATTTTTTTATTATAATTTGTGTTACCCTGTAGCTTGTTACTTTGAGAAAATATGATATGTAGAAGACAAGAGGACTTGACTCACTCAATTATCCTTTTCATTATAAGTTTAAAATATTAGCATTATGTTTTATTCACATTGCTTATGAGTAAGCTTCTCCCAGTGCAGTGCATACTACAATTATAGGTGAGCATCTGAAACCTACAGAGAATTTTGGAATCTTATGTCTCAGCTTCTGTTATCCAGCTTCCTTGGACACTTTGCAAGATCTCACTGGAAAAAAGATATATAAATATAAATGTATAAATTTTAAATATAATACTAATCAGCATCTAAAATGACTTTTTATGAAATATGACAAACTGATTTCATGATATATATGGATAAGAAAATGTAAAGATATAACCATGACAATTTTTAAAAAGAAGTACAGGGACCTAGTTTTCCTTTGCTACATGCCCCAAAAGTTTATTAATCTATAATAAAAGACACAGTATATGTGTGAATAGAAAAAACTAGATCTACAGGATACATACTAGATTCCAAATGAGCCTCCAGAGATGTAGTTTATGATAGAGATGTCATTTTAAAATAGCCTTATTAATAAATTATGCTTTGATTACAGCCTACCCATTGGTAAATAAACACCTTCCATTTAGGATACATAGTCACACAATACATACTCATGTCTGCATTTTAGATGAAGCCAAGAGCTAAAATTTAACATATTTAGAAATAATAAATAATGAAAAATTTTTTTATAATATTAGAGAAAGACCTTCCCAAGTCAGAATGAAAACCTAGATGACATACTGCTAAAATTTACATATCTGATCAATCAAAATTAAATATTCCTCGATGCTAAAATTTGACATTAAAGATACAAATGACAATTAGAAAACATATATATATATACACATACATATATACATATGTTTATATATATGTTTTTTAAGGAATTACATCCTTTTTTTAAAAAAAATATTTTATTTATTCATGAAAGACAGAGAGAAGCAGAGACATAGAGGAAAAAGTAGGCTTCTTGCTGGAAGACTGATGTGGGACTTAATCCTGGTACCAGGATCACATCCTGAGCCAAAGGCAGATGCTCAACTGCCGAGCCACCAGGGGTCCCTAGAAAAAAAAATATTTTTAACAAATATAATAAGCATAAGTCCTTGCTTATATGACACTGGGAGAAAGATATTCAGTAACAAATGAACAAAGAACAGGAACACAGAGTTCGGATATCAAGAATTACAAATATCTCCAAAAAACGTAAAAAGGGAGCTTGGTCTCACAATCTAAGAAATATAATTAAGCAATGATGGTTCTTTTGTCAAGTATCCATATACTTGACCATCATCAGAAAGATTGATAATATCTGTTATACATGAGGATACAAAAAACAGAACCAATCAAAGAAAACCATTATGGGGAAAACCATTTTGAGGGAGCATTTAGCTCTATTTTAGAATTTGGTGTCTGCATCCCCCTTAACCTAGGATTTTCATCTCCAGAAATATATCCTAGTGTAATAGTCACACATTACTGCCAGGGTATATACTCAGAATGTTCACTGCAGAATTCAATATCCTACTAGAAATGGAAAGGGAAAACTATGTGTCCATAAATAAGATTGTAATTGAATAAATTATTATATATGTATGCCCAGCCTTTAAAATGAATGGCACAGAGCTATAAATACTGGTATAGATCACTTTCCAATAGATGAAGTCAAAGAGGAAAAAAGGGAAGACAAGAGACCATCCATAAATTACACTCCTATTCATATAGAAATATATATATATGTGTGTGTGTGTGTGTGCATTTTAGAGGTTTTTTCCCCAATTTACTCAATATATTTCATATTATTTGAATATGTTGCAGTAAATGTTCATGTATTACTTGATTAAATACAACTTTTTTTCATTATGTTTTTACAGAAATTTTTAGTATGTTTCTCAGGCCAAACTAAGCTCTAATGAACCAAAATTATAGAGAAACAATATGGGAGGGATTTTGTAGCATAGAGTTGACACTTAGGTTCACGATGAGGGATAGATGATAATCTGTTAATGACTTAAGGAATACAGCATCTGAGAAAATGGAGGATAATTGCTATACTTTGATTCTATGATTCAAAATGTGAACCTTGGAAATAAATAATCTACACACATTACTTTACTCTCTCACCAGCTATACAAGTGCTGTTTACTATGCCAGGTCTGGCTCTGGCATCTGTGCCTGTTCACTCCTTTGGTGATGATATTTACTACTGGAGTAGGAACTAGGTGGCATGTTTAAATATGTTCAAAGTGTTGTACAAAGTGGCCCTTGTTATTTAACACATTAAACTTAATGCCTTTTTCCAGCTCAAAGGAGAAACAAGTACTGAATTTTCTAAGCTTTCTGGCAGTGATAACAGGAATGCACAAAGATGATGATTGACAATGGTTCTGATACAGATGTGCCAAGATGCTAGTGAGAATTTTGTTGAAAATAACATAAAAACTGTTTTAATTAACTTGAGTTTACAAGTGGATTAAATGGTTCTCTTCAAGCATTCAACTATGACAATAAATTTGCAACTTCTAAATTATGATTTGGCTAATACTGTTTAAATAAATCTCACAGCAGTAACTCCATTATATATCAATTTTAAGAGCTACTTATATTTTTCTAGTTCTCATTTTATTGAATATGTGATACAGTTCTAACAAGTGAATATAGTCTACTTTCACCTACTAAATTACCTGAGATAGGTAAAGTTACTAAGTTTTTTATAGAATTATATATGACTAATTGGTCTGCAGTGTAAAATATCCATTCTAAAATGTTTACAGAGAGTTTTATATGTACAAGTTTAAAGGTTAACTACACAGATTTATTTTAGAATTTTTTTCTGAGAAATTGTGGTATATAAATATTGTGTAAAAACATGCTTTTTTTGCCTTTCATTACCAATGTGAATTATGATTTATGATGAGTGTTTGGTCTTCATGTTTACTGAGTACAAACATAGATTCAACAGAACATTTGAACTTGTCCTAAGATAATTATGTTACAATGTGTTTTTTTAAGCCAATTAATCTCTTAGAGTTTAATAGTGTTGGTTTTTCTAAGGTGAATGTGTTTTCATTTTGTGATTAATTAGTGTCATTACCACTTAGCTGCCTGGATTAAACATCTGTTTAAGTACCATACACAAAGAAATAATTTATACTTGTATAACAATTTATATAAACCCATATATAAGTTAGCTCTGTAAAGCATTGCTGTCAAGATAGAACTTGTATATGTTTAGAAAGTAGTTGTGTGTATACACATATATTTCTGTATAAATACACACTTTTTATGCATATACATGAAAAGGTTATAACCTTTAACATATCCTTCTTTTGACACCATGTTTTAAATTATATTACCTTAGAGTGATAGTCATTAAGTGAAAATTCACCTTTTTTGAGTCCTTCAACCCTCTGTGTTAAGCCAAAGAGTATGTAAAATTTTGTATTGCTAGAAATTCCTACCATAAAGAATTGGAGAAGAAAAAGATCATTTCATTTATTAAGCAATTATCTACTATCTAACTAATGCTAGTCACTATTCAGCCATTTTGGAATACATCAGAAAATGAAACTATCTTGTGTTTATTGAATTTACATATTTTGTAGGCTAGAGGATCAGTGAAAAGTGAACATAATAATTCAGCAGGTCATAAAGTGTGCCCAGTGGGCAACCACTACCTGTGGGCATGTCAGGCCTGCCACCTGTGTCTAGAAGGCTTGTGAGCTAAGATTGACTATTTCTTTCTTTCTTTCTTTCTTTCTTTCTTTCTTTCTTTCTTTCTTTCTTTCTTTCTTTCTTTTTCTTTCTTTCTTTCTTTCTTTCTTTCTTTCTTTTTCTTTCTTTCTTTCTTTCTTTTTCTCTTTCTTTTTCTTTCAACATTTTTAAGTGGTTGGAAAGCCTTCAGAAGATTTCATGACATATGAATATAAAATCCCTGTGTATGAGTAAACTTTTGTTGAAACATAGCCATGCTTATTGGTTTAAGTATTTTTTAATAGCTTCTTTTATACCATAAGAGTTAAGTAGTTGAGAGAGACCATATGATCTGTAATACCTAAAATATTTACTATCTGGTCCTTACAGAAAAGTTTGCTGACACTTGCATTTAATAGCAGTAATATTTACTTGCCCACCAAAATTCACTGTTAATGTGTATAGATAAATACATGTAAATATATAGATAAATATCTATAGATAAATACATATCAACATATAGATCTCAACTTATCAATACATTCTTCCACTAAAATATTCAGAAATGCATCCATTTCTTCTAGATTGCCTAATTTATTGGCATATAGCTGCTCATAATATGTTTTTAAAATCGTTTGTATTTCCTTGGTGTTGGTAGTGATCTCTCCTTTCTCATTCATGATTTTATTAATTTGAGCCTTTTCTCTCTTCTTTTTAATAAGGCTGGCTAATGGTTTATCTATCTTATTAATTCTTTCAAAGAACCAACTCCTGGTTCTGTTGATCTGTTCCACAGTTCTTCTGGTCTCTATTTCATTGAGTTCTGCTTGAATCTTTATTAATTCTCTTCTTCTGCTGGGAGTAGGATCTATTTGCTGTTTTTTTCTCCAGCTTCTTTAGGTGCAAGCTTAGCTTTTGTATTTGAATTCTTTCCAGTTTTTTGATGGATGCTTGTATTGCGATGTATTTCCCCCTCAGAACTGCTTTTACTGTATCCCAAAGATTTTGAGTGGTTGTATCTTCATTCTCATTATTTTCCATGATTCTTTTTAATCCTTATCTAATTTCCTGGTTGACCTTTTCATCTTTTATCAGGATGGTCCTTAACCTCCACGTGTTTGAAATCCTTCCAAATTTCTTGTGGTTTAGTTCTAATTTCAAAGCATTATGGTCTGAAAATATGCAGGGGACAATCTCAATCTTTTGGTATCCGTTAAGACCTGATTTGTGACTCAGTATGTGGTCTATTCTGCTGAAAGTTCCATGTGCACTTGAGAAGAATGTGTATTCAGTTGCGTTTGGAAGTAAAGTTCTGTAGATATCTGTGAAATCCATCTGGTCCAGTGTATCATTTAAAGCTCTTGTTTCTTTGGAGATGTTGTGCTTAGAAGACCTATCGATTTTAGAAAGCGCTACATTCAAGTTACCAAGTATAACTGTATTATTATCTAAGTATGTCTTAACTTTGGTTATTAATTGATTGATATACTTGGCAGCTCCCACATTCGGGGCATATATATTGAGGATTGTTAAGTCCTCTTGTTGGATAGATCCTTTAAGTATGATATAATGTCCCTCTTCATCTCTCACTACAGTCTTTGGGATTAACTTTAGTTTATCTGATATAAGGATGGCTACCCCTGCTTTCTTTTGAGGACCATTTGAATGGTACATGGTTCTCCAACCTTTTATTTTCAGGCTGTAGGTGTCCTTCTGTCTAAATGAGTCTCTTGTAGACAGCAAATAGATGGGTCTTGCTTTTTTATCCAGTCTGAAACCCTGCGCCTTTTGATGGGGTCATTAAGCCCATTCACGTTCAGAGTTATTATTGAAAGATATGAATTTGGTGTCATCATGATACCTATATTCAAATTAAAATTCAAACTTGGTGTATATGCTGGTAAGATAGATGATAGATAGATAGATAGATAGATAGATAGATAGACAGATAGATAGATAGATATGGAAACCTGTTAAGTCTACTGATTATCTATTAGTGGACACAATATTGTCAGATAAATGTAGAATTCAAAATATGATTTGCATTAAACTAACAATTGTGGAGAACTTACTATGGGCCAAATGCTTTAGCTATATCATCAAAATAAGTCCTCAAAGCTACCAAATAAAAAACAGATATTTCTTTTCCCATTATATAATCAGAGACAGCTCAGACATAGAAAACTTGAATGACTTGTCCAGAGTCAGACTGGACCTGGTGACTGGTTGAGCCTTAATTAAATTCTAATCTCTTAACTCAATTTAGTTGTTCCCTATGACCTAGAGTTAGCTCAAAGTCATGTATTATACTGAGTACTGGATTTCCAGCTCTGTAACACTACTTAGCAATCAAGCAACACTGCAATTTAAGTTTTATCAGCAGTTTGGGTTAGAATAGTTCAGAATGCCATCTAAGTCTAGAATAAAGTGAGTAAATCAAGTTTATTTTATTGGCCAGACACTGTAAACAGGCATGCTTCCTACTTAATGATTTCAACTTCACTTTTGTCATGGAAACAATATGTGCACTCGATAAAGCCCAAATTCCATCTTTTTTTTTTTTTTTTTTTAAGTTCACATAGGGATAATAGTTACTTAGTATTCATTTTTGAAAACAAGATTTTTGCATGAGTTGGTGTCATGGGTCATGAAAAGGTGGGATAAATAAGAAGTAAAATTATTATTATTATTATTATTATTATTTTAAGAAGTAAAATTAAATCAAGAGTAAAGATCAAGGGTTGAGGGTACAGGCCCCTGATATCATCAATAGTACTAGTAGATAGTAGTATCCAAACACTAGTACCAACAATAGTACCAATAGACTCAAATGCTCTGTGAGCTTAGGTGAGAACACTGAATTCAGATAAATAGTCTGTGCCAAGGTGAAAGGTATAAAGTAAATCTACCAAGGACCATCAGCATTTACCTGTGCAAAGGTAACACTAAAAGGGAGGCGAAGGTGAGGTTTATTTGAGAGTTTAAATAGGAGAAGGAGGGCTTTGGGTTCCTCATTTCTTATAAAATATTAAGTATGTTTCCTTCTGTGGTATATTCTAACACATAGTCATCATCTACTAAGGTTTTCCACTTTTTAACTTTTTCTGGTCCCATCTATTTCTAATTTGTCCCTATTATGTAATTTGGATTTATAAGCCAAATCAAATTATGAAGGAAGTGGATTAGAGGCTTACTGCCTCATTAATTCAAAAATATTTCTGAGTTCCCTTCATCAGGTCAGATACTATGCATTCTTGAGAATGCAGTAATCCAGCCCACTGTGGTGTCTTTCCTGCTTAAGGGCATATTTTACTGCAGAGACAGATAGTAAACTACTTATTATCTTGTTAAAAGTCTTAAATGTTATGAAGGAAAGTACTGGGTGTGTTGAAAGCTTACAAGACAGAATCGATGTAGTCAGGGCTAGATGTTTGAAAATGTAGTTTTAGCTTAAGAAATTAAACATAAGTAGCATTTCTCTCTAAATGAGGCTAGAGTGTGGCAGGAGAAAGGATAATTGAACAAGCCCTGAAGCTGGAAAAGGAATGAGTCTATTGAAAGAACTGGAAACAATGAAAGGAAGGCCTCTGTTCTGTCTGGAAGGGATTCAGGAGGAGAATGAAGCTGAGGACTTGATCAGGATGATGTCATATATACACTTTAACATGTTCCTGATTTAAAATTTTTTATCCTACCAACAACTTGAACTAGGTGATTTTTAACAGAAGAAGTTTTTAAAGGAGCCCTAGATAGTGGAGTGAATTTGCATTGAGTCTTTTATAAATGTGAAAGATGAGTTGGAATTCAATTAATGTGGCCCAAGTGAAGTCTAAGAGAAAAGCTGCGGTGGAGGCGAGGCAGGAAAAGGTAGATACATGTGGAATAAATTTAGAAAATTGAATTATCTATATCTGGTTATTAACTAGACTCAGGAAGTAAGGAAGGAGTTTAGGGATGATTCTACCTTCCATGACCAGAAAAATGAATGTACTATTTACTGAGAAAGAACACTGACCTAAGATCAGGGTTTTGTGGAAAACATCATGAGTTGGGTTGCATGACACTGAGTTTGAAGTATCTATGTAATATCTAAGTCAAGATGTTAAGGATTTAACTAGGTATGAGTCCAAAGCTCAGTGGAAGGTCCCAAGTGAAGGTAAAATAGAAAAGTGCTAACAGAGGTCTGGCACTAATGAGCTTAAGTGTGGGCTATTCAGAAGAAAAGGAGTCATGAGAACATATCTAGAAGCCATTTTACTCCTAGATATATACCTGAAAGAAGTGAAAACATGGATTTAAATAAAAACTTGTACCAAATGTGCATGGTGACATTATCCATAGAGTGAAAAAGTGGAAACAACTCACATGCCCATCAAATGATTAATGAATAAGCAAAATACAGTCCATACTTACCATGGAATATTATTTAGCAGGCAGCCCAGGTGGCTGGGTGGTTGAGCACCGCCTTCAGCCCAGGGTGTGATCCTGGAAACCCGGGATTGAATCCCATGTCAGGCTCCCTGCATGGAGCCTGCTTCTCCCTCTGCCTGTGTCTCTGCCACGCACGCTCTCTCTCTGTGTCTCTCATCAATAAATAAATAAACAAACAAACAAATAAATAAATAAATCTTTTTTTTTTTTTTTAAAAGGAATATTATTTAGCTACAGGAATGAGTAAGGATGAACTTTGAAAACATTATACTAAGTGAAGGAAGCCAGGCACAAAAATTCAAATGTATGATTGTATTTATTTGAAATATCCAGAATTGGCAAATCTATTGATAAGGGATTAACAGGTGCTGGGGACGGGTGGCTAGGTGGGGGAAATGGGGGAATGATGCTAATGGGTATAGGGTTTCTTTCAGCAGTGATGTACAATATTACCATAATTAATTTAGAATATTGCCAACTCTGTGATTCCACTAGAAACCACTGAATTGGATATTTTTAGTGGGTGAATAGTATAGTATGTGAATTATCATCTCAGTAAAGCTGCTATATTAAAAAACAATAACCACACTGAGATAAGATGATTTATTGATAGCACAGAAATGGGATATGAGAAGATTGAAGAGTATAGAGAAGATCTGGAATAGTTTATGGAATGAAATGTTGATTTTAAAGAAGCCACTTGGGAAAGGCAGGAAAATAATGTTAATAGTGAGCTTAAGGCAAATGAAGAGGCAAAGACTCAAGGTTCTGAGATCATTAACATGTTGAAGTTCCAAAAGTGTCAAGTATACACTTGGCAAGATAAGGCTTAAAATGTATAATGACCACTTTTCATTCTTTTTAAAAAGATTGTATTTATTTATTCATGAGAGACACAGAGAGAGGAAGAGACATAGGCAGAGGGAGAAGCAAACCCCCTATGGGGAGCCCTATGCAGGACTGGATCCCAGGACCCCAGGATCATGACCTGAGCCAAAGGCAGACACTCAACTACTGAGCCACCCAGGTACCCCAAGCACTTTTCATTCCTAAAGTCTTGCTGATGGCATGATGCTAGAATTTAGATAAGAGCCACTAAGATCCTTTAGTCTTTCTCGATTATTATTTTGTGTCTTTCAACTATTTTGCTTCAGGTTCAGCCATTGTATATTGCACCAATTGAAAGGCAAGTTATATTTAAAGAAATAGGTAGAAAAATATAGGAGACATAGGAGAGGAGGAGAATTTTATCTATGGGGCTCTTGACTCACGGAGGCATAGATTTACTGCTAAGAAAATATCAACCCACCCTCCTACCCCTTATTCAGGGCCCATCCCCAGCCCTGGAGAGTAAATATTGCCTGCCTAATGTAAATAGTAGAAAATCATCTTCTTCTCACGTTTCTTATAAGACGTGTAAAGCAAAGGACAAGAATTCTGTGCAAACTAAATAAAATGAACTGTCAATTTCACTCAGGGAAGCACTTAAGACTAGTTATGCATATAAGCTGCAGCAACTCGCTTAGTCATAAAAATCAATAAGACTGCCACCTGGTCATCAGGGGAACCATCATCACTGCAGAAAAACAAATCTGAGCTCTCATAACAATGAGACAGAAGTCACATCCTTTATTAGACCACAGCCAAGACCATGCTGTATTTTTTTTTTTTCCTAGCTGAGAAACTGTTAAGCATCGTTATTGCTTATTCCGGCTGTAACAAGTCATTTTTCCTTCCTTTCATAACACATCACTCTTTCTTAAATGGTGGCTCCTTTCTAAAATCCATTATACGCTGCAATGAGGTGAATTACTAGATAAGAATTTCTGAATCCTGGTTCTGCGTTACACCCTAGTTGAAATGGCCAGTGTGAAGCATTATTAAATGCCAACAGTTTTCTCAATGAAAAGTGAATTTAATACTGTCAAACTCACATTTGTCTTGAAATTTCATATGTATTAACTCTTTGTGATATTAAATATTAGATTCTCTCCTTACATACATTGTTTACATCAAGAACTCAAAGGGAAAGTTTAATTTATTGTGTTTCTTAAAAAAAAAAAAAAAAAAAAAAAAAAAACAACTGAATGATCCCACTAGTCAATTACTCTCCATCTCCCATTCTTCTCTCTCGGCATGGAATTCACATTCTCCCTTCAAGAAGGATATGGCTCCTTCTGAGGCATTCTGGACCTTAGATCTTTATCTGAATGGGATGTATGAATAAAGCTCCAGTCCTATCTTTGGCCTACTGCAAAGCTCAACTATTTTGTAGTTCTTTTCAGATCACTTTCTCTACATAGATCCTTTTCATCACTATAAGATCGGTCTCCAACTTATCCCTAATCCTCAAAATTATAACCTTTATTGATATAAGTCCTCTAGTCCAGTCAAAGGTATAGAGGGTAACTATTGGCTAAACTCTTTTACTTTTTTCTAAAGAGAGATTCTAGAAAAGATATTACAAATCAAAATACTGTTTTCTAGTAAAGATAAAATTATTTTCATTCATTCCAAGGCACAAGGTACTCATTATCTAACTTAAACATAGTATTATTTCCGTTATTCTTCTAAGGGAAAGTCTCATAATGACCTTCTGTTGAAAATTTTTCTTTTACATATGGACATGAGTTTTCATTTCCTTTTTGATAAAGTATGTAACTAGCCACAAATAGATTGGAACCAGTTTTGTGAGAAGTCTCAAAATATTACAGCATAAACATGAAATGACTTGATAGTTTCCCCAACCATTCTTTTCATCTGACCACTGTCACATCTTCCTTTTGTCTTTGGAGTAGGTACTTTGATGACATCTTTGCCAAATTCCATAAATTTCCCTTTGACTTTGGGTTTAGAGCATAATTTCATTTTTATATAGAAGACGCCACCCTTGTTAGCATCACAGACTTTAAAGCTAACTTAATTTAAAAAGAGTTTTGCTCTTCCTGAGCAGTGGTGTCTATTCCACCTCTCTCATCAGCAATCTCCCCCTGTGTTTGAATTAGGCAGGAGAGAAAGGAAGAATAAGGCACCCCATGCCAGGGGTGGGAGTTCTTTGTTGCACCTAGTGGGATTCTGTTTCTCCTGAGGTGATTTTTACTGGTGATGTGACTATCCCCTTTGCTCCAAGTACAACACTGAAAACCTGAAAACCTCCTTTTATCTAGTGCAGGGGACTCTGTCTCCATTTGGCCCTTCTCAGAGTTTGACATACTAGAAGACTCACAGCTCTTGCTCTTTTGCTAACCAATACTTCTTAACATATCATTCCCTGGTACTATAAAACCACATGAGGAAAGCTTTGTTTGCCATTTTCAAGTGCTGTGAATAAATAGGACATAGGTCAGAGGTTGCTCCCTATCCTTTGCAACAAAAACTTACCACCATATTGTCAAGCCTTACTTCCACACACCTCCAAAGACTTCTTCCTTCAAAATTCTCATGAACTGAAGAGAGTTCTAAGTCTCTATTTAAAAGATCTTCTTAAACTTCAAGGAATACATGCATTGTCTACTTTTCCTTACCTTAATAGCAAACAGGGTCTAAACAAGGATAATGTAGTTTGGACAGATGTTCCCAGAATATTCTTCCAAGAACTTTGCACCAGAGTGAGTCAGTGGTTTTAAGATTTGACAGATATCAAGCCCAAATCAGGAGGTCAATTGTCCATAGTAATTTGCACCCACAAACTTCATGAGATAATTCTTTAACCACTGTATACCACCCCAACATCCCATCACCCATACTTCTTGAAATGGAAAATATCCTCCCACCACATCCTTCCTTTAGGAAAGGTGAGATTGGTCTCATTCTGCATTTATTTTCCTTGTCTTTTTTATGTTAGAAAAGGGTAAGTTGTTCAACAAGGCTGGTACTCAACAGTAGTGAACCCAGTAGGCAGGTAATGCCCCAGCTGCTAGAGGCTCTGTGACAAAGAATGTGGACATTTTTTCACAATTCTGTCACTCAAGGATGTATTCCATTAGCCATTTGAATTTTTATTTTTTTGCAGATTTCTCACACAGCAACAGTATAAGAGATCCATTAGCTAATCTAGTTAGTCAACCTGAGCCACCCACTTCTAATCTGTGAATTTTGTATTTTGTTAACACCAAGTAAAACATAAAATCCAGGAAAATAACAGTATTTTAAGAATTTCTTATGTATTGGGATGCCTGTGTGGCTCAGCAGTTGAGCGCCTGCCTTCAACTCAGGACATGATCCCAGGGTCCTGGGATCAAGTCCCACATTGGGCTCCCTGCATGGAGCCTGCTTCTCCCTCTGCCTATGTTTCTGCCTCTCTCTGTCTCTCTCATGAATAAATAAATAAAATCTTAAAAGAATTTCTTATGTATCAGGTACTTGAATCAAATAAGTTTACAATTTTTAATGAAGAACTAAGGATGCTGTCTTGCTAATATCAATAGATATTAGTGTTTTGACTTTTTCTCTCAATTTTTCTAGTTTCTAATTTTCCCATCAATCACATTACTTGCTTATTATTTTGCTTATAGTGAAATGGGAATAATAACTACTCCGCAATAGTGTGGTATATTAATTTGTTAATTTTGCTAAGCAACTGAAAGACCAAAAGTACTAACTGTTGTTGTTTGGAGAATGAAGATGTCTCCAACAAAGCAGAGAAAAGGAGCTGTGGAGTTGCAGTAAATTCAGTTTGATGCTGCCATTAGCTTAAATGCCTTCACTAAATGGTACCATCTGAGATCATTAACTTTGCTTTCATAGCAATTTTCTTAATGTTACTTAGCAACTTCACTTTGAAAATACCCATTGCACGTCCCTATAGCCTAAGGAGCACCATTAGTAGTAAAATTACATGTTTGATTGCATAGCCAGAGAAGAGTTAATATGTCCTGAAGACCTATCACTGGCTACCATGAGACTGTTCATACAGTGACCATTTACTGCATATGAACTGATAACAAAGCCACATTAAAAGGATAAAAATTTATCCGCCATAAATTCAGGATATTAAAGGAATCACTTCCACATGAGGCATGCTGTAAAATATCAAATTAATATCTATGCATTCTTGTGTAGTGAATATGCATTTTAATAAGTTTGTGTAACGTCCAGATTATTTGAGAGATAAAAACTGAAATGTTCTGAATGATCCTGCTTTGTAAGAAATGTATAAATATTTCCTAATATAACCTATATATGGTCATGCATTTAATAAACAAAAATGTCTTTGATTGTATGAAAATTCCTTTAGCATAATAACGTCTTCAAAAATCAATGTAATATAACAACTTTAGAAACTCTAAGTCAGGGATCCCTGGGTGGCGCAGCGGTTTAGCGCCTGCCTTTGGCCCGGGGCGTGATCCTGGAGACCCCGGATCGAATCCCACGTCGGGCTCCCGGTGCATGGAGTCTGCTTCTCCCTCTGCCTCTCTCTCTCTCTGTGTGACTATCATAAATAAAATAAAAATTAAAAAAAAAAGAAACTCTAAGCTATCAAAATGTTATAGTTAAACCAATGATTTAGTCTCCCTTCAAATTTTCTGTATTTTTTCAATTGCTTATAATTTGCATGTGTAGTGGGTTTTTTTTAGTGATGTATTATCACCTTCAAGCAAAGGTATTTAATGTAATCCAATTAATACATATTGAATAGCTACATACAAATCAGTACTCAATATGATAGGCCTATTTGATTATTTTTAAATTACCAAACCAGAAATTTAACTATCTTCATCTTCTAGAAATAATATACCATACATTATTCAGTACATGGGCATTTTTTCTTAACAAGGAGAGGAGTCATCCATTTTTCCTAACAGAAGAAAATAAGTAAAAACATTTAAATATTATTAATAAGTTAAAACTCTTCTTCCATGGCTTGATGCCATGGTCACTGGTTTTATTTCTAATTTTTTTGGTGTCCCTCCATAGTCTCCCTTTTTGCTTATTTTTTCTTTAAATATAGATATTCCTTAAGATTTTAGCTCTTTGTTTACACACTCTTATGGTTTTATTGACACATTTGTATAAGTGACATGTAAATCAAGATTCATAAATTCATCCATCTATCCAAACATTCATTCATTCAACATGTATTGAGTGCTACTATATTTCACCAAGTGAACTAGGTTGTGAGTACTAAGGATAAATAAGACAGAGTCCCTCAGGGATCCCTGGGTGGCTCAGTGGTTTAGCACTGTGTTCAGCCCAGGGCGTGATCCTGGAGACCCGGGATGGAGTCCCATATCAGGCTCTCTGCATGTATCCTGCTTCTCCCTCTGCCTCTCTGTCTCTGTGTCTCATGAATAAATAAACAGGATCTTTACAAAAAAAAAAAAAGAAGAAGAAGAAGAAGAAGTGTTGGCTATTTCTATCTGGAAACACTGACATCCCTTCAAGCTCAACCTACCTAAAAATTAAGTTTTTAATTATCCCAAACTGGATCTCCAGCCAACATTTTCCATTTCTGTTCATGGTTATTTTGTGTTTCCTACCTCTTCAGTTAATTTGCTGACCCTGTTCTCCTTATGATGGTCCTTCAATCTCCATTGCTGCTTTGTTCTGTTCCCTATTATTTCATATCGGGATCACTGTTTGCCAAAAGACCTTATTTAGAAAAGACAAATTTAAAAAAAATTATTTCAATAAATCTTGTTAGGAAAACATGTAAATTAAATATATAGTCCTGTGAATATTAGAATAGTGAAAATTTACCAACTCGTACTTCTACCCACTAATAGATTAGCTACCACCTCTTAGAAATAATATGAGCTAGCATTTCTTTTTTTTTTTTTTTAAGATTTTATTTATTTATTCGAGAGAGACACACAATGAGAGAGAGAGAAAGAGGCAGAGACACAGGCAGAGGGAGAAGCAGACTCTATGCAGGGAGCCTGACATGGGACTCCATCCCGGGTCTCCAGGATCAGGCCCTGGGCCAAAGGGAGAGCTAAACCACTGAGCCTACCGGGCTGCCCTGACCTAGCATTTCTAAAGCTTGGTTGGTTTCTTTATGCTAGGTATTGGACTAAGATTTTTTTATTCTTTATAAAAAAAATTACCACAGCAGATCCATGTCAAAGATTCTATTTTTTATCAACCATTTAGAAGAGAGAAAATGAGTGATTTGATTAAAGCCAAATAACTAAGGTGTGGCTCTACAAATTTAAATCTAGGAGGTCAGATTTCAGAACCTGTTTTTTTCACTTTTTCCCTATAGTCTTTGTAAATTTGCCTCTTTTTTGCAGTTATGCCCATAATTCTAAACAATATGCCTGTATTTTTTTTTTTTTTAGATTTTATTTATTTATTTGAGAGAAAGAGCAAGAGAATGAGAGAAGCAGACTCCCCACTGAGCAGGGAGACAGATGCCATGCTCTGTCCCAGGATCCTCCCACTTCCAATCAGAACCTCAGCTAAAGGCAGATACTGAACTGACTGAGGTGTTCCAATATGCTTGGATTTTTAAATCATCTTTAATAATGCCTATTGGCTCTCCATTAGGAAGAAAAGGATTCAGTTCATTTTCCTTAAACCCACTTTCACTGCTTCTCTCTTCCAAATATGTAAGTATTTGGAGATATTTTATAGTTTATATCCTCATTTTAAGTTGTTTTAGTTCAAACAATTGCATGTTATGCATTGTTATTTTATGCCTTACTTTTTCCCTTAAAAAAAACTCTTGCTACTATTATGACTGTGCATTTACAATTGAATTATTTTTGATGGCTATCTAAAATTCTATGCTACCTCGTAATGTATCTACACTCATTCACTTAGTCCCTCATTGATAGATATTTAGGCCTTACTTTTTTATCATGAACAATTCAGCACAGCATACAGAACATTTCTATCATTCCAGATTTAAGAATTTTTTTTTTAAGGTACCCTAGACATAGAGTGGAAGCTTCAGTTTTCCCAAGAGTTTGAGTTGGTTCAGTTTACTTAGTGAAGAGCCTCTTTCCTGCCCTCTCTCCTTACCTACAGTATACTCCAGGCTGTTAATCCTGTGAATATTAGACCTTCAGTAAATACTGTTAACTCCAGTTGTCACTCCTACCTCCTACCACCTCTTCGCTTGTTCTTTGCATGTCCTACAAAATAGATTAACTACCACTTCTGATACAGTGCCTTGTTTTATCATGTTTCAATTTGCTTCCATATTCAATTTTATATTTCTCATGCAGTGACAATCTTTTTCAATTTCTGTTTTGGTTCCATTTACATTAGGTAGAAGACCAGATAAAAGTCTTTTATAACATTTATAATGGAAAATTATATTTATTTTTAAACAATTTTTTATCATGGTGTTCACCAGGGAAAAAATAGGAATCTTTGCCCTTTTCTTTCTTTTTTTTTTTTTTTTTTTTTTTTTTTTTTGGCATTCTTCTGGGTTACTATTTTGTATTTGTTTTCATGCTTAACTTTACTCTGTATATTTTTCTCTACCTAATTCCACCAAGGCATTGATCACATATGATATATACACTTCAGAAAATAAATGAAAATCAGAAATTCAGGAACTATAAATGTTGGGTAGAGATCAAAGACTAGAAAAGTGGGATATGCTTATACATACAGACCAAGTTATACACAAGTTACCATGCTATTGACCCATCTGTCTACCTAATTGTTGCGAATTAAACTACGGGAGGGCCATAAAAATAGAAGAGCAAGACAGAACTAGTTGGGAAATTGTTCTATTAATCCCTCTAATGAGCTTGGATGAAAGATGTGTCTCTGCTGTCTTGGTCATCACTTGGGCTCACTAACTCCTGGTTGCTTCTCATAGAGCATTCTTATTGCACTGTGTGGATTTGGAGTCTGAACGTGTATGAGAAATACTTGGCCTTTATTTATCTGTAGAATAGCAATCATTTTCACATTGGAGAAGAGACTGGTTGAGTTGGGTTTGAGTTTTGAAACATGGTGGGTTGGTTTCTAAAGTGGAAACTAAGATTTTTAAGGATGAATTTGACTATATATTATATTGCCTGATGTAATAACTTAAAAACCTAACTCCTATAAAAGATAAGTCTCTACTGCATTGCAGTTGACTGGTAAATAACATATGAAATATTCCAGATAAGTGAACCAGGTTTGATACATGAATCAATACATGTTTCATTATATGATTTTTATCATTTAATAAAGGAAAATGTACAAGTTCCTTAGGGGGAGCAAACTGTTTGGAACTTAACTCTGACATAAATTAGCAAATGGCTCTGCAGTGAGTGAAAAGTGAGTGAGAGCATGAACAAAGTGTTTGACAGAATTATGAATGAATACCTACCAGGTAACTCTGACAATGATAGGAAGAAAATGGTTAACAACAGGAGTGTACTGGAAATAAACCCAGAGAAGCCTCAAGAGGGAGGTATTCGTTAAGGAAATCAATGCTGGATATCGCTAAGAGTTTTTTTTTTTTTTTTTTTTTTTTTTTTTATAATAATTCCATTGGAGTCAAGTCATCTTGCAAGACGTACCTTTGAAGATTAACCTGGAAATACAAGCTGGAAATACAAGCCTAACCCATCTACTTCTAAAAGCTTGTGTAAAATGAAACCAAAGATCTCAATTAATGATAAAAATTCTCCTTGCTCTACTTCCTTGGTTGCTAACAGATACTTCTTATGAAAAATGAAGTAAAGAGGCTATGTTTGCAAAAGGTATCTAGAACATAATTGCATTGTCTCAGAAAAAGATAGTTAAAAAAAATTTACATCAATTACAAAGATAGGATAATTGACTCATTTACAGATAGTCTGTATCCATTTTTTTTCCACCTCCATGTTTTATTGAGTATTGTTAACAATAGGTTTTATTAGTTAACAAAAAAGACCTAGATTTTGTTACTGCCAATGTAAAATAATTAATAATAGTACATATTATCATCCGAATATCATCTCCTCATTTTCTTATTCCTGGTCCAACCTAATGAGAGTCTTATAGTCACTATTAGAACAGATATGGCTGTTGCTGTTCTAATTACAAGGATCTCTTGTTTTGAACCATGTCTTGGCTGAGTTGAGCCGCATTTTGATTTGTCTTGTTTTGACAGGGAAAATAATTCTAATTCAAGCAACTCTTAGAACATTTTTGGAAAATGGATAATCTATCCTGAGCCATCCTTACTCCCTCTGAGAGCCTTGGCCCTTTCACAGAATTCACCCATAATTCCTGGCTCTCCTGATGCCATCTTGTTTCTGATTGGTTTTTATTTCCCAGCTCTATTAAAATAGGGGCAAATTCTCTCACTGGTTTACTTTTTGCAAATATTCAGGTGGAGGAGTAGATGTCTTTCTGATCATTATTGACTCAAATATATCATAGAAACTGTGAGTTTGAATAAAAAGAAACTTAAAAGTATTCTAATGATCAGTTGATAGTGACAATTTAGAGTTATCTCTGGTCATATTATACTTTCTACCAAGTTTACCTAATGGCTTGATATTTTCTGTAGGAAATAGCATACACAAGGCTTAACATTGATGTCAGTCATTCCAACCTTCAGGGTAGAATTTAATGATTTAAGCTCCTATACAGCTACTCATTAGTAATTGATACTATTGATCCATGATTTTGAAAGTGAAATTATGATTCTAAACAAAGAAATATGTATCTTTAGTTAGAAAAAAACTCTGACAAATCTGTGGCTTCAAGGACGCCTGGTGGCTCAGCGGTTAAAGGCATCTGCTTTGGGTTTAGGGCGTGATCCCGAAGTACCGGGATTGAGTCCCACATCAGGCTCCCTGCACGGAGCCTGCTTCTCCCTCTCCCTATGTCTTTGCCTCTATTTCTGTGCCTCTCATGAATAAATAAATAAATAAAATCTTTAAAAAAATCTGTGGCTTCAAAATATTCTTAGGAAACAATTTCCCTGTACTTGTTTAGATTACTATATCCTACATCAATGGGGAAAGAATAAATTAAGGTTGCCAATTAATGGTTTAAGGAATATTGGTTAACTTTGGTGGGTAAACTAGTTTGGATCTTAACTTCATACATTATAACAAATTCTTTGCAAATTAAAAATTAAGAGTTGAAATTTTATTTTATTTTTATTTTTTATTTTTTATTTTTTTAAAAACTTATTTTATTTTATTTTTAAATTTATTTATGATAGTCACACAGAGAGAGAGAGAGAGAGAGAGAGAGAGGCAGAGACACAGGCAGAGGGAGAAGCAGGCTCTGTGCACCGGGAGCCCAACGTGGGATACGATCCACGGTCTCCAGGATCGAGCCCTGGGCCAAAGGCAGGTGCCAAACTGCTGCGCCACCCAGGGTTCCCAAGAGTTGAAATTTTAAAGACCAAAGAGTAGGGGATCCCTGGGTGGCGCAGCAGTTTGGCGCCTGCCTTTGGCCCAGGGCGCGATCCTGGAGACCCGGGATCGAATCCCACATCGGGCTCCCGGTGCATGGAGCCTGCTTCTCCCTCTGCCTGTGTCTCTGCGCCTCTCTCTCTCTCTGTGACTATCATAAATAAATAAAAATTTAAAAAAAAAAATAAAAATAAAGACCAAAGAGTATAGAAGTATACTGTTTATAAAAGAAAACACTTTCTGTCTATAACTTCAGTGGGATAAGATTAAAATGAAAAGAAAGATCAAAAGAATAATTCACATACAGATCTGTCATGAAGCAATTCAAAATTAAAGAAAATAGTAAGTAAAAATGCTTTCATGTTACTAAGAAAATCATTAAGATTCCCCCACAAATGAACAATGGGTGCATCAGAGCTACCGTTGTGACACAACTCCATGAAGGTACCATTGACCAAGTGCAATAATAATATATAAAATATTAAATATTAATGTTTAAATTGTTAAATGCCCTTTTAAGGAAATATAAAATACTTCATATATTAAATTCAATTTTTAATCTAAATGTTATAATAATAAAGCAGATTTTAGAAAATTAAGTTCTTTTCCCCAGAGAGAAATGAGACCTGAAAGATTATTGCCTCTGGGAATGAAAATTGTCAGCACTTTTTTACAAACCATATACTGTGTGTTTTCTATTCACTGTTCTGTAAACTGCACTTTTAGGAGGTATCCATATAAAAATTATCCAGAACTTAGGTGAATAGTATACAGAAATATGTCTTTTATGCATACTAAATATTGAATATTAAAAGAATAGTTTTAAAAGTTGTAGTCTATCTATGCAATGAAACATTTTTGTAATCATTAAGAATTGATGATGTAGCACTAATTAAAATTATATACTTATTATATATACTATATGTATATAATACACACATATATATAGCTTCATGAGACAGATAACACTTTCATCTTGATTGCATATGTATCCCATGTTCAATGCCTGGCATATTGTATGTGCTTGTAAAAACCAGAAAAGTATTTATATTAAAAATGTGTTATTAAGTTAATAGTGGTAAGTTACCTGTAATCATAGGATTATAAGTGATATTCACCATCTACATATTTTCAGTACTTTGCAATTTTTCTAAGACAACATGTATTCCTTATATTGGGAAAAGGATATTTTTAAAGATACTAGCTACCAACGAATCATTGCTATGTAGCCATCCACTAAGAAAGGATAACTCTTCAAAGAATCAACCTCATTGACTTTATTTGAGAATTAAATGTAGCATTGCCTGCATTGGAATCCTCTGGTATGTTTCCGAATAATGTAGACTTCTGAGCCAGCATGAGAAGGAGGCGGAAAGTAGTTTCTATCACATTTTTGTGCCCTTTCTCTTGACTACCCAGATGGTTCTTACCTACATTAAAACAAGAGAATCACTGAAGTAGGAAGATAATCAAAAGTCAGAAAAATCCCAACAGTAAAAATGGTAGCTTTTTAGAGAAGTTTCTTCAAAGCCTGCTGAAAATGGCTGGTTCATTGGTGTAACAGATTTCAGGAGAGAGTCTTAAATCCTAAGACTAAAGGAGTCATAAGCAATAGATAGCATTAGGTATATAGAGAAAATCTTTTAATAAAGAAAAATCATTTTAGATAAACTCTATGGCCTGATTTGTTTTTTCAAACATAATGAATGCAAATATTATTTCTCATAGTAAATTGTGATGTTTCTTAACATGAGAAGCAAAACATCAGAGATACTATATAAAATATTTCTAAATTAGTGGTGTTTATTGACTAGCACTACGCAACAGGTGTCTGATAAATGCATAATGTAGATTTTTTTCTCTATATCAAACCAATTAAACTCTATAAATATTCTGAGACTCTGCATTTTAGAGTATCCTAATGTATGTAATCACAAAGTATCAACTAGTAAGCAAATATTTATTAATGGCTTCCAATGTCCAGGCACAGTTCTAAGGGTTATGAAATGTTAAGAAAGACAACATTCCTATTCTCAAGGAGATTTCATTTTAATGGCTAAACACAAACAATAATCACAAACATATACAAAAGAAAATCTGAGATAATGACTACAATAGGAAAATACATCATGATCAATCATGAACCATTAAAGAGACCACTTCATTAGCTAAGGTATCCATCAGAGAAGCTTCTGCGAAGAGGAGGTACTTGGCCTAAATGATGAGGTAGCTATACAAGAATCTGCCAGAGAACCACTTCTAGAAGATTAACAAATAAACTCTGAAATATGAAGAAATTAATATAACCAAGGTTTGGAAAGGCCAGTGTGGAGAAGATGAAGGTAAAATAGATTGTCAGCAAAGATAAGTGAGGCCATGGGAAGGAGAGTTGCCAGGAGGAACTATTTGAGGATTTTGGCAGAGGAATAACATGGTTGGATCTAAAAAGATTACTCTAGCAACAATGGACTGATATTTGTGTCTCCTCCCTCCAAATTCATATGTTAAAATCCTAAGTTCCTCTATTAGGAGGTATGGGGCCTGTGGAACGTAATTAAGGCTTCAGAGTACAGCCCTCATGAATTAATTCATGTCCTTATAAAAGGAACCCTGAGAGCTCTCTGATCTCTGCCCTGTGGTGATACAATAAGAAGTTGGCAGTGTGCAACTTGGAGGAAGACTTTCAGCAGAATCTGACCATGCTGGCACACTGGTGTTGGACTTCCAGCCTCAGAACTATGAGAAATTAAGCCCCCAATCTGATACAGTTTCTTATAGCAGCTCAAACTAATACATTGACCTCTGAGTTTACAAAGGACTTCCAGCCTGACTAAAAGACAGAAAGGAGACTGTTTAGAGGGCTGTTTCTGTGTCATAGATAAATTATATTTCTTGAACTTGTATCAAAGCAATAGATTGTATTGGATTGATCTAAGTGGTTGGATCTGTGAGTAAACTGATTGTGGAAAGTATCAACAAAGGAGAAAGTGAGGGTATATACCTAAGTGCTGTGGACTGAATTACATCCTACCAAATTCACATGTTGAAGCCTAATGCCCAATATGACAGTATATGGCAATGGGAAGTAATTGGATTTAGATGAAATCATGCAGATAGAGTCCTCAAGATGTGATTAGTACCCTCTAAGAAGAGATATCACATAGTTCTCTTTGTCTAGCAAATAGTGAGAAGGTAGCTGTCTACAACTCAAGGAGCTTGAACTTCCAGCCTCCAGAACCATGTGAAAAATGTCTGTGGTTTAAGCCAGTGAGTATATAGATATTTTCTAGGGTAGCCTGAGCTGACTTATACACTAGCTTTTTAGCCTAAGTTAGAAAACTTCAACAAATTAGAAAAGATTTGGAGAAGACTAGGTTTAATATAAAGAGACATAGAGAGTTCAGTTAAATATAAGATGTCAACCTCTAAGTTGTTAAATAGAGAGGTTTTTTTTTTTTTTTTTTTTTTTTTTTTTTGGTTCTTTTAGTCTAGGGTGTAGGATATTCTGGATAAACAAAGATATTTGGTAGTTATTATTATAAAAGTGAAATATAAAATTTTGGACGAGGTAAGATTATTAAAGAAAGCACTGATAGAGTAGGGAAAATGTCAAGAAGTATTACTTTGGGAAATTTGCTTTAATAATCAAAGAAATCAGGTGTAGCGTATGGAGAATAAGTCAAAGAATAATGTTTTAGAATGGTTAAACTAAGATATGTTTGTGTGCTTATGGTAATGAACCACAGAATGAGAGGAAAGTATTGATGAGAAAAAAAAAATGTAGGATATTCTCCAAAGTAAAGACACTGAGAAGGTGAAAAAAACATGGGATTCAGAGCAGAGATGAAAATAAGGACACATTTTCCATTATAATTTGAGGAGAAGGTAGGATATATGAATACATAGACAACCAGATTGATGAATTTGGTGGACAAAAGAAGAGGCTGTCATATATGATTGCGTCTATTGTCTCTGTGAATTGGGAGGTAAGGTTATCATCTGAGAGTAGAACAGAGGGTAGCATTAATAGATTGAAAATTCTGATGAGATAGGAGACCTGAGTAAATGGGAATATGGTATAGTATATAAGATGGAAAATAGGAGATATCAACCCCATGCTTGAGATCATCATGGCAGAGCTAGTGTCATTGTTGGGAATGATAGTGTGTGACTGATGAGAAGTGGAGGAAAAATTAGTTCAAGCTGAAGGTATCAAGAACCAAGAGATCAAGGTACTAGATGATTCTCCATGTGAGTGCTGAGATCTTCAATAATTAATAGAGGCATAGAATTGAATAAAAGAGGAGAACTAGATATAATCAATAAGTGAATTATAAGTAAGTGAATGAGAGGTTAATTGATTATCTCACAAAGGAAGACCTGGCTGATCGCTTGTATCTGTTTTTTTTTTTTTTTTTAAAGATTTTTATTTATTTATTCATGAGAGACTTAGAGAGAGAGGCAGAGATACAGGCAGAAGGAGAAGCAGGCTCCTCTCAGGGAGCCCTATGTGGGACTCGATCTGGACCCCGGGATCAGGACCTGAACTAAAGGCAGACACTCAACTGCTAAGCCACCCAGGAGACCCTGATCGCCTGTAT
This sequence comes from Canis aureus, assembly GCF_053574225.1. NCBI lineage: Eukaryota > Metazoa > Chordata > Mammalia > Carnivora > Canidae > Canis > Canis aureus. The sequence goes on along the minus strand of NC_135627.1, from coordinate 17,969,562 downwards.
TCTTAAAGGAGCAGGAAGGTTGAGAAGAGTAGGGGAAAGAAATGGTTAGAAGCAGCAAAAGAGAACACCTACTTCCAGGCAGTAATGAACATAAGATGTGTCTCCAAAAACAAGCTGTACATGAATAAGGTTCTCAAGGATCAACCAGATATAGATTTGGGGAGAGAGGTAAAATTATGAAGTATACAACCTGGAAAACTAAAGTGTGAAAGTAAAAGAGCTGTGTAGATGTTCTGTCTAAAGATGTTGAGGGGGACACCTAGGTGGCTCAGTAGATAAAGCACCTGCCTTCAGCTCAGGGTGTGATTCTGGAGTCCCAGGATTGAGTCCCTCATCGGGCTCCCTGCATGGAGCCTGCTTCTTCCTCTGCCTGTGTCTCTGCCTCTCTCTCTCTCCCTCTTTGTGTGTCTCTCATGAATAAATAAAATCTTAAAAATAAATAAATAAATAAAGATATTGGGGGTAATTTTGAAAAATGTGACTGAAAAATGATATGTCATGGGGCTATAAGATCTTCTCTGAAGATCTTTAAGAACTGAAATACAGATGTTAAATAAGGAATTTTAAAATGTAGCTTAGACTTACCTTCTACTGGCAATATATTGTCTAAGTATTGGCTAAGTAAGAGGCTGTGGTAGGTGAGTGACTAAATGTATAGTAGGCTCTGAAAACACACACATATGCATGTTCAAATAAAAAAATTATGAAGTAGGAATCATGCCATACCATATCATACCATATTATCAATGAAAATCAGACTGATATTATTGTTAGATCTTTGGTTAAGCACATAGTACTTCTCAATAAATCTTCTAGAAATTATATCTTGTCAATCTGGAACAATAGTAGCTTTAAAAATGCTATGATCTTAAAAAAAGAAAGAAATGGGATTATTTCTGTGACTGTATTTAGCTGGGAGGAGATAATCTACTGAAGTTACAGAAGTGGTAACTGAGTTAAATATAAATAAATATAGTAGTCTTTTGATCTTATATTGCTACTTAATGTTTTTAGGCTTCAGTTTTCTTATGTGGAAAACTAGGATTTTGAGATCTACATTGTAGCATTGTTACAAGGATTAAGAATATTGAACACTTAATACCTAATCAAATGTCTAAAATGTAGAAAGCCGTAAATAATGAATAGTTGCTGATGGTACTCTGCTATTTCTCTGATACGGGCTGAAGTTATATAAATAAACATATAAGTGCCAAAGCTAAAATCTCTATTGTTATTCATTAGTGATAAGGCTACTGGTTTGCTATTCTAACCTATCTTAATGGTATTAGCAGGTTGGATTCCACTTTTAAAATAAATTCTATTTACTCTTAAAAGTCAGTTTTATCTACACATTTTTTTTAATATTTCAACTCAGAAAGAAAACCCATAAATGTATAATGCTGATTCATTTCTACTCCTCAATATCAGAGAGCCCATTGTTAATGATATTTTGGTGTTTATGAAGCTGTAGAAGCTTCTTAATGAGCCATGAGTTCTCAGCTCAAAGGGGAGAAGGAAGATTTCATGAATGGGACAGTAGAATCGGGAGATGGACAGATGGGAGGTTTACATCCAACACTAGGGTAAAGAGGGAGTTGGTTCCACTGTGTCAGAGACACGGGGAAGTTAGGGACTGAACTTTTAAGATGTGACAGAAAGAAAAGCACCAGCGACCTGACATAGCAACCTAAAAAAAAACCAGGGTATTTTTCTGTGAGTTTTGAGTGGCAGCTGGTATTTTAAATGGATTAGAGATAAAGTGACAAAGCTAAACCAGAATGAAGGATTCCTTAGTGGTTATTACTGACAGCCTTTGGCAGATGACAGGATTAAGTATGAGAAAGCAAATCAATTTACTATTATCGATACATTAATGAGTTTTGATGAATAATTGATTTATATAAAATGATGAATATAATTTGTACTTTAATGAATAGGCAGGAAGACATTGATCATGTAATAGTCAACAGTATTACTTGAGCTTCCTGTAACATGAGAAAAAAAGCTCTGTATTATGAATCCCCTATAGTAAAAGGACCACAAATCCATACCCATTGGTAGATGTGAGAGAAAAAAACCTTTGACTACCACAGTGTGTTCAAGTTGTCTATTGCTGCATAACAAAACACTCCAAATGTACTGGCACAAGACAATGGATATTTTATTTGCATAGATTCTGTTACTTAAAGTTTGGATAGAGTATAGGAAACAGTGTGTTTCATATCTGGAACCTCAGCTGGGAAGACTCAAAGGCTGAAAGCATGAGTTGGTGGCTGCAGACTAGACATTTGAAAGCATGCTCACTCACAGATCTGGAGGATATTAGCTTTGGTTGTGGTTGCCAGCTCAAACTCTGCCATGTGCTCTTGCCATGTGGACCCTCAGCTTCTTCACAGCTTGCTGCCTGGCTTCCAAGATGAAAGCCCTAGAGCTCCAGACTGAAGCTGAATCACCTTTTATAACCTTGCCTGGAAAATCACAAAGTTATCGTGTATGCTGTACTCTCGCGCTAGGCCAAATTCTAGCAGAGGGAACATAAACTTCATTCTCCTGGGAGGAACGTTGATAGCCAATTCTAAGAAGCACATGTGGCCATTTTTTGAAAATATAGTCTGCTAAATATGGGGACAGGTACTATCAATTTTGCTGAGCATCTTTTTCTGGCATCTATTCCTGACTTCTGTATCCTGCTTGATATTTTTTATGCTTTGTTCAGTATTACAGATTTAATATCTTGTTTATACTAGTTAAGGATCTTACCATAAAAGGTAACAGGAAAAGTTTTGTTTTGGTTTTTGGTTGTGTTTGGATAGTCTTTAGGTGAGGAACAGATGACGTTTCTGAAGATGCTCCTAGTTTTTATAAGGTGAGTGCTGTTCAGGTGTAAATGCTTCACAGAGGAAACTATAAAAAATATTTTAGGAGATAGTGGATTTCAATTAGATTTTGAAAGTCAGAATAATTTTCTCACTCTGCTAAGATGACCAAGATTAGTCAGTAGTTTGTGGGAAATACAGATGGAGTGAAATCATGTAATTTAAGGATGTGTTGGATTTCTAATCTAAAACTTTGACCTAAAACCCAAGTCTAAGTTTTGAAACAGCTCTAGAGATCCTACCTATCTTATCAATGAGAAAAAATAGTTGTCCTTAAGGGTACAAATTAATGGAAGGGTGACATGGTGACTTAATAGCAAAGGCAAGGTGAGGATCCAGGTCTTCTGATTTCTATTTCCAGTTAACCAAAGCCTTAGTATTTGTATATTTCTGTTGCATATAACTATGCTTGAAGATAAACTTACAGAAATCTTTAATGATTATCTCTTATGCATCTTTGACCATAGTTTTTTCCAAGTTTCAATAAAATTATAGTAATAAAGTGATATAAAGTGATATATGTGTTGCATAATACATATAGTAGTTTTCCATATACAAATTCCTCTATTAAATAGTGTATTTACTTGCCATGCACTTAAGATGTTTCTCTAAATAAATGCAGGGATTTATATTTATAAAGCTTTATTGAGTTCCATGTTAACTGAAACAAGTAGCATTTGATTTTCACTTTGAAAATCAATTGAATAATGTTATCACATGAAGGTTTTCTTTTTTAGTTGAACTATAGTTGACATACAATATTAGTTTCCGGTATATAGCACAGTGATTCAGCAATCATATACATTACAAAATACCACGATAAGTGTATTTACCATCTATTTCCATACACAGTCATTAAAATATTATTGACTATATTCCCTATGCTATACTTTTTATCTCTGTGACTTATTTGTTTTATAACTGGAAGTCTATACCTCTTAATTCCCTTCACTTAACCCTCCCAACCTCCTGGAAACCACACCCTGCACTCCTCTGGTAACCATTGATTTGTTCTCTGTATTTTAGTCCATTTCTGAGGTTGTTCATTTTTTTCATTTCATATGTGAGTGAAGTCATAAGATATTTGTCTTCCTCTGTCTAACTTGTTGCATTTACATGATATCCTTTAGGTCCAACCATGTTGTCACAAATGACAAGATCTTATTTTTTATGGCTGAGTAATATTCCTGTGTGTGTGTGTGTGTGTGTGTGTGTGTGTGTGTGTATACATATATACCAAATCTTCCAAATCTTTATACATTTTTTTACTAGTGGACACTTGAGTTCCATAGTTTGGCTATGTAAATAACGCTGCAGTAAACATTGGGGTGCACATATCCTTTCAAAACAGTGTTTTTTTTTTTTTCAGATAAATAACCAGAAGTAGAATTATTGGTCATATGGGACTTCTTTTTTTTTTTTAAGGTTTTATTTATTTATTTATTTTGAGAGAGAAAGAGCACAAGTATGGGAGAGGTGTAGAGAAAGGCATAGAGAGAATCTTAAGTGGACTCCACAATATGTGAAGTCAGATATGGGACTCGATCTCAGAACCCTGAGATCGTGACCTGCAAGAATCAGAGGTTTAACCCACTGCACCACTCAGGTGCCTCTCATATGGGAGTTCTATTTTTAATTTTTTGAGGAACCTACATGCTGCTTTTCACAGTGGCCACACCATTTTACATTCCCATCAACAGTGCAAGAGGGTTCCCTTTCCTCCATATCCTCACCAACACTTGTTATTTTTGTCTTTTTGATACTACTCATTCTGATGGCTGTGAGATAGTATCTCACTGTGGTTTTAATTTTCGTTTCCTGATGATTCGTGATGTTGAACATTTTTTTCCAGTGTCTATTGGCCACCTCTATGTTTACTTTGAAAAAAAAAAAAAAGTCTATTCAGGTCCTCTACCATTTTTTTTTTTTTTAAATGGGACTATTTGCTTTTGGATTTCCCTGTGTGTTGTTTTTTTTTTTTTTTTTTTTCCATATTGAATTGTATGAGTTCATATTTTGTGAATACTAACCCCTTATTGGGTATCATTTGCAAATCTCTTGTCTCATTCAGGGGTTGCCTTTTAATTTTGTCAATGGTTTATTTTGCTGTGCAAAAGCTTTTTAGTTCAATATAGTACCAATTGGTTCTTTTTGCTTGTGTTTCTCTTGTCTGAGGAAACTGCTCCAGAAAAAATATTGCTAAGACCAATGTCCAAGAGTTTACTGCTTATGTTTTCTTTTAGGAGTTTTTGGTTTTAGGTCTTACATTTAGGTCTTTAATTCATTTTGAGCTTATTTTTGCATATGGCTTAAGAAAGTAGTCCCATTTCATTCTTTTGTATGTAGCTGTCCAGTTTTCCCAACACTATTTATTGAAGAGATTCTTTTTCCCTTTGTATTTACCTGCCTCCTTTATCATAGATTAATTGACCATATAGGCATGGGTGTATTTCTAGGCTCTCTATCCTGTTCCATTGATCTGTGTGTCTATTTTTTGTGCCCGTAACATACCCTTTGATTACAATAGCTTTGTAATATAGTTTAAAATCTGGGATTGTGATAACTCAGCTTTGTTCTTCTTTCTCAATATTACTTTGACTATTTGAGATCTTTTGTGGTTTTATATAAATTATAGGATTATTTGTTCCAGTTCTGTGAAAAATACCCCTATGAAGTCCGGCTTAGATCTTTGTGGGAGTCAGCTCTGACACTTTCCATGTTGGTAGCACATCTATGTCACTCAGCTCAGGACACAGACAAAGGCAACAGTTTTAAAAGCACCTGGTTATACATACAAGACATAGAGCAGAGTCTAGGTTTGCTAAAGCTCTCTGGCTCGCCCAGACTTTAGCCCCACTGATTTTCAAAGCCAGACTTAATGGGGGCTTATCTTCCTGCTGCGGGTCCTCTGTTGCTTAATCCCCTCTCTCTCAATTCTTGGAGAGGACCTCCATGCCTCCTCCTACTTTTGGATCACCACGATGGAAGTTTGGTTCTCAACTGCATCTATGCTTTCCTACCCTTCTCAATGTGGCCTCTTCTTTATGTTTTTGGCTGTAGAAGATCTATTTTGTGAGTCTTCAGGTTATTTTCAGATTGAGTCACATTACATGTAGTTGTTGCCTCAGTGTGTCAGTGGGAGGTAAGCTCAGGATCCTTCAACTCCCTCATCTTCCCCAGACTAGTATCACATGAAGATGTATAAAGAAAAAAAAAAAAAGCTTCTAACAGTTTTCTAATTGATCACTGGGTACACAGTTTAAAATTTGTTTTTAATGAGTTCTCAATGTACATAAGTACCACAGAATCTTTTACTTTTAATGTAGAATAATTATAACAAGGTGATTCACATTGGACAACATATTTCTAATATATAACCATAAAGTTAGTACTGGTTGATAACAAGGATTTAGACCACTATGACAACCTGCAGGAAATGACTCTCTTTTCCTGACAGGTAGAAAAGAGGATTGATAAACAATTTCCCAAGTTCCATCTCAGTGGAAGTTACCTTTCTTTAGAAAAAGTTTCTATCAATTAGTTATGGTCTTACACACTGGAAAAAGAAAGATTTATATACCTAAGTTAAGAGAAAAATACATTTTTTGGAGCCATAATGGAAAAAAATGTTGGGAAAATTCCATCTATTCAGGATGATCATTTATTCCAAGATCCTATTAATGTATTACATCTTGTGATATGAAGACAGAATGGTACTTTAAATAATTCTGTTTTAGCCCAAATTTGCTACTGTAGAAGTTAAAAAACATTCAAAATAAATACTTTGAAGATAAAATACTTTTATAGGATGATAAAAAATTAAAGTTAAGATGATTCTCTAAGAATATCAAGTTATTCATTTAGGAATGATAAAACCATGGCATAGAGACATTAAATACCTTACTAAGGTGACTTTTGGTTAATCCAAGTTAGGATGAGATCTGGTCTCCACAGGGAGGCACCCACTGAATTATCCTTCTAGGAGATCATACTAACTTTATACAAACAGATATAAAGAGTTTTGAGTATTAGTGCTACCATTAAACTAAATTTATCTCCAATTAAAATTTGGAGAAAAACAAAGAATGTACATTATTATCTCCCATATTTTTATTGTGATTAATTTTGATTGTGAATATAGGCTATAAATTAAGACAAAAAGAGGATAACTGTACTAAGTATAGAAATAATTATATTTTAGCAATCTCAGAGGGTGGAGGATTAAGAAGATATAACTACTTTGGGAAGTTTCTCAAAAACAATGAAAACTATTAAAAAGAGGTTGAAAATATCAGAAAGAAACTTTTTGTCAAAGAAAAAAAGATGATTCTGTTCTGAAGAAGAAAATGCACTCATTGGAGAATTTTGAAAGGGACTGACATCCTTTCAGAAATATGGTGGGAAGAAAGGCTCTACAGAGACAAAGTTAGAAATGTCTGAAAAGAGAACTGAATCATGGACAAACTGTGGGAAAAGTTATATATGTGTGAAAAGACAAAAGTCATCACTGACATTAATTATAAAGGAATGGAGAAAGAAAAAAGACCCAAATGTCTTTAGTTTGGTCAATCTTCTTTATGACTATATGTATGAGAATTTGTGCTTATAAACACAGGTACCTCACAGAAGATTATGCATATTTGTTCAAAATACTCTCTGAACAGGAAGTTAGAAATAAACTAAACTTGGCAGAACATATCCAGTACATTTAAGGCACTTAACAAAAAGGAACTTGGGATTCACATTTGATACCTTTAAAATACAGCACTTCATGGGATACCAGGGTGGCTCAGTCGGTGAAGCATCCAAGTCTCGATTTTGGCTCAGATCATGATCTCAGGGTCCTGAGGTCAAGCCCCATGTGGGACTCTGAGTTCAGCACAGTGTGTTTCTCTCTCTCGCTCTGCCTTTCCTCCCTGCTCATGCTCGCTCACACTCTCTATCTCTCTGTCAAATAAAAATAAATATTCAAAAAATATATAGCACTTAATTTTCTGAATGTAATGTAGGAACTATCAGTATCCTAAATTTAAGCAATCTATTTAATTAAATATTTACATGTTTAGATGAATTTTTTATCTTATAAAAGTAGTAGCAACCAATTGATTGTATTGACTCTAGTGAATATTGTCATTATTTTGGACAGTGATTCTTTCTGGCCCTGTGTCAAATAAGATTCTAATTATTGAATCATTTCTTAACATTGTTGGAAAACTGGCCTGGATTTTACTCTTACGTGAAAGACTTAATTTGTTTGTGGTACCATTGACCTATGTATTCCCTATATGGCTAAAGCTTCTGGGGCTACTCGGAAAAATCTATCTAGGTATACTGGGTTGTGTAATACCTAAGATAGATTTTTCCAAGTAGCTCCAGAAGCTTTAGCCATATAGGGAATACACATATGGCTATAACAGGATTTCATTGTTCGTACTGCATTTGTGAAAAGAAAAAATCCCTTTCCTCATTGCAACCAACCCAGCAGCAGTCTTGTATGTTCTACAGTATCCATGAAACTCTGGCAGGCTCACTTTTAGCTTGCAATAGATAGGCTCTGTTTCTTCACAGTTCTTGATATGAATTGTCCAATTTCCTCTCTTGCTCTTCCTATATTCCAGTCTTCATGACACTTAAGGTACATTACTCAATCTTCCCAAATATAACTCATAATTCTATATCCTAATTTATAGACTGCTTTTCTTTAAGTTTCCACTCAGAAATATTCTATCCACATTCTTTTTGAACTATTTTTCTGCTCAAACCACTCATAAAGCAGAACTTTTGGCCTTTTAGTATTTTGTTTATATGGCTAGGCTAATGCAGTATCTGCTCCTTGATTTTGCATTGAGGTCAGTTTTATATGAGGTTATTCTGTTCACTGTGACTAATCTATCCTTTTATTTGAGGTGCCCAACACTGTGCCTGACCCAAAGTTTTCAACAAAAATCTAAATGAATCCACACAATGAGTATTTCAAAGGTTCATTTAGGTGTTCTTTTAAAAGATTCTCTAAATAACCTTAATTATTTAAAGGGAAAATATGATTTAAAAAAACAGGGCAGGATTTTATAGCTTTACTTTCCTTCTTATCATAGGAAATGTTTTCTTAATAGACTAAGACTCAAAGAGAAATAAGTGCCAGCAATCAAACAACAATCTCAGAACAGCAGGTGGTTTGAATACTTGGTTTGAATAAGCAGACATCCTACATTGCTCTGACATAGATTTAAGAGTTGCCTCTGGGAAAAAATGGCAAGCCAAAACATGAACACTAAGACAGTTACCTAGGGATGTATGTGGGAGACAAAGACTTCAATAGAATAAACCCTTTTGAAACCAATGACAGGCTTTGAATGCTAGGTCTTTCATTGAATTACTAATAACAGCTCAGATATTGGAGTCTTTATATATAGTTTTGATGGATGTATTATATATCTTCAATAATAGACCTGCTAAATGTAATTTAACATTGGGAAGCTCTTGGCCTAGAGATACTGCTTAAATTACACAGAAAACATCAAACAAATCACCTTAAAAATGAATCCATTATTAACATAGAAACAATATACGTATTATATCTTCAAAAATACAGTTGTGCTTCAAAGAACAAAATAGTTTAGAACTCTTTTATTATATTCTTAAAGTTGCATTAAAGTTGCATTCAGTTATTCTATAATCACCTATTGAGCTCCAACTGTTTTAGGAAGTGTGCATTGTTATTCTATTGCTGCTATAACAAATGAGCATGAACTCTGTGGGATAAAACAACACCTGTGTATTATGTTATAGTTCTTTATGTCAGAGGCCCAAGTGGTCTCAACTGGTTCTTTGCTAGGGTCTCACTGACTGAAATCAAGGTATCAGTCAGACTGAGCTCTTATAGGTCATACAGAAAAATCCACATCCAAGTTCCTTCAAGTTGTTGGCAGTATTGGCTAGAGTCCTTTTTATTCTATCTCCTATGGAGGTATATAGCATGAGAAGAGAAGATCTAAGACATCATCACCAGGTCCACTAACATTTTGGAAGTGGCTCAAGAAAGAGAATACTTAAAGGATACTAGACAAAGAAGAACCAGAACACTTGCTGTTATGCAAGACAAGGAAATGAGAATTTCAAAAGTTTCCAAATTTGGAGGGAGTAGCTAACCTTTCCAAATTCTACAGGGGAGTCATGCAAAAGAAGATTGATAAGTGAAATTGATGTAATAACAAGGGATTCACAGTGATTTTGACAAAGTATGATTCAGTGGTTGCAGTGTGGGTATAATCCAAACCAAAGTAGGCTTAGGAATAAATATCAGCCTTAAGTGGTTGCTGAAGGCAATGGTAGAATCAAATGAGTATATTTTCATAGTATGGATGTGCGCAAAGCACTAGCTATGTAATGAAAGAATAATGATGACCCTTCTTAAAACCTCAAATTTCTAAGATAATGTCCAACTCTCCCCCTTGGGTTATTTCACTCTTTCTTGCTATATAGCAGATTCAAGTAGATATCCTAGGATTCATGGAATGGCAACCTTGAGAGGAATGTTAGACTAGAATGTAGGCTCATCACACAAGATACAAACTTCATTAAGTTATACCAAAGAACACAGTTGTCTCTAAGACACAATCTATCTGTCCCAAGACCTAAAATGTTCAGTAGACCCCTAGGATGTAAAGAAAATACAAATCAATTGTCTCTGAGTATCAATATTTTCCATGCCTATGTGAAAAACATTTTTAATCAATAACACTTGAATATAGGATTCTTCAAAAATGATAGATAAGGATGAAACTGAGAAAAGAAGTAATATTAAAATCCTACAAAAAATAAAATAAAATAAAATAAAATAAAGTAAAATAATAAAATAAAATAATAAAATAATAAAATAAATAAAATAAAATAATATAAAATAAAATAAAATAAAATAAAATAAAATAAAATAAAATAAAATCCTCCTGAAGTCTATAAAGGAAAAGACAGCAATCAATCATTGTCCCAGAATTTCTGACTTTACCTATTGGCTGGAAAATGGACATGGTCCCTAAGAGTAAGAACAAGGAGAACAAATAAATTTTTGGTGCTATGAAAAAAAGGCAGAAATAATTTCATTTGTATGTATTTTACATACTTTATATTGCTTTATCAAATAAGCAGTTGGGTATACATACCTAGAATTCATGGGTTTTGTCACAGCTGAAGATAGAAATTTGAGAGTTGTTAATTTATGGGTGGGAGATGACATCATCAAATTAAAGTATGAAGGATAGAAAAGAATGGGAATGTGGAAACATACAGCATTCAAGGGCCAAGTGCAACAGCAGATTTCGTGAAGGAAGCAGAGACCAAGGATGCCAAGTATAATTTGCTTTAAGAGGAAAAGAATCAGTAGAAAGGGAGACATAAAGACTCAGGAAAGACAAATCACTGAAAAACTAAGTACATAAAGATTCAGGAATGAGCAGTATTGAGAATATCACAGGCCAGGGTGAACACTGAACAGACCTTACACTCAAATACTAGAGGGAAAGCAGCACTGAAATAACAAGTATCAACTTATAGGTGGTGGAATTAGTTGTTGATGGCTTTCATGCCCAGAAGCTTCAAATATTTGAAATAATGAGTAAAGGCGATCATCTCTGGGTAAGAGAAATAGGGAGGAATGTGGAGAAAAGGAGCAGATGTGAACCATCTTTGAGGAAAATAGAGAGCTGACCAATTGCACAGGAAAGCCCTGGTGATCCATGTGGAGGACCCAAGTTAGTAAAAAAAAAAAAAAAAAGAAGAAGACTTGAAGAAGCTACTAATGGAGTCCAGTTGATCCATTCTCATTCTAACTCTGTCAGCAAGAAAATGAGGCACAAAGGCCTGACATTTTGAGAAAATTGGAGGAATACTGAGAATGGAATTGTGAATTTTGAAATCTATACACAGGTATAGTAGGAATAATAGGAATGAATACACACTAGGTACTGTCTGGAAGATGAATTTTATTCAGATAAATAGAATTTTGAGATGACAGAGTTCTCATATTCAGGAATAAACTAATCAATAGAATGAGTTGGATTTGAGAAGAAGGGAAAAGGAAAAAGTTATTGATTCAAAATATTTTGCAACCTCTCTGTTTCATGGATTGTACCAACTACTGGAAATACAGAAATGAATAGGACTCAGTGCTTGCTCTCAGAACAATCTACTAGAATGCTTGATGTTTCTAGGTCGAGAAACAATGTGGTTGAGTGAGTAGCAACTTTAAAAGGCTATACCAAAAATTAAAATTAGTACTCATTTAATGTGAGTAGCTGATGTAACAAAGTGGTGATATTAACCAGACAGGCTAGATAGATGAACCTTTATTTGTAAAGAGAAGTCAGTGTTGAGTTAAAATAATGGAAGGAAATATAATAGGATTGCCTCTAGAGTGCATGTAGAGAGAGAAGAGAGTGTATTCTATACTCTAAGAAACACCAGGATTGAAGGGGGTAGGTAGAAGAAGAAAGGGCCATTAAAGACAGTAGTGACAAGACCAGGCAATTTCCTTCTTGAGACAAAAGGAGGAAGATTCCAGAAGAAAAATGGTCAGTATAGTACAGTAAGTCAGAAAGCCAGACAAGAGAGACCCAATTGCTTGAGGAGATTTGGCAAATGGACAAGCATCAATGATCTCAGCAGATACAATCTCAGGAGGCTGGGATTGCATACAATCCTATGGGTGGAGGAATACATGAAAGACTTAAACGTACCATGGATGAGAACCAGCAATTCTGAGGGCTGTCAAATGTTTGTAAAATGTAGGCTATATCATTGTTTTTATAGGTGAAAAGGAAGATATGTACATTTACTAGAGGAAGTTCTAATAACTGTAGGGTATATATAAGATGTACCAAAAAAACAAACTAATACTAAACCAAGAAGAAGAAGAATGTAATGAGAATAGAAAGAAGCTTTTTTTTTTTTTTTCCTATTGGTAGGGATGTATTACCGACGGGAATAAGAAAAGCTAAAAAAATATTAGTTTCATCATATGGTAATGAAAAACCCTTAATATTTAAAGCTAAATCCAATTCTTGACAGACCTCAAAATGATATATGTGTCCTTAAGGAGTAAAATGGTATACTTTTGAAAATAAAGTAATGGATTTTTCTGACATCGACATGTAATCCCACATATCATTGCCTTCAAATTTTAAAGATGTTATGGAATGTAAAGATCTTTTAAATTTAACAGATGACTTCTGATTCCCAGAAGAAAGGCCACACTCCAGGGCTTGGGGAAAGGAACATATGCTTTAGAGTACCATTGCATTTTCAACATAATTAGTCGTCTAACTGTGTTTCCAAATGAAGCTAATGGATTTCCATGTACAATTAACTATGATTTATCTATGAGTATTGCAGTTTGGATTTTTTTCTATCAATTTTCTCATAATCATTCTTTTCTATAAATTTGATAATTATTTATGGACAAATTTCATTTTGAGTAAATTAAACTCTATTTCCCTGATGCAGCATATATTGAACAGCAATTAAGAGAGGTGGTTGCAGATAATGCAGCTTTACTTATTTTTTTTCCCCAAAAGGAAACATTTGAGCAATTAGGCATATAATTTCTTTCAGTTCAACTTTAGAGGAATTAAAAATGAATGAGACCTTTAAAATATTTTAAGATTTTAAAAAGTGAATACATAATCTACAACAGCTTCATTTTTTACTGGTCTTAGTATTATTTATTTTGCTCTTTAAAGAAAGGAGAATATAGATATATATGTATATTTTTTAGTTTTTGTAAAGGACTTGTGGATATTAGAGGATAATAAATATATGACTCACTTGAGGATTATTCCCCAAAAGAGAATTTGCTTCTAAAGTGAGCAACAAGTTCAACTTGGTTTAAAAATTAGCCAATATATGATTCTAAAAGTTGATTAGGTGTCAGATACATGAAATACTACATAAAAGTCATCGAATTAATATATGAAGTAACTAAATGGTGTCCAAATAATTTCAAGCTCAATATGTTTTGGAAATGCTTAGTAAATACTTCAGTGATATATATCAATATTATCTATATTTTAAAACTTACTAGATTTTTCAGGAAAAAATTTAATGTGATCCTGACAGGCATAGAGTTGGACTCAGCATAATTGGTTAGATGAGCCTAAGTAAAATTAATGTACCATTAGATTGTGTTGATTTTATTATTTTACTTTGGTACAAGAAATGCTCATTCAAAATGCTGTTAGACATTATTTTTTAAATGGATAAGTCAGCATATGGAATTAATCTATATTAAAACTCCATTTATCCTGGTGATAGAACTTTGGCAGATTGCTACTTAATGGTATGAAAGAGAAGCATCCTTTAGTGATGGAGCCAATACAATTATACCCCCAATAAGGCTTATGGTATTGGATATTGCAAGAGTGCCTACCAGGATGGCTATAACCTGTAAGAATCAAGTGTTGCAAAGTCAGATGATGTGTTGTGTAACTTACTTCATCTAGATATTGTGAGCCAGTTCTGGTAATTCTCAGGTCAAGTGCAGGCTCTGGACTCTTTCCAAACAATTTTATGGGAGCTTGGTTTTTCTACTAATAAATCTTCCTAAGTCCAAAGATATTCAAAAAATGTGATATCCAAGGCTTCTTAGTGAAAGTGAAAAAAACAGACATACCTCAAAAGACAAAATAAAATAATAACAGTAGTGGTTATCAGGTGCAGGCCCAATAGCGCCATGAGTGTTGCTTGCTCCTTTAGCCCATAGACACTGCACTTTGGTTTTCTTCCTTGTTTCTAGTTCTCAGATCCAGTCCTTTTGTAAGTCACATGAGTTATTAAACCCACTCCTCTAGGTGGGTTTACAGTCAAATACAGATGATGGAAAAACCATATTATTTACACCTTATGTTTAAATGTTTATATAAATATTAATGTATGTTAAATCAACATACATGGCATTATGTGTAGTGTTTTTATTAGAATGAAACTTAAAATTTACAGTTCTGGTTTTTCTGCTTAGACAATAAAGACCGTATAATGCAGTGAATAGATGAGCTAAAGATAGAAGTGAAATAGAACAATTGTAAAAGAGTTCTAAAAGCACAGCTGAGTAGGGCATAATGTCATCAGTTTATAGTATTTCATGAATACTGAGAATCAAGACTAAGAATCAGCGAAGTAATGGAATTCTGACTTGAGTATGATATCTCGAAGATAAAAGATAAAAGATATGAAGATAAAACTTCATACAGTAAAACAAAAGCAATTATATAGCAAATGTTTTTATAGCCAAACTGTTAATACTACAATGTCCTATGTATACTTCAGTGTCATTATACATTAATCAAATCCAATAAATTAAAGTCGAGAGCAGAAAGATCTGTATGTCAAGCCTCAAATAAAAGGAAAGTATGACTAAGCAGAACTTGGGAGTTCTTCAGAGAATTTCAGACGCTGAACACATTTTCCTTTAATTTGCATCAACGGTGGATCTTGAAAGATGGGGAACTTTGAAGAGAGCAATCGGGAGGGAATTGTATATTCACTGGGCTCCTGTCTCCCACCCCACTCCATGAAGACAGAGTTGGAGTATTTCAGTTTTTAGTTTTGTTTAGGCATACTCACAAAGTAAAGATAAACTTCTGTTTGGAAGCTGCAAAATCTGGTCAATTTTCTAATCCATGAAGTGATAGAACATGAAAAACTGACCACTTGAGAAGACACCAGGCCAACACGCAGATTATACAATGTGTCAGAACTGTGTAACTTCACTGAGTGTTAGTGGTTAATCCCTGGGGTGGGGTTCCAGAAGAGGAGCTATCTCTAAAGAGACCTATTGTAGCAGTCAGCGGGCTCCTTGTCTTCTCACGGTCTTTTTGTACTTAATGTGGAATAATAATATTGTGGGAAAATAACATGAGAGGAGGAAGGTAAAACTTTTAGCTGGTTCCTGACACAGAGGAAGTCCTCCATAAGGGTTATTGGTCATCTTTATTATGAGAAATATTGAGTCTTGGGTATCTATTCTTTTTATTCCAAGTTTATAAGTAACAGCATTAATGAATTATGATTTCTAATAGAAACATATACATGTGCTAATATATCCCATAATAACATTCATCTCACTGACTCAGGTCGGTATCTATTATTTTCCTGGTCCCACCTGAAACAATAAACTGGAACTGTTCCTTAAGTGGCAAGCAGGATTCAAAATTAATTTCTGCCACTTTACTTTCGAGTGCCAAAACCCCATGAACCTGATAGATTTCTCTGGGTTCAGCAGTGCATTACAAAATGGTTAACTGACTCACTCCCTTGGTGAAAAGAGATGAACAATGTGGTCCAGGTCTACTCAGGACACCTATTTAGGTATCTAGCTCTATGTGGAAGCTTGGTCTATATCCTCCATGTCACTTCTCCTAAGATTTTCATTCAGATAATGTGTGTAAAAGGTAGGACATTAATTCAACACTTCAATAAAGAAATAACCACCAAAATAATTTTAGTGCCATGCAGGATGAGAATCAGACAGATTAGTAGTATTTATATGGCAGTCAGGATTTCTATCATAATAAAGAATAAGTAGCATAATATGTTCTGCATTCACCACAATCACCACTAGACATTTAAAAATATGTAAGTAGATGCAGGGAGCCTGCTTCTCCCTCTGCCTTTGTCTCTGCCTCACTCTCTCACTGTGTGTATCCTGAATAAATAAATAAAATCTTATAAAAAGTGAGGGGCACCAGGGTGGCTCAGAGGTTGAGTGTCTGTCTTTGGCTCATGTCATGATCCCAGGGTCCTGGGATCGAGTCCCGTATAGTTCCCTGCATGGAGCCTGGTTCTCCCTCTGCCTATGTCTCTGCCTCTCTTTCTGTGTCCCTCATGAATAAATAAATAAAATCTTTTTAAAAAATGTGGTGGAAGCAGCTTGAAGGAGAAAGATGGGTGGAGACTTCTGACTTATGGAAACAAAGGCAAACATGTATAAAAGGTAGTGAGCTTTCCTCTATAGGTACAAATATAGAATCACCATGATTACTTTTAACAAGTACTAGTTAGCAAAGAAAATTTGTTGATCAAGTCACTTTTTAACAACCTACATACAAAAAAGATTGAATTAACAACAGCAACAAAACTAGCTAAAGTTCTTAGAAGGAGTATAATAAAAATTCCTTAATAAGTAAAGCTTACTGGAAATAAATTTAAAATTTGGAAAGGAATTTAAGAAATAACTATCATTTGACATCATGATATATGTCCAGCTTTGTTCTTTACATTAACGAATATTTAATACTTAGGGTAAGCTTATGAGGAAGACACAGTTATTAATCCCACATGATGGGTTAGGAAATGGTGACACAGTGGATTAAATTCCAGCTCTATTAATTACTCACCAAAGGACATACACAGAGGAAGCCCTAGGGATGTATTTCAGAGGAGGCAAAACTGGCTCCAGGGCCTCTGTTCTTCCTTAAACTCTAAGCCACATTGTTTATGTATCATTTCAACAACTTGGAGCTATGATTGCAATAGCAGCAGCATCCTCTAAATGGCTTTCCCTCCTTCATTAAGATGAATATGATTATTTTTCATTATTTATTTCTTACTTTCTTAAATAATATGTGAAAGGAAGCACTCCTTCTAAAATTGTAAGTGTCAGGACGCCTGGGTGGCTGGGTGGTTGAGCTTCTGCCTTTGGCTCAGGTTGTGATCCCGGAGTCCCGGGATCCAATCTTGCATCAGGCTCCCCATGGAGAGCTTCTCCTTCTGCCTGTCTCTGCCTCTCTCTGTGTCTCTCATGAATAAATGAAAAAAAAAAAAGTCTTTAAGGAAAAAAAATAAAATGACAAGTGACTTGTAAATATAAACACTCCTTGCTATAATTCTACAATTTAAATTGTTTTTAACATTTAAAAGCAAGTTCAATTTAATGAGTGCATATATAACACACCTTCTAATAGAAAATTGCTCACAAATTTTGTTTTCTACTAATATAATCTTGATTTTTTAAAAAAGATTTTATTTATTTATTCATGAGAGACACAGAGAGAGGCAGAGACATAGGCAGAGAGAGAAGCAGGTTCCATGCAGGGAGCCTGATGTGGGACTAGATCCCAGAACTCCAGGATCACGCCCTGGGCTGAAGGCAGACCCTAACCGCTGAGCCATCCAGGGATCCCATAATCTTGATTTTAATAGAGTTTTTGATCCGCAACAGCATGTGGGGGACTTCTAGGTTGAGATGTGAATGTAAACACGAAAGACACATTGCACTAGAAAGTGAGCAGTGGAAGACCTAGCTTGACCAAACCACACTGGGGCACAGGAAGCCATGAGCCAGGTACTTGCCTGGAAGATGAGCAAATAAATGGAATAGAGAGAAAGTAAAATCACACAAACTAAGTTTATATTTTGATAATTTCTTACAAAAACAGAATTTCTGACTAAAGGCATGGAAGAGTTTTGAAGATCCTAAAATATTTTGATGAAAATGGCAAAAAGGCAGTACTAATGAATCAGAATATTTTTTTCTCCCTAAGCTTTCTTGAAAGATAATGTATGTCTGTCTCTTTGAGGGCAATGGGGAAGTGGCCTCATAAAGATGGCAACGTGAAATTATTTTCTTTGGTCATCTAGGCTGTCACTTGTATATAAAAGAAAATGTGACACTACATTTCTTTAATTTGAGATTACTCATTTCTTGCTTCAGCAAGGGCAGGGAACATCCTTATGTAGGCTACATAGTCCTTGTTAATGATAGAAACCTTCTTTGTCATATAAATAGCCTGCAATCTCTGATTTGATCCATCTGGCTCTACATTATTTAGCAACATCATTTTCAGGGTTCAGGGTTAGAAGGTCTCTAACCACATCCCAGGACACCCAGTTCAGGCCAAGGTTAAGCACATCTCCATGGTTAAACATATCTGTCCTTAGTTTAAACTACCCTGCTCAGGCCCAAAGAAAACAAAGATAATTTTGGTAATTTCAGCCCCATGCCTGTACTTATTTATCCTTAAAGACCTGTTCTTTCCTTTTACAAAGTATGAGCATGACTAGAAATAATTCTACTTCCTTCATAAATGTAATTATGACCATTCATAAATGATCATTCATAAATATAATCATGATACATCAGCTTATCTCTGCATTCTATTCTGAGGCAACAGAATAGAAATATGCAAAGGTAAAGAAAATTCAGCTTTCCCTAAAGAAATGCACTATAGATATTTTGTATATGATTTCTGAAGCAATTTGAGATTTATTTGGAAAAAATCAAATAATATCAGCAAAAGAGATAAGATTCCAGAGTTATGATTCTATAATGTCTCTAGGAATACATTTTTCAGACAACTCATATAAGCAGCATCCATTGAACACAGTAACATACTGACTTTATGATAAACATTACATGCTACAAATGGATTTTAATGGAGCAAGAAAGAAGAAGTAGCATATGACTGATTGATCAGAGGTATGAAAAAAAAATAGTTAGACTAATTACTCCCCAAATTCTGAAATAGGAAAAATTTTATATAAATTTTAAAATATTTTTACTTTGAAAATTGTTTATATATACATATTTTTTCTGAAATTGTGTATATTTTTGGTAAAATGCATTTTAAAATCCATTTCAGGACTAGCAGCTATTAAACTCTTAGCTTCAAATGTTAGCATCTGTAGTTGCCATGTTTCAAGGCCTACCAAGAAAAAAAACGTAATATCACTACTTTGGCTCCTATTCATTGGTTACCAAAACTATGCTTCTTTTAGGAAAATGAGTACATTTCTTTTGGGTCCTTTTATTGAAACACAGATTTCTAAGTGCTTAAAAATACTTTTTAAAAAAGTTAAAAAAAAGTTACTTCAAAGAACTTTTCCTCAAATAGAGAAAACACAGGCATTCAAATACAAATGCATTTTGATTTGCAAAAATTTCACCGTATTTTAATCTTTTTAAAAAGGATGGAATAATCATTGTACATTTTGAACTAAGTATATAACTACTTTCATGACATAAAAGTGGTTATGTTAGCCAAAAATTGATTTTTCCCTGATACTGTCATATCATTTTCACTCTACTGTAGAATTTAGATTTTTAACATTAATGACTATGGCCTAGAGGTGCCCTTGCTCCTAAAATTCTCACATATTCAGGATGCTCAATATATATCAAACTGTGCTCATTATCTTTTCCCTAAACCCTGAACTCTCTATTTCTCCTGGCTAATAACAGTACCTCTCAAACTCACCATTAACTCAGTTTCCTTCCTTTTCTTGAGTTCCCCTCTCCTCATACCCATCATTCATCTTCCTTACAACTCCAAAATCTGACACCTAGGGCTGGTTCCATAACTGGCAACGCCTGGTGCAATATGAAAATGTGGACTTCTTTTTAAAAAATACTATTAATTTCTGTATGGCAAAAGCAGATTATTAAACCAAATGCAGGAGTAGCTGAGCCCAGGACTTTGTGAGACTGTTCACCCACCAGAACTTCCATCCCCTCTAATGTAAATTCTTTGATGCCTCAGGCTATTTCCCTCCAATCTTGAAACTGTTTTCTCGGTATCCATTTTCTGTGTTCTACCCCATGCCATGGTTTAACCTCTACATCATGGTTTTCAACCTCAGTCCTATGGCACACGGGACTAGACAGTTACTTCTGCGGGGAGCTGTCCTGTGCATTTAAAATTATTGAGCAGCATTGGTGGTCTCTACCCATTAGCTACAAGAAGCACCCTTTCCTATCATAAGCTGTGATCATCACAAATATCTCCAGATAATTCCATGTATCCTCTAATAGGCAGAATTGTCCCCTGTTGAGAACCACTGTTCTACGCTATCAGCATGCTCTTTACAAAATATGGAGATGCTGCCCTTTTGCTTAACACGTCTGAAGACTATAGGATAAAGTCCAAGTCTACTCAAGGGTTGTCATCACTTGGCCTTGTGTATTTCTGCACCTCAGATTCAAGCTTAGCCCGTGTATCTCCCATTAGCTCTAGACTCCATCCTTGCCAAATGGATATGAGTTTTACTCATATGATTTTTATTATTTGTGTAATTGTGCTTACTCTGACTCTAATTACATGGTCCTGCCATTCATCTCTCTTTTTACCCCACACTTCCACTTTTATTGCCTTTTAAGATTCAGCAAGATATCCTCTTAATGAAGTTTTGCCTATCTTTATGCTATCCCCCACAGAACTATTATTTTCTTCTGCCTCATATTGTGCCTTTAAGTCTGCTGTAGCGACTTGCTAAATCCAGTGTGATTAAGAGAGGTTTCAGTTTTTAGTCCTTCAAAGCACTTGCACAAATTGAAAGAATGAGTCCATCTTCAGAAACATTCCATTGAGGCAATCCAACTTATTTCGGAGCATACGTTCATATAGGGAAAGTTTCTAAATAAAATAACTTTTCATGTCTATGTGACACTCATAAATTTTTATTATTCTTGATTTTTTACATGCCTAATTCAATATACTGGTCTATATATTTTTGTATGCCAGGGAACTTTTATTGTACATATTTATCTCTGTGCCATATAGCATATTATTTAATACATAGTAGGCATTTACTTATTTGAGAAGAAAAGGGAGGGAGGAGGGGAGGGGAAGAGGGAGATGGTTAGGAAGAAGAGACACAAATAGGGAGGAAGGAAAACAGTATTGTGATGAAAAGTTCTAAGTTTCTTGATAATGTGTGGTAGATCTACATTTAGATGGTCTTTCCTTGAGTGTTGGCATATTTATACCAAGTTTTTCATCATTGTTAGTGTCATCATCACCACCACATTAATAAACACAATGGTGAGAACATATATTGAGGGCTCTCTAGGCACTTTATACACATCGTCTTTGAAAGACCCACATACTTTGTGGGTGCCTACTTTAGGAGATTTGAATGCCGCTTCTGTGATTAATCCACCCACCCTAACATTATCACATAGAGGTTTGTAATTTAGCTCATTCAGATATATGCATGTTTACTAATGTGTATTTTGTTCTTAAAAATAGGAAAATTTTTAAGAAATTCTGTAGCTTTGCTTTACAGTCCCCACATCCCATTGAATATAATTTTTAGTTTATATAGGAAACATGCTACAGAAATGATTCACCCACTTTGTGTAACTGGGAGCGTAACTTTTGGTAGCACATAGATACATTTCACATGATGGTGGACAAGCTCTAATTAGGGAGCAAGACCAAATTCACTGACTTGTGTTCAAGACATGTCCTTCACTGATGGGTTGACAGAAGATTCCAAATCACTGTTCCTCATGATTACACTTTGATTATGAATTTAAATCACTTGAAGTCCATCTGTTCATCAAAGAGTAATTTACTGTCAAATGCAATAAGTGACAGGATATTCCTTTTCTTTACATCTGACCTTGTTCTTGGCACAGAGGAAGCTGGTCCAAATATGACAAATTTTCCCCTGACAGCTGGACGATTGTTCACTGTGGCCAAATGAGAAATCTGTTGCAGGGAATAGACAGGCTGGATGCACCAAATATTTTACCATTTTAAAATGTTCTTTTGAATGCATATATTATTTCTCAAATTTGCCTTTGCTTTATTTAATAATTTTCTACCCTTATGCTCTGTTAGTCCTATGAAATACATACATCTTCTCTCTGACTACTTTTGATATATAACCTGTGTCACAAGCTTCTTATATTATTTAAAAACTGAAACTCCACTTTGTTTCTCCCTTTTTCTCTCTAGTCTAAAATGTCTAGTGAACTCTAGCTTTTTTTTTTTAACTCTAGCTTTTTTTAAGAAAAGAGAAAACAGAGTGTAGAAATAGGAAGGAAATATATCTATCCCATTTGACTGTGATTTCCTTTAAATTGAAGACCATGTTTAAAATATATATTTATGTGTCTACAAAATAGCACAGCAACTGACAGAATTTCAACATAAAACTCCTTCAAATGATTTTCAGAAATTTTAAGAGAAGTAGTATAATATAATCATTTATTATGAAAAGGCATTTGAATATAAACAATCTTAATTTGGTTTATCATATAATCTCCATCTGAACATCCCATAATACAATATCACAGTAAAATCCTTGCATTTCAATTACATTTATACAATACCAATTAGCAATAACTTTTTCATATTTAGAGGGTGTTATTGGTATCATATTTTTACTACAATATCCTTAAAAGTTAATATGCTACCTGTTAATTTTATCCTTTCACTAAAGTCAATGCATTTTAAAAAGCAATATGTGGAATACACAAGGCAATATATATATTCCCCAAAGTGTAGAACCAAAAAAATTAGCCCCTTTTTTCTTCCCTCCCTCTTGCCCTCTTTCCCTCATTCCCTTCCCTTCTCCTTTCCTTTTTAATTTTCTGCAAGGAAAACTGAAGTGGCCAATAGGTGCAGGCACTTTGTTATAACAGAGGAATAAAAAGATGATCACAAGGTTTTAAGATGACATGTCCTAGAGGATAGTGAAGGAATTTGAGTTTTTATATAGTGTTCAGGAAGCTTATAAACTAAAGAACAACTAAATGCATAATTATGTTTCCCACAAAAAATATAGTAGTTATTCCAATAAGGAAATGATCAATGTTACCTGGAATGATGGGAAATTGCTATAATGGGAGGGACCAGTTGAGCTAGGTCTCGAAGACTAGCTAGTATTTGGGGAAATGGGACAGGAAGATGGAAACCCTTAACTGAGGAAGGATAGGGATATTGGAAGATATGTGGAAGCATATCTTAGTAAGATATAAAATATCTTTTAATAAAAAAGGCATCAGAGCTAAGAACATAGACCTCAGAGACCCTGGATTCTAGATAGAAACTTCTTTTTTAAAAAATTTTTATTTATTTATGATAGTCACACAGAGAGAGAGAGAGAGAGAGGCAGAGACACAGGCAGAGGGAGAAGCAGGCTCCATGCACCGGGAGCCCAACGTGGGATTCGATCCCGGGTCTCCAGGATCACGCCTTGGGCCAAAGGCAGGCGCCAAACCGCTGTACCACCCAGGGATCCCTAGATAGAAACTTCTAAAGATGCAATAAGGAATTCTAGATCCAAGAATGGCAAAAGTGAATGTTGTATTTTCCTGTAGGAGGTATAAGATGTATTGCAAGGAGGTACTAGAGCTTGGAGAACCAGCTGGGAGGCTTTGAAATCTGAGTGAAACCTAGAGACATGGCAGCAAAGGAAGAAACAATTGGTTTCAGGAACAGACTAGTAAGATTTTCTCCATGCACTTGACTGCAGAAGTCAGCATTTTCTTCTTTTTTTCTGAAAATCAATCAAAAACATCAAGGAGAATAAAAAACATGTCCTGTAAATTTTATATTTGGTGAAAGCAAGTAAAATATGTTTCCTCTAGACTCAAATATACAGGAAAGATACTAAGACAAAAGTACAGAAAATTGGAAAATTAATGACAAGATTTGTTGGGAGGAGAGAAATTTATTAATTGACTTAACAAGTAAGTATTGTGCTTCTCCTGAGTGTGGGTCAGGCCCTGCTTTAGGCTTGAGGGGGGGGGGGAAGTAATTATTAAAACAGGCAAAAGTTCCTGCCCTCATAGAGCGTAAGGTAGACTTAGGAGAGACCAACAGTAACAAAATAATTAAAATATACAGTGTGTCCCTCTCTGATTTTGTCTTGTTTTATTTTTTTCCTCTCTTCAGAGAAGGAGATAATCCATGAGAGTCTTAATTGCAGGAAATAAACTGAGGGTTGCTGGAGAGGAGGAGGTGTGTGGGGATGGGGTAACTGGGTGATGGGATTAAGGAGGGCATGTGATGTCAGGAGCACTGGGTGTTATAGAACACTGATGAGTCACTGACCTCCATCTCTGAAACTGATAATACATTATATGTTTACTGATTGAATTTAAATTAAAAAAAAAAAATCAGTGTTGGGACACCTGAGTAGCTCAGCAGTTGAGCGTCTGCCTTCGGCTCAGGGAGTGATCCCAGAATCCGGGATTGAGTACCACATTGGGCTCCTTGCAGGGAGCCTGTTTCTCCCTCTGCCTGTGTCTCTGCCCCACTCTCTCTGTGTCTCTCATGAATAAATAAATAAAAAATCTTAAAAAAAAAAAATCAATGTAAAAAAATCAGCTGGCAAAGTCTGATCAAAACAAAACAACAACAACAACAAAAACAACAACAACAAATATATTAGTGTGATGACAGGCATATAAAGAAAAGTGAAGCAGGAAAAGGGAATAGTATGGATAATGGGAGAGTTTAATTGTAAATAGACTAATTTAATGAAGGTGCCATGGACTAAACATTTGTGACCTGCCAAAATTCATGTGTTGAAACCTACACCTCTACTGTGACGGTACTTGGGGATTGAGGCTTTGGGATGTAATTAGAGCTTGAAGGTAGAGGCCCTCTTGATGGAATTAATGACCATGTTCCATCTCTTTCTTGACCACCGAGTGAGGAGATAACCATCTGTTACACTAGGAAGAGAGTTCTGAGACCCAGCTCTGCTGGTGCCTTGGTCTTGGACTTCTTAAGCTCCAGAACTGTGAGAAATAATGTATGCTGTTTAATTCACACAGTGAATGCAAATTTCTTATAGCAGCCCAGACAGCCTCAGGTAGAAGGCCACACTGGTAGGTGATATTTGAGCACAGACCTAAGAGGGATGGGAGAGGTAGAGGAAAGCCAGTGGAAAGGTTTGGTGGCCAGGGATGTCTGGGGCAGCTGGATGTGTGGCCAGACCTGAAAGAAGGACCTGGCAGCTATCAGGGAATGGAGTGAGAGCAATACCAGTATGCCAGGTTGTATGGAGCCTTGCAAATTAGAGTCAATACTGGCCATTTCATCAGAGTGATATAGGAAGTCATTGGAGGGTTTTGAGCCAAAAGATGGATGTGATATGACTTACATTTTCACAGGATCATTTTGTCCACCTTCCTCATTGAGAATAGATACCGTGTGTGTAATGGAGGAAGAGGCACTGATTACAAGGCTTTGTGACGCACCAGGTGGGAGATGATGGTGAAGGGGGCCAGGATGATGTCAGTAAGGTTGGTGAAAAGTGGTCAGAATCAGATCCTTGATGAAGCTAAGAGATTTGTTGATGGATGAGACATGGAGTGTGGAAGAAGAGTCCAGGTGACCCCCAGGTCTTTTGCCTGAGTAATTGGAAGGATGGAGTTGAAATTGACTTAGTCTGGACAAACTGCAGATGCAGTTTTTGGAGAAAAGAGCAGTAACCAATCAATCATTTGGTTTTGGAAATGCTAAATTTGAGATGCCTATTGAACATTCCTATAGAGATGTATAGACTGTTGGATCCAGGAGTCTGGAGTTCCAGGGAGAGATCTGAACTGGATAAATAATTCTGAGAGTTGTCCCAATGTAGATGGTAATTTAAGGCACAAGACTGGGTGAGGCCCCCATTAGAACGTGTGTGTGTGTGTGTGTGTGTGTTTGCATGGTTTTTGTTTTATTTTATTTTTTTAAGTAAAGGCATCTTTCAGAAAGCATGGAGAAGATGAAGGTCACACTATGCAGTACGTCTCTTTTTCTAATTTATGGTACTAGAGCCCTGTGCCAAGGCCATCCAGGACTGATTTGGGTTCAGAGAATAAAGGCTCAGGGAATAAAGGCTCAGGCTTTACTGAGAATTTCAAATGAGCCAGATTTGCATGAGGAAAATACCAAATTATCCCAGTATTTGGATCACCCTTTGTTAAGGTTTATAAGACAAATATGACTATAATGAGAACACAAGATTTTTAATAGAAGATGTTAACTTATTTTTCTTTGAACCACATCCGATGCAGTTGCCTGTAGTACACTCGATGACAATCAGCTGCCTCAGTTGCTCCTTACACACAGGAAGTTGATGACTTGCCTGATCTGTTAGGGCCCACCTCTCTTCTTGGAGAAGGCACTTAACTCCCTTCACCTTCATTTCTTTCAGACCAAAGGGAAGGGTTGACACATCTCTCATTTGTAAGACTCTCTTTCTCTTACCTCCTCACTCATGAGCATCTGCTTTAACTGTACCTTGAGTGGAATTTGATTGCTTTAAGACAAAACTATAATGATCTTTAAACAGTATTTATATGTTAAGTAATCTTAGTTTGGAAGATTTTTTTTTTATTTTAAAAGAGCTCAATTACCAGATATTGTGATATTCATCCTTTTAACATAAATACACAAAATAATATTTATAACCTTTATCTACATTCTCCTAATTTATATTTAATATCTTTACAGATGATTTTCCATGAATATTTGCTAAGTATAAGATAAAGCTTTTTAATCTATGTAATGCCACATTTTTATTCCTAAATTCCAGTACTATAAGATATAGTCTCAAAATAAAATTTCAAATTATTTTGCAATTCAGCTTATTAGATTTAGAATTTTCTTAGGTAGAAGAGATGTCTGCTTTTTGCATGCTCAGTCGTCATTTAGTTTCTTTTCTATTATTTTTCTTAGATTTTAAATTCAAAGGAGGAATGGGAATAGTTAGTATATGCTAAGCAGAGCTGACTCCTGCCCAGGTATCATTCTATTAACACTTGCAGAGTGAGAGAAATCTTGGTGTTACCAGTGTTCTAAGGAGGCAAATGAGACTCAAGAAGGTTGAACTTGCTCAAAGTTGTATAGTTTATCACTTGGATCTGACTAGAGAGACCAGGATATTTGCATTACCCCTCATAGAGCGACCACATCTTATTTCAAATCCTTACATATCTTACTTCAAATCCTGAGTTTTACACATTGCTAATGGGCTACTTCATCCATGTGAACCAATCATATCAAATAATACCTTCTAGAATTTTATTAATGAGTCCATCTTTTATGTCTGCCATGAAAATTTCCATATTTTACACCAAATGATTGTAGATAGATTTTGCAGAAACACGTTTATAGAGTCAGGAATAAATTTATGGATAAATAAATCACAAAATCTATAAATTTTTAGTAAGAATCTGCCTTCTTAGGTGTTACTTTATCCATCAAACCAAAAGAAAGAGAAGTTTAATACATGGAAATTGACTGCATTTATTTCCCATCAATTTCACCATGGTTAACATAGTTTAGTGATGGATTTGTAGTCAAGAACACCTTAATACATTACAACCTCATTGAGTTTCTTTGGAGAAATATGCACTTGAATATAATATGGCCAACTGTCAGTCACATTGATTATACATGGGATAACCCCAAGTAATGCTATTAGACTGTGAAATTAGCGGCACTTCTGGAGTTATGAAGCACACAAACTCCACAAATCTATACCATTACTAGCATGGTATAAAAGTTGTTCCATTTAAAACTATGGAGAAGTTTGAAGTCATGTATCACATAATAGATTGAATATGTCATTCATAATAGTACAGAAATTGTTGAAAATCATATTAAATCATTTAACTGCATAGTATATTATGCCAGAATTAGAGTTGCACCCAATATATATTTGTTTGTTAATGCCCTATCTTCTACTTAAAATTATTTGATGAAGATTTTAATTATATGGATATATATTTACATATATGTTTATGTATCTAAACATAATTTTTGTATATGTAAACATTATAAATATTTAGATATTCTGTGTTAAAATAACATAATGGTAGAAACAAATATTCTAATAATAATGACTAGTAAAGTGACAGATAGTGTATTCATTCTTGGATTTCCCAGCAACCAACATGAGGGAAGCCAGCATTTGCAGTCTTTCTACTTTTTGGAGGAAAATACTGTCAGATTTTCAAAGGGCAAATGCAATTCACTTTGTAATCAATCCTAAGTTAAGTTTCTCCCATGAGACTTTGAGACATGGAACAATGTATAAATGCATATGTTATTGAATAATTACAATTTTATGACAAATACGAGAGAATTTCTAATGAAATTACTTGTTCTAACATTCAAGCAATTCTATTGGAATATTGATTCTGAATAATAAAATAATCTCACATATGGGTGGGACAGACTATTTAGAAAAAGAGATGAAGTTATAACAATTTGATGGTATGTTTTGTCTTAACCAAATAGCGTCTAGTCTGTTATACTCAGGGAGAGACATTCTGTATACTTTACAAATTAGATAAGCTCATATAGAGTCAACACTTTGCTTTAAAATTCGAAAATCTGTCCATATTTTTTTTTCTTTTTGTTCTGTTTTTGCTTTTGTTTTTTCTAAGGTGGATGGGTGGATGGCCACATCATTTCCACATGCCTTGAATCACTGAGGCTCCTTCAGACAAAACCCTGTTGTTTTATTTCTTCCAAGAGTCATTTTGATTTTATTTCAGCATTTGCACAAGAGCTGAATAAAATCCCAGAGTTCCAAATCTATATCAAAGGGGATTTTATTGCAAGAGTTTAGCTCACTGATGATCCTTAAAAAAACATTTCATCTTAAATTGATCTCCCTGTGTGGCCACTAGGATAATTTCAGTGGTGAAATAGCCTTGCATATCTGGACAAATTGACTCAGAATATGCTTTAGAAAACTGATTTTAATGATACTAAAAATGAGCATTAGATTGATTACAGAACTACAAGTCACTCTTAGTTTTTATGTATAGAATCCCCCCAGCAAGCAGTAAGGATGCATCTCCCTGATTACTTGTAAAGGAAAATGAGCATTGAGTTTATCTCTAACTAGTCTCAGACCATTATGGTGTAATTTAAAAAATATAGGATTAAAACCCTGATTTACAATATATCACTTGAGATTTTGACTTTATCTGTCAGTATACTATTTATGGTATATATAATTCTTATGGTACCATTAAAATGTGTAATTTATGGAAACAGTAATAGTCAGGGTTTTTGATGATAGCTGATTTCTCTTCTAATCAAAAGCCAATGATGGAGTGATTAAAAAATGATAAAGTTTTATGTTCCTGCAACTTGGTCAATCCATCCATGAGGCTTTAAACAGTGGCCAAGAGTAGAATGGTGATATCTGGAAATTCTGCAGTTCCTGGTGTAAGATACTGGTAAAAGCTTAAAAAAAAAAATTCAGGGGGGCATAACACCTTAAGTAAATTCCAAATTTTCAGCAATTTTTGTCCCTTCTGAAAATCAGGCAGGTTGCACTTTGATTCAATCGAGAGAGGGTACTGAATATGAGGTGTTAATTAAAGGTTTGGTACCCACCATGCTAAACAGGCTTCAAACTGTTCTGGCTGTCCTTTCTAGTAAAAGCTGTAGGAAAGAGGCCTTCATTTCTCAACAGTAGGACAGCATTTCCAGTTTTCATCTGTCAATAATACTTTGTGATGTGATATGTGAGCAAGCCTTTCTTAAGTGGCTTTTGAAGAAACTCTTAGAAGTTGTTTGAACATTATAAGACTGCATTGAAAGCTAATAAAGACCCTGAATCATTTCACCTCTATCTGTTGAGCTTTTCAGAAATTACTGGTGTTGTTTGAAGACAAAGCAAGGGAAGGAATAATGGACAGAAATTCATATCCATCTTAAGAATGAAAGTAAGCACAGAATGATTACCAAATAATCACATTGGAGATAATCTCTCTTGTGCTTGCAGATGAGTCTGGCTAGATTTTCCCTTTAGTTGCATATGCTTATTCCTGAGTACAAGATTGCAGAGATAAGACTATCCCAATAGATGGTGAGGGTTTTTTAGGTACCAGTCAGTGTTTTGCACACATTTTGTACATTCTTTTATTCTTAGACATAAACTCACAAAATATATGGTATAGATTCTATTATTTAGTCTCCATTTCACATGTAAGGAAACAATACCAGAGATGTAACATAACTCACTTAACATCCCCAAACTGTAAAAGTACGTAGAAGTGATTGGACCTTGACTCCATTGCCCTATTTTCAACTGCTGGATTATACTGCTACTCAGTTTTGCTTATAAGTGGACTTAGTTTTGAGAACACCAAAGAAAATATTGGACATTAAATCTCCCCTCCCAAAGCAATACCGTTTGTTCAATGATGAAAGATTGTGCAGTTTAAACAGCTGTCAGGGGCAGAAGCTTTAAATAGACTTGATGTGCTTTGGAGCGATGCACATGTATGTTAGGATATGAAGCATCAATACAAATCAAAAGAAATAAGCTGCTGGGCCATAGAGCTCAGTGTTTACTCCTCTGTCACAAGTTAGAATTAATGTTTCCAGGTTAACTCTCCCATTTTTTTCTCTAAATATCCTTAAAATGAAAAGAGTCTGTTTATAAAACGATAGCAATATCATAAAATCCAACTCTTAAAGGCAAAAATAGTGCACTAGCCAGGAGAGGGGCCACTAATTCATTGGCTGATTCAGTTATGGATTCAAGGATTCATTCACACAAGATTCCACGTCCT
The DNA here is from genome assembly GCF_053574225.1 of Canis aureus. Classification (NCBI taxonomy): domain Eukaryota; kingdom Metazoa; phylum Chordata; class Mammalia; order Carnivora; family Canidae; genus Canis; species Canis aureus. The sequence goes on along the minus strand of NC_135627.1, from coordinate 17,938,368 downwards.
GCAAAATGGAGAACACAAAACTATCGTTTGCCTTCAAGGGAAACAAACACACAAACCACAAATTACAACTTTATAGGAGGAAAATTTAGGGAAAGATATATGGAAAGTGAGCTGGGGATATAGAAAAGGTCTGTCTCAGTCTAGAGACTTGAGACTGTCTCAATCCCTTGATTGGAATGCAGGTCTTAGAAAGCCTGGGGAGAAGCAGCCACTGGCTCTTTTCAGTGTCTGCTAATCTGCATTGGGTAAGCAAAACTGTCTGTCCTGAAACAAAGCAAATAGACATGACCTGGGGATTTCCTAGATTCTGAGAGGAGACAGAGATATAAATAAATTGGAAGTTGTGGTACAGCATTATTTGGGGAGTTTGCATAGAAATTATGTTTATTTACATAAGTGGAATCATCCAGACTTTTACAGGAGTGCTTAAACTTCTTATCTCATGTTTTTGCATGCATAGAATTAATGATATGCATGTCCATAGGCACAAACTGTCTGTCATTTGATGGAAAGACATGGAAAAATTGGCTGGACACCTTCACTTTGTTGCATCTTTGCAAACATATTCCAGCTGCTCAGAACTCATGGTCCCATGCCCTCCCTATCTAGAAAAGCCACCTTTCCCTTTCACCTTGCTGTTCCTCCATTGTTTATTTTAGGCATCACTTCCTCCAGAGAGACTTTCTCATGACCTCACTATGTGGTGTAGGAATGCGCCCAGAGCATCCTGTCTCTATTACACAAATTAACATTCCTCCTTGAAACTGTCCAGTTAACTATTCCATGAGTCTTACTCAGTTTTGATGTTCCAGTACCTGATACAGGACAAGATGTACAGGACTTCACAACAGATATTTGTAGCCTAAAGGAATAAATAGCTATTGCTAATTTGTTACAGGAATGGAATTCTTATATTATTTTTAGACATTCAAGTCAGTTATCATAAGGTTCCTTCTTCTCTAAACTTTTTTTTAAAGATTTTATTTATTTATTCATGAGAGATACAGAGAGAGAGGCAGAGACAGGCAGAGAGAGAAGCAGAGAGAGAGAGAAGAAGGCTCCATGCAGGGAGCCTGACATGGGACTCAATTCCAGGTCTCCAGGATCACAACCCTGGGCCGAAGGCAGGAGCCAAACCACTGAGCCACCCAGGCATCCCTTTCTTCTCTAAACTTTTATACTATCTTTAATGTCATGACTACTGCATTACCTGATCACAGGACATGAGAGTTGAAAGGAGATTTCAGGATTGAGTAATTCAAACATTTATTTTATAGATGAGAAAGCAAAGAGCAAGGAAGGTGAAATCATTTATCCAAGTCCTTTCAGATAGCGAACATTATGACTAAGACTGGAATCTTTATCTCCTAATTACTTTTATGGGGCTCTTTCTACTTGTTCCACATTATATAATTTTGACTTAGAGAATAGAATTTTAAGTCATTTCAGAGCTTAAATCCTGTCCATACAATCATGCTTTTGGTGCAGCACTATAATAAATGGTAAACACCAAGTAAATATTTATTGAATTGCATTGCTCCTAAGTTCCATGTTTAAGACCTATTTCCTGCATCTCTTGAAAAGCCTTGAATTTATTTATTTATTTTTTAAAGGTTATTTATTTATTCATATTTATTCATGAGAGAGAAAGAGAGAGAGAGACAGGCAGAGACACAGACAGAGGGAGAAGCAGGCTCCACACAGGAAGCCCGATGTGGGACTTGATCCCCGGACTCCAGGATCACACCCTGGGCCAAAGGCAGGCGCTAAACCACTGAGCTACCCGGGCTGCCCAAAAGCCTTGAATTTATAATCAGAGTAAAAGGGAAGGGAATTTCTTGTAGGAGGTAAGTGTATAATACTAAAAGTAATAATTCCCAAATTCAAATTTAGTCATTGTCTCCTTATAATCATGTCACACAAGAACGGTAATGTAGATGCTTTGACTCACAACTCCTACTTAACTATCAAAATTCTATTTCTTGTGTATCATGACAAAGTGTCTTAAGAATATTAAAACAATCTGTAGTACATATTTGAGAACTCTCAGAAATGAGTTGAGGTACTAAGGAGAACAAAGGCTGACATTACAGAACTGGAAGAGCTTTGAGCTCATAATCATTTTTAAATGGTCATTTCCCCAAGTTTGAATTAAATCATTCAGCCCATTCATTTCTTTTTCTCAACCATGGGGCTCGTTTAAGGATTAATTTTAATTAGAGGGAATAGAGGTAAATATATATAAAATTGTTCTATAAACACAAGCCTATTGTACTACAGAGTCAATATTAATATGTATACTTTCTTTTCTGGCTGTAGTAAATAAATTTGTATTTCACAGCAGATAACATGGGATTCAAACTCATGTTCTATGAAATAGCTGACTTTCAACTGTATTTTCTATCCATTTTCTTCTTTTACCTGAACGTGATTGACTATAGCCCTAAAACATCTGGGAAGAGGGAGAGAGAAAATTCTGAGAAGAAAAGAGAGGCAAATAATAATACAAGACGAGTGAGATGGGAGGATAATGCGTTTGACCTCTCACTGACCTCTCTGTTCAGCACCTTCCTCCCTCGCCACTGCTGAGCATTAGCTTTCTCATTCCAATCATTCTTACACCACATTAATAAAAGAAAAAAATCATTTTAGTTATTGCAGGTCTAAAAGCCAATCTGATTATGCAGCTTCAGCATTCACAGCAACACAGGACATCCTATTGACATGTGTGCATAAATACCAGAGTTCTTATGTGTTTAAGGGGCTTAAAAGGACTTTGGTCCTTTTACAGTATCCTCTAGATACTGTAATTTTGACCAAGAACATCTATTTTTATCAACTACATAGATCTACCAATTATGTGGGAGAACAGGCGAGTTCCTTTGATGAGAGATTAAAATGAAGGGAGACAGGTTGACAAACAGTCTTCTTTCCTGATTTTGCCTCTGAAGGGGTAAGGAAGTGAGGCTTTTTGCATGATGAAAAGCTAAGGAGCCCTCCTCCTGCAGCTGGGCTGATATACTGCTTTTGGTTTTGGCTAAACCTTGTTGCTACTAATGGGTAGACTTTGCTCTGAGACAGAGTGTGGAAAGGGATATGGAAATGTGATCCAGAGGTAAGTTATAAAGGGAGAGTCAGAAACATGTACTTTGTAAACCAAACTTATTAGTTTGTCTGCATTCTCTTATTTGTTTTTATTTTATATTCTTTGATGGTATTTTTGAACATATTTTTGAATCTACCAGACTCTGAGCTTTACTTATAAGAACTAGTGAAGATCTTTGGGTCCAATCTGGAGATGAAATTTAAGGTGGAACATGCACCTGTGAGGAAAGCATGTAGGTGGAAGTGGTCATCACTTGCTGAACATCAGAATATGAAGGAGTGCTCCAGGGGAACACTTTGAGGTCATTCGGTTACTCAACTCTCTCTCTCTCTCTCTCTCTCTCTCTCTCTCTCTCTCTATATATATATATATATATATATATATATATATATATATACCATTCAGAGCTGGAACCTGGGACACCTTTGATTACATTGACAATAAAGGATGAACACTGTATTCAGACAGAGCAGGAAAAACTAGCTAATTGATTGCAGATTTTATATATATGTATATATGTGTGTGTCTATATATATATATAATGCTGAGTAATTGGGGAAATTTCAAGGACTTGCAGGTGCTAATGAGTTCTTTTGCTAAGATGTTAAAAAAATTTTACAAGTATTTGATTATCTAAAAAATGACTTCAGTGAAGATTTGTGAGAATATCTATGTGTTAGATCACAGCAAAGCAGCTCAGGTATTTATAGGCTTGATCCATAATGAGACTCTGAATGTAGAGCTGGAGGATGAACCATGTGCTCACCTGTTCCAACCTCTCCGCAATAGGAGGTTCTGTTACTATAAAAAAAAAAAAATGAAAGAGGAAAAAAATTTTGGCAACCTCTCTGTTCAAGAGTTTTTCTTTTCCAACTTAGAGTCCAGATAATGACACTCTTAGCTGGTGGTTCACATGAATGAAACCATGGCAATGTTTTGAAAATGAAAAGGAATATATAGTCCATACAGGAATGGAAGAATATTTTAGGGTACAAATCTGGACAGATCAGGATTTAAATTCTAGGCCCATCACTTCACCATGTGATCTTGGGAAAATTATTCTCTATTTCACCTTTCATCTTTAAGATGAGTATAATCATATCAATTTCACTTTCCTCTCACTCCCCTTCTCCTCCTATTGCAAGAATATTTATTGAAAGTCTGTTCCCTTTCCAAGCATTTTGCCAGCAGCTTAAAGATAGAAGTCTTGGCTTGGAGATTTCAGACTCATGGTATTTTTGTGAAGAATAACTGAGATAGTGTATGTCATCTGGTGCATTTGAAGATTCTCGATCATATGGGCCCTGCCTTCTTGCCGGTTGCCCAATCATGCAACTTGTTCAGAAGCTGAGGAGAGTAGAGTCATGCATTAATACTTTCAACACACAAAAGGTTTAACACACACACTTAATTCATTGACTTCTCATGATTTTACTTTGTTGCCATTTTGTAGATGAATACAAAGGGGACAAATAAACAACATCAACTCCTTTGGCTGTGGTATGACAGATCTTTTAAGTGGCAGCATTTCAGACATTATTGAGACAGTATTAATTTAACTTATACCACAGGGTTATGTGTGAGGAGTCTCCAATTTTGTTAATGGGATACTTAATTGACAATCCAATCATGACTCGGAAGGGTGTGAAATTAAAATCTTAAGAAGCATATAAAATAATAGGGCAATTCAGAAGTTTTGTGTGAATAAAGCAATGCAATTGGAAAGCATCTTATTTATGGTTGGCTTTTCATTGCTAGACAATTCCACTCAGTATCTGTTTTAGTTCATTCAGGCTGCTATAAAATATAGCATAAACTGGGTGGTTTATATGCAATAGAAGTGTGTTTATCACCGTTCTGAAGACTGGAAAGTCCAAGATCCAGGGCACTGGTATATTTGGTGTTTGGTGAGAGCCTGATTCCTAGGCAATTGCCTTTCACTCTGACCACATGTGGTAGAAGGGCTAGGTTGCTCTGTGAGATCTCTTTTATAAAATGATTAATTCCGGGATCCCTGGGTGGCACAGCGGTTTGGCGCCTGCCTTTGGCCCAGGGCGCGATCCTGGAGACCCGGGATCGAATCCCACATCGGCTCCCGGTGCATGGAGCCTTCTTCTTCCTCTGCCTGTGTCTCTGCCTCTCTCTCTCTCTGTAACTATCATAAATAAATAAAAATTTAAAAAAATTAAAAAAAATAAAAATAAAATGATTAATTCCATTCCTGAGGACTGGACCCTCATGACCTAATCACCTCCCCAAAACCCCACCTCCTGACACCATCATTTTGGAGTTAAGATTTCAACATATGAATTTTATGGGGACATAAATATTTAGACCATGGTACTGAGTAGAAAAAACTAATATAAAACCTTAATGATCATTTGCCTAATTAAGAAAAAAAACTGTCAAAAATAGATATCCACGATGTTTCTTAAAAGTACAATATAGAAAAAAGCAGTACATCAAGACTCTCAGGATTGTGGTCTGGAAAGCACATACGACATGATTTCTTCCATTGTCTAGATCTTTAGGACATCTACAATGTTTAAGATATATTTCAAAGTTTCTATTTTCAGTTGTTGCTAGTGTCACAATACCACTCAAATACAGAGATAATGCTGCTGATCAATGACTGTAAGTGAGATATAGACTTTGAATTTTGTGTTTTAGGCTGAAATGTGTTTTTTACATTCTCTTATTCCATTTCTCCCCAGGTCCAGCTTTGTAATCTATGTCTTGTATTTGGTAGGAGCTTAGGTAACTAAGAACATATCCCATGGGCCTCAAAACAGAATCAAACCTGTGTCTCTGCACCAATGGCCTGGTTCTCTGGCTGAAAGATCTTTTCAAAACAAATGACTTTCAATATTATTACATGTTTTCTTGACAAATTAGAATTTTTTTTTTCAAATAGGGAGTGGCTGACTTATTTTAAACTACAAATAATATTTTATTATACTTTCAAATTTCAAACAAATTAGGTAAATGAAAGTGAATATTTAAGTTTTACAATAGAGCAAGGGAAAATAGTTATGTAAATTATTACTGATGGGATAGCAATCTGCATATTGGAATTTCTAATCCCCTTCTGTTTTTTATAGTATCACCATAATGCAAAAAATTACTGCTCTATTGCATTAAAAGCACATACTTATTAGTGAAATGGCCAGGAAAAAATATTCACTCACTCAGGGAAGTATTACCATGAGATGTTTTGCCTAAGTGTGTATATCACTTGAACTTCCTTTGAACTCTGTGCACTTCTTGCTATTTATGACAAAGAAAGTCATTGCTCACAAAGTATTGGCTTGCCTTTGAAACAATACCAGATCATTGACAAAAGGCAGAGCTGAGATTAGATGCCGAAGGTTATTGTCTTGCTATAGTCCCAGAGCTATGTGAAATGTCAGCTAATTGAAAATGGTAATTATCCTACATAACAACATAAACTGTTTCATTCTAGGATATGTGTTGCTTTTAAATTAATAGCCATTGATCTTCTGGTTTTTCGCAATTCTTCTCTGTCCTTTTGTCAAATTATCTAGCCATCAGTCCTTGGGACAAAACCCATTTCACCATTTTTATTGACCAGGGTTTAATGAGTGACCTGGCCTTCCTGTTTGGATAGACTGTAATAGGTCCATCCATCTGAGGGTCTGTCAGCAAGAGCTGTGTAACCTTTACAGTATGTTTGGTTTCTTAGTGGAAAAGTTTTAAAATAAAAACTTCAAATAATTATGTTACTGTGGCTATTTGCATTTTTTTCAGATACTGGTTGGGAGGAGCCATATTAATCACGGTAGTAATAGATGTTTAAATTATGATCTACTGAGAAAGACTGTCCCTTGAGAGATGAATAATATATATTCAAAATGCTCAGCTTGCATCTAATGGGCAGTACTTCAAACCAAATGGCTTTGAGGGAAATTTGTATAGTATAATTTTTCAGGAACAGAATTAAAATTCCCAGCTATGAGGGGGGAAAATAACTGTCAAGTAGAAATTAGAAATACATATTCTCCATAGCTATAAAATGAACTAAAAGTGCACTTTGATCCCATAAAATTGAGTTACTTTAGAAAATATTTCAGAGTAACCTAATCTCTAGTCAAGGTTTTCTATTGTAATGGTAGACATCCCAAAGACACTTGGGGTTGATCTGTTTTAACAGAGTGAAGAAGACGTGAAGAGTGTGGGAATGTATTCAAATATATTCAGGCAAAATTCTCCGTTGTTGAGCTTAGTAGCCTAATATACAGTGATTATGGGAATGCTTTATTATGCCCTTAGTTCAAGCCTTGCCACAGAATCATAAAACTAATCTTATTTTTGAGTGTGAAAGAAACCAATGCAATGTCTTTCTAGTCATACTGGAAGTAGGAAATCGTGCTTCCTACAACTTTACTTTCAAGCTGTTAACTATGATTATGAAGTATATCCACAAACCATGGAGGCGAAGAACACAAAAATTTATTGCCAAAAATAAGCAGTTGAAGGTAAAATTTATCTGACATGTAGAATAATGAACAAATTCCTTTTGTGATCCACAGTATTTGGGCAAAAAGATGAAAATACTTAATCATTTTGAGAAATCATGGACATCTAAGTGGGTTGGCAGTTGGGCATCTGCCTTTGGCTCAAGGTGTGGTCCCAGGGTCCTGGGATCGAGTCCTACATCGGACTTCCTGCATGGAGCCTGCTTCTCCCTCTGCCTATGTCTCTGCCTCTCTCTTTCTGTGTCTCTCATGAATAAATAAATAAAATCTTTAAAAACATCATTTTGGGAAATGATGTTTTATTTCTTAGAGAAAGTGGAAGGAAAATGTTCAGAACTAAAGGGTAAGGGTAACTTGGTTGTGTCCCTTGTTCAAAGCAATTCTGATGACAACTCTCCTTGACTGCTCTAGTCAGGCTTCTCTAAGAGCTCTAGGCCTCTACCTTGGCATCTGCCCTTGTTGGGCCTAAGACACCCACTTGTAACAAGAAGTCAGTGTGGCAAGGCTACCCTCAATATCCTATCACCCTTGGTGTGTGGAGTACATTGATTGCCCGTTGTCTTCAGGTGATATGTGATCACCTTGACCTTCTTCAGCATTCCATTAAAGTCTATTTAACCAGTCTCCCTTTTACTCTTGATGTTTCCTCTTAGTGATTTTCTTCCCAGTGATTTTCTTCCCACTTCCCTTTTATCATACCCCTGGGCTATAAATCTCTACTTGTCCATGTTGTATTCCGAATTAAGTTCAGTTCTATATTGAGGTCTCTTTTATCTTCTTGCAAGCATTCCCGGATAAAGATTTTTTGTCACTTTACTGCCCAGCTCCAGTGTCCTTTAACAATTTTTACCACTTTAGCCACTTCAGGCTCTGTTTTTGTTTTCTCTCCCACTTCTACATATGCTTGTTTCATTTCAAAATTGTTTAGAATGCTATCTCTCTTCTGTCCTGTCTTTACCTCAATATCTGAGAGTAAATGAATGTATTTGCCAGAAGAACCCAGGAATGTATCTGTGTAGCCTTAGAAGGCTTCCTGCCCTGCACCATTCTCTCCACCATCTCTCATCTGCTATCAGCTGGAATAGGAGGCTGAGGGCCATGCCTCCCCCCACCCCATCCCTTTGGAAGGAAATTGACTGAAGACTAATGGTCATTCCTGCCTAATTTGGTAGCATAAAAGGAGGGCATTAGGTTTCTTCCTTGAAAATCCTACCTTTTATCATAAAAATGGCTCTATAGCCAAATTCTGTGCCTTGTAAAAGAATATCCATTAAGAAAAATATCAAAAAATACTTATACATCTGTCTTGTAGACTTAATGAAGTTTAAGTCCACCAAATCTATTCTTTCAGTACTCTGAAACCTTATAATAAAGGCTCTCTAGAGGTGATCAGAATGAAAGAGCATGCCTAGTTATAGCTGGGTTGCTATGGGAGAAATAAAACTGGTAGTCATTCACTATACAGCCTGCATCCATGAAATTGGTGTTCCCTAGTAAACTATCTGGCATGCAGAATGCTACGTATTCAAAGTACCTGGCATTTGTGATCATTGTAATTGTAAACTGTTGGCATTTGGTTTATGTTCTTGAGCCAAACCGTTTTGTACTACTCTTAAATATTTTGGCTTTAGAACTTTGTTTTTGATACAGATAATTTCTCTTGTTATTTCCCTGTTTCCTTTATTGCTGTCCTGCATTCAGCTGTAATTTGCTTTAATTGAGTCATCCCCATGATCATGGAGAATTTGTTTAGCCATTGCAATTTTTAGCTGTAATCTCATTTTGAATTGTTTATCCTGATGATTAACATTAGTGCATGAGGACTCAGTAGAGAAAAATTATGTGGAAAATTCTATCTTTAATAGTTAATATAAGCCTCCAAATGCTGAGTGTCAAGGCTGTAGTGTCTCTTTGATGCTTAAAAGACTTGTCAGTGAAGACAGTTCAGTTGAGAAGCTATATTGTAAATCCAAATATTTTTTAGAAATCTGCTTTGAGTCTTGAGGATTTGGAAATTTACATAAATGATCTGAAGCTCAGCAAGCTCTGAATGCACAGCAACTGTTTGATGGGATAATTTAAAGACAGTCTGCCACTGGAGTGATGATTATCTACAAAAGTGATTATTTACTAAGTGATTATGCCTAACTGTGTCATAACTTAATATGCCACTGATAGTTTTTAATCAATAAATTGAAATAACCAGGTTAGGGAACATGTAAACCTGCATCAGTCCAATGAAAACTGTTAGCAAGGAGAAAAAAGAACTGTAAAAATCAGACAATTATTTGGGAGAGCTTAAAAGAACTCTAGTTTTCCCTCAGCTGTGATACTCAGCATGAGACAAAATGAACTTCACTACAGGGCTTGGATTTCAGAAATCTACTCAGTGGGGCTTGTCCAATATTGGACCTTTCCAACAAACAAAAAGGGATCTTATTTTTTTACTTCTGAGTATTTGTTGTATGCATCGCTATTTTTTTTCCTTTTTCTTTTTCTTTTCTTTTTTTTTTTTTTTTTTTTGTCCTAATCACACATAGCTGATGGTACTGGATAGGAGGCATCTCTACTCTGCTTCTGACAAGCATTGTGAAGTTGGGCAAGTTCTTTGTCCTCTCTCAATTTTAGTGTTACCATTTAAGAAATGAAACTCAGAAGATTATCCTTAGACTATATTCACCTCTACAATTCTGTATTATGTGGAGATGTCAAGTCTGTAGTTTAAACAAGTCATAGATCCAGATAGAGCTCACTAAAGAAGATTTAAACTTGAAAGTCCTTCCTACAGATGTTGGTTAAAGCTCAGAGATTAGATGGGTTCAAGAGGCTATATTTGTACATAGAAAAGGATAAAAGATCTAGGAAAGAGTCCAAAACCTTGCGAAGATTGGGTTGAGGAGCCAACAAGTGAGATAGTAACAGAGTGTCAGTGACTAGGAGAAAAGCAAGTAAACGATGATTTCTGAAGCCATGAGAAGAATTTAATTGAGAAGGGAGTGTTAAACTGTTGAGTGCATCTAAATTCTCATGGATGGCAAAAACAGAAGAGTTACCATTGGACTTAGATGTTTGTAGCTTGACAAAAGTTGGCTCATGACAATACTCAACAGTGACAATGAGAATCCAGCCAGAGTAGTGAAAAGAGAATGGAGGTTATGAAGTAGAGAATGTGATTATAGATTTCTCTTTCTAGAAGTTTAATTCTTAAGGATAGCAGAGAACTGGAGCAGAGCTAGAGAGCTATGTGTAATTAAGAGAAGCCCTCCTCCTCTGCTTTCTTCTCCTCCTCCCTGGTCCTTTTCTTCTTCTTTTGAGAGGTGTAAAGGACCAAAAGTTTGGGAAGTAATAAGATGAAAGGGAAAATTAATGATGCAGGAAATAAATTGGATAATTATACAGGATAAGTAAATCCGCCAAAGATGCAAGGCTATGGACTGTGGCACATGATGGCATTGGCATATAATGGGAATAGAGTCACTTCTTCATTCATGTGGTAACTATTTACTTTTAGAAAGTATTGAGAACCAAAGAGTTTATACTTTTCATTTTTATACTAATACTTCTATAAAGAAATTTCACTGAGAAAGTTGAGAACCAAAGATTAGCCTTATGAATGTGTGTGTAGTAGGTTGTGATATAAGATAAAGTTCTTGTCTTAGTCCTAGTCAAAGATTTTATAAGTAAAATGCTTTGTGGTAACTAAAATAAAAGAACAAATGGATGAAGGACAATCATAAATAATACAAAGGAGGAAAGTAGGATAAAGCAATGTCTTCAATGCAAAGGATGAGGAACTTCTGGAGGTAGAACCTGATGACATTATCAGGTGCTTCTAAAGGCTTTATGGAGTTCAGTGCTTAGAGATGATTTTTTTTTTAAAGATTTTATTTATTTATTCATGAGAGAGAGAGAGAGAGAGAGAGAGGCAGAGTCACAAGCAGAGGGAGAAGCAGGCTCCATGCAGGCAGCTCGATGTGGGACTCCCGGGTCTCCAGGATCATGCCCTGGGCCGAAGGCAGGCACTAAACTGCTGAGCCATCCAGGGATTCCCCAGAGATGATCTTTTTAATAAGCAATTTCAATGTGACTATTACTTTGCTTACAGTTGGAATAAAGTACATTATAATGTAGATAGACAGAAAAGTAAAATTAAAAAGCTTAATATAATCTTTATTCTTAGGGCAATTTTTTCAGAATGAAGGCTGTGGCCCATGACTGGGTTATAACATAACATGCATTTCTTACTATAAATGGCTCCAAGAAAAAATGCAAAAGAGAAGTCTTAACCAAGGGTTCACTACGTCACTGAGTTATCCATCTACTAATAATACTTCAGTGGCCAGTTAGTGTTAACAACTTGCAATTGGAGGTTGTCTTTTTTTTATGCTTATTGTCTCATGATCCCAAGTTGACAGACTGCTTAATTCTCAGACATCATGTTTCCATTCTATGAATGAAAAACACTGTAGTGGGCATAAAATGCCCATCCCCAAAGATACCCTTGTCTTCATGCCCAGAAACTGTGAACATGTTGCCTAACTTAGCAAACAGAACTCTGCAGATGTTACTAAGTTAGGAACGTGAGATGGAGAGATTATCCTGGATTATCTGGTTAGGTCCTATATAATCACAAAGGTCCTTATAAGTAAAAGAGGGAGATTCGGGGAAGGACATTTTATGATGGAAACAGAGTGGAAGTGATACAGAATGAGAGGGATACAACTGGCAATTGCTAGATTTAAAGATGGAAAGAGGCCAAAGCCAGAGGATGTGGGTGGCCTCTCCATATGGAAAACACAAACAGATTTCCCCCTACAACCTCTAGATGATTTTAGTCCCATTTCAGACTTCTGATGTGCAGAACTATAAGATTACAAATTTGTGTGTTTTAAGCTACCAAGTGTGTGGTAATTTTTGTGGCAGCCATAGGAAACTGATGAAAATGTGAATCGGCAGAAGAAGGGAAAAAGATGTGACAGTTGAGATTGTCACTTTCCATTAGGAAAGCAAAAGCCTTCTTAGGAACCCTAATGAGCTGGCATTTCCTTGTATCTTCTTATCCAGAAATGGGTTCCATGACCACACTAAATCTGTCACTAACTGAATAGGATTCAATTATCAATTGTCATAGTGGTGTTAGATTAGACAATAACAGTCTATGTGCTGTGCCTGAGGACAGAGTTCTTTTTCTTTCTAAGATCTCTTTATCTGTCATTAGCAAGAAGAAGCAAATTCTATTGGAAAGGAACAAATGGGTTGAAGAGGAATGAATTTTGGATATGTAGCTGATGTTGAAACGTCCAATATATAGCAGATATTGGAACACACTGGAAGTGTAGCAAATGTTGGGTATAAGAAGGCAGTAGGAAATTGAGTGTGTAGCCACACCCAAGATGGTGTCTGCTGCAATGGCACCCATATCCCATCTGCCAGCAAGCCTAATTGTTTCCTTTCAAAAATGCATTCCAACTTTGTCTTAGGTTAATGTCCACAACCAACATTCTGTTTCAATCTAACATCATCTTGCTTTTCAGTTATCAAAATAATCAACTAATTCTCCTAACATCTATTTTGTTTCATATTCCTCTGTTATTTTCTTTATCATTATGTAGCCAGACTGATCTTAAAAATGCATTATGTTTACCCCTTGTGTTTTATTTTTGACGAACAACTTGTCATGAAATTAGAATTGGGAGTCTGTTAAACATTTGCCTTTGGCTCAGGTCACAATCCCAGGACCCTGGGATCTAACCCTGCCTTGTGTTCCCTTCTCAGCTGGGGAGTCTGCTTCTCCTTCTCCCTTTTCCTTTGCCCCTCCCTTCATTTGTACATGCACACTTGCCTGCACTCTCTTTCTCTCTCAAATAAATAAAATCCTTAAAAAGAAAAATAAATTAGAATTAAGATAAAAATCCTTAACTTGATCTTTTCTCAAGCATTACTTACATAGGAAGATTCAACAACATCTCCCTTTCCAGTTTTGGCCAGGTTTTTTTTAAGTATTTTTTCATATAATTTAATTTTGGTTTGTAATTATGTGCTCATTTTGTGTGATTATTTGATTAATACCTCTATTATAAGTTTTAAGCTCCATTATAGTAGAAACCAGGTCCAATTCTACCCACTGTTACACTGCATGTTAAACTATAACTGTTGAGTGAATGAATCATGAATTAATAAAACAAGAAAAAAATTACAGTCTCATCTTAAAGAACTTCCTAATCCAGTGAGAAAGAATGAAATGACTATAATAAAAATGATAAAAGCTACATTCTTTAGAAGGACAGGAAATAAGTGAATTTGGACCATTATAGGTCAGATATGCCTTCAATATGGATTTGGAGATGCAGGTAAAGGAATGTTGGAGGATGAATCATTTCAGGTGCTTTGAACAATAGGAATTAAATCAGGCTGATATGGAAGACAAAGTCAGATTTACAGATCTTGGTTCATAATCTGCAATGGTATAGAGACTAGAGGGGTGAAATGGGAAATGAGTTCTGGAAGTTTGGTGAAGGCTAGGCTGTTGAAGTTTCCAACACTGTAAACCTGTGCAAATAGATTGAAATTTTTGGTTATGTGTGTGTTGTTTCTGAATATATGAGTGCTATAGTGTTAATGGTATTGTAGGAAGTTAAAATTTCAGGTAGATCATTATAATTAAATGCTTACTCATTCAACAAATGCTTTGAGTGCTTAATTAGCAGAGTTCAAAATAAGCCTCAGAGATAAGGTGAGAGAAAAATAAAGGCATGGTCCTCGCTCTTGTAGAAAAGTTCTTTTTCTCTGATTTTTAAAGTTGTTTGTTGTTTATTTCTTTAAAGTTGTTATTTTCAAAGTTGTCTCCGAGATCACATCACAGGTTTATTCGGAGCAAAAGAAATCACTTCCTGTATTTCTCCTGTTTCAATCATGGTTACCTACAGCAGAATTAGGCAAACAGTAATTGAGCAATAACCCCAAGTAGATTTATTAACTGGATCATCAATATATTTTTATATGGTAAAAATTGATGG